>NC_137828.1:1391037-1448537 GCF_963921795.1 Nannobrachium achirus
GTATCACCCCCCCCCCCCCCCCCCCACACACACACACACAGCTGTAACATCTGACTCACACAAAAAAAAAACACGTGCCTCTCAAACCCCCTCTGGGTACACACTCTTACTACACACACATACTGTTACTGAACTGCAGGTCTCTGTCTGGTGACAAACCTCCAACATCCAAAACACTTCCACTGAGCATTTCTGTGTCTATTTTCAAAGTGGGTGACGGCAGTCCAGGGGTGCCACGAGATCATTTGATAATATTTGGAATTTATTTGGACACTTGAAAACATATTTAGTATCATTTTAAACTTGAAGTTTAAATTAGGGGAGGGTTGATTCTGTGATGTAATAAGTATGTGTGTTTTTGGACCGGCACGTTTGACCCCACAAGGTGGCAGCCTACAGCTAAAAACCCAAATAGAAAGGGAATACATAATTGCTCATAACAACCACACCAGGGGGTCTAATGAAGTACTGTCAACCTCCTTCCCACCACTGAAGTCACAGTGCTGGTGTAACTCTAGACGGTGAGGGCTCTGCCCTGGCCTGCGGTCATCACTGCTAGAGTCATAGCTCTCAGTTTTACCAGAGCCATAGAGGAGACGGTGTCGACGACCGTAACCCAAACTGGAGCAGGACTGCAGCCAACCAGCTTTAACCTCGTATTAATCCATTTTACACCGGAACGCAACCTGTGTGACTTTAGATCTGAAACCACTTAAACCTTTATTCTATGCTTTAACCTTTGAAAAAACAGCAGATATACAAGCTCACAGCGCGGCACCGAGTGCCGCGCTGCGAGCTTGTAGATCTGCTATTTTTGAAAAAAATGTTGTGCAAGTCTTTGAATATATTATTTGACCCCGATTCTATATAAATGTCTTCCTAAATCCTTCTTCTCAATCGGTGGTTCTCTAACTTTTTCATGTTAAAGGACCCCCAAAATTACATGTATTTGGCCACGGACCCCCATCTCAAAATATTTAGTTCCAGGGACCACCCAGAAGCAAATATTTGAGTTATAAATGTTCGCTTTTAAAAAATATATATATTCAAAGACTTGCAAAAAAAAAGAAAATAATGTTTTTTTTTTTAATAGCAGAGCTACGAGCTCACAGTGTGGCACTCGGTGCCGCGCTGTGAGCTTGTATATCTGCTGTTTTTCATATTTTTCATAGTTATTAGCTATTTCATATTTAAAGCATTCAGTCTAGGCCAACATGGCTTAATAAAAGCACTGCTATCTGTTTGTTCTTCTGAAGCTATTTCAGGCAACACCCCCCCCCCCCCTCCCCCTCCCCCCCCCCCCTCCCCTCCCAAACCCCCCCGAGGCGTAATTCCAGAAAAACATCGGGAGCTCAGTGAAAAATAAGTTGTCTTAACCTCATTTCTAAAACAGACAGAATAATGGATCTGATCTTACTGGAGCCTCAGAAGATTCATTCATTCATTCAAACCTTTATTTATTCTTGAAAAACATTGAGGTCGCCCTCATTTGCTGTGTTATCGAGATACATCAGTAGTCTAGTAGCCAGCCCATAGAGCCCCATTGTGAACCCGGACATTTTGAGTACCCTAAAGTTTTATGTTAGAAATGTTGAGTATGGGTCCCCAAGCTGCAGCATGTAGAAACTGCCGGATGCTAACTTGCATATGTTGAGCAATTTTGATAATTAGCATAATTAGCTTTAATTTGCATAATCACCTATAATAATGGATAATATGTCAAGAAACTGATTGGCTGATTTGAACAATATTGGAGTGGTTTTGGGGGTTATTGAGGATGCTGAATCCATTTCTGACGTTTTCTATCCATTTCTGACGTTTTCTATGCATCTATCTATCTATCTATCTATCTATCTATGCATCTATCTATCTATGCATCTATCTATCTATCTATCTATCTATCTATCTATCTATCTATCTATCTATCTATCTATGCATCTATCTATCTATGCATCTATCTATCTATCTATCTATCTATCTATCTATCTATCTATCTAATCTATCTAATCTATCTAAGATTCCAATCCAGCAGCGATTTAAGATATAATGGTAAAGTCCCATCAATTACCTTAAAAATAAACAGGTACCAATGTTTGTTTCGCCTGTCGGCCAAAGAAGGCCAACCCACTCTATCATACAGGATGCAGTGATGAGTCTATAATGTACACTCTATCATATAGGATGATGAGTCCTATAATGTACACTCTATCATACAGGATGATGAGTCCTATAATGTACACTCTATCATACAGGATGCAGTGATGAGTCTATAATGTACACTCTATCATACAGGATGATGAGTCCTATAATGTACACTCTATCATACAGGATGCAGTGATGAGTCTATAATGTACACTCTATCATACAGGATGCAGTGATGAGTCTATAATGTACACTCTATCATACAGGATGATGAGTCCTATAATGTACACTCTATCATACAGGATGATGAGTCCTATAATGTACACTCTATCATACAGGATGCAGTGATGAGTCTATAATGTACACTCTATCATACAGGATGATGAGTCCTATAATGTACACTCTATCATACAGGATGCAGTGATGAGTCTATAATGTACACTCTATCATACAGGATGCAGTGATGAGTCTATAATGTACACTCTATCATACAGGATGATGAGTCCTATAATGTACACTCTATCATACAGGATGATGAGTCCTATAATGTACACTCTATCATACAGGATGAAGTGATGAGTCTATAATGTACACTCTATCATACATGATGCAGTGATGAGTCTATAATGTACACTCTATCACACAGGATGATGAGTCCTATAATGTACACTCTATCATACAGGATGCAGTGATGAGTCTATAATGTACACTCTATCATACAGGATGATGAGTCCTATAATGTACACTCTATCATACAGGATGATGAGTCCTATAATGTACACTCTATCATACAGGATGCAGTGATGAGTCTATAATGTACACTCTATCATACAGGATGCAGTGATGAGTCTATAATGTACACTCTATCACACAGGATGATGAGTCCTATAATGTACACTCTATCATACAGGATGCAGTGATGAGTCTATAATGTACACTCTATCATACAGGATGATGAGTCCTATAATGTACACTCTATCATACAGGATGATGAGTCCTATAATGTACACTCTATCATACAGGATGCAGTGATGAGTCTATAATGTACACTCTATCATACAGGATGAAGTGATGAGTCTATAATGTACACTCTATCATACAGGATGATGAGTCCTATAATGTACACTCTATCATACAGGATGCAGTGATGAGTCCTATAATGTACACTCTATCATACAGGATGCAGTGATGAGTCTATAATGTACACTCTATCATACAGGATGCAGTGATGAGTCTATAATGTACACTCTATCACACAGGATGATGAGTCCTATAATGTACACTCTATCATACAGGATGATGAGTCCTATAATGTACACTCTATCATACAGGATGCAGTGATGAGTCTATAATGTACACTCTATCATACAGGATGCAGTGATGAGTCTATAATGTACACTCTATCATACAGGATGATGAGTCCTATAATGTACACTCTATCATACAGGATGCAGTGATGAGTCCTATAATGTACACTCTATCATACAGGATGCAGTGATGAGTCTATAATGTACACTCTATCATACATGATGCAGTGATGAGTCCTATAATGTACACTCTATCATACAGGATGATGAGTCCTATAATGTACACTCTATCATACAGGATGCAGTGATGAGTCTATAATGTACACTCTATCATACATGATGCAGTGATGAGTCCTATAATGTACACTCTATCATACAGGATGCAGTGATGAGTCCTATAATGTACACTCTATCATACATGATGCAGTGATGAGTCCTATAATGTACACTCTATCATACATGATGCAGTGATGAGTCCTATAATGTACACTCTATCATACAGGATGATGAGTCCTATAATGTACACTCTATCATACAGGATGCAGTGATGAGTCCTATAATGTACACTCTATCATACATGATGCAGTGATGAGTCCTATAATGTACACTCTATCATACATGATGCAGTGATGAGTCCTATAATGTACACTCTATCATACATGATGCAGTGATGAGTCCTGTAACGTTCACCTGATAAAGCAGAATGATAAACTCTCTCAGAGCACGGCTGTCCTGTTACCATGCGTTCAAACCTGTTTCTGATTGACTGATTGTTTTATTAGACAGAAATGTAGAACAGTACAAGTATAGTCAATACAATATAACTGTAGTACAGTACAAGTACAGTTAAACACCCCGCCTAAAAGAAACATCCCAAATAAGACCTTTTACGGTTGTTTTAACGTTGGAAGCCCACTGTATTTAATTCATTGACATAATAAATCAAGCAAGCAAAGAAAACATTCCATAACATCACAGTTATAAAAACACTATAAGTACAGGATAGGGGAAACAAGGGGGTGGGCAAAGGTGACGCGTTGAGAGCTTGTACATCAGCTTGTTTCACAATTTATTTTATTTATTTATTTAGTATTTTTATTTTTTGCCATAAGTGCCCTTTTAGTGAATGTCAGACCCTGCCACGCTCCTGATAACAGGAGGATTCCAAAGGCAGATAAAAATAAGACAGATTTTTATGCAATTTACGTAACGACAACTGAGTTTAAATATTTCACTCTGGATGAAGATCTTCTGATAAATGCCTAGTAGTAGGCCTACATTGTAAAATATAATTCTATATTTCAGAAACACTTAACTGTGATGACACTTTCGTCGACTAAAACTATGACAAATATGACTTTTTTCACTGACACAAATGAAATAAAAACTAAGCTATGGGAGGGACTATAGTGGAGAAGAGGACCAGTAGAACTTGGTTGCTCTCGGCTGTTGAACTCTGAAAATAGCAGATCTACAAGCTCACAGTGCATCGCTCTGCGACACGTTGTGAGCTTGTAGATTGGCTATTTTCAGCACGCAACCAAGTGTAAAATCAGTCATTACGATGCCATCAAGGCACCGAACAAAATACATTTTAGGTGACTAAATAAGCTGTAGATGTCATCTAATTTAGATAATCTAATTTAAATGTGGTAAACAAAATAATTGTTAGATATTTAGTCGACTAAAACTAGACTAATACTGAAACATTCCAGATGACTAAAACTAGACTAATACTGAAACATTCCAGATGACTAAAACTAGACTAATACTGAAACATTCCAGATGACTAAAAGATGACCAAAACTAAATCAACACTGCAGCGTTCCATAACTTGTGTTTCTTTCCCCAGGATAATGCGGTGCTTTTACTTTGAAGGACAACAAAGATGGCCGCCGCATCATGGTTTGCTCCTCCTATGGCTGTTGGTGCTGGTTGCCCCTCCCCCAACAGGTAAGGTTTGACCCCTCCCCCCACAAGTAATGTTTGACTCAAAGGGACAGTTTTTTTAAGACCGTTTTTTAAACAAAGCTGGAACCGTTGTGGACTTACGGTATGAGGTTTCCATTGGACAGAGATGATACTCTGTTCCCATCATGTATTCTTCCATTTTATTCTGTAGAATTCTACAATTCGGTAACCTGGAAATAGCTGGGGACCCGGTCATCAAAATGGGAGAGGACCTGTGATGTCTTGCCGTACTTTTTATTTCTGTTTTATCTATTAGTTTGGTCATTAAGGTCCACAGAATGAGAGGCCTGCTCTGCCGGAAACATTGTGAAAAAAAGTTACGGCCATTTGTATATTCACTGTCCCATTGACTCCACTAGAAATATTAAAAAAAAAGAAAAAAGGCTGCTTTAATTAGCATGTGAGGGGTCAAACTAGGGGTTTTTCATGATTCTGAATCCATTGCAAGCATTTGTTTTGCATGAAAAACATTCCTTGGTCTAGATTTCGGCACTCCAAAACTGTGAAAAGTGATGAGTCATCACTTTTTTCCACTTTTCACAGTTTTGGGCTGCCGAAAGTCTAGCCCAAGGAATGTTTTTCATCACTACGTCACGGTTTTACTACGTGGAAGAAGGGGTGAAAACGCCTCATGCGCTGGGTGAGCAACTCAATGCAAGTGGACGGGTGGGGAACTGGGGATATCTGGTGTCCTCTCTATTCTTATTATAACTCTATGGTTGTTTCCTCAGCGCTAGGCTACTTCCTGGGTGACACCAAGGCGGTGCTCAGAGGTTGTTCTGACCACTGGACGCTCCAGGATGGCCACGCCCACATGCCTCTGCTGCTGAAGATGACCGCCTGTGTCCAGGTAGGAGTTGTCTTCATCATCATAGGGGCGGCATGGCTCAGGGGTAGAGAAACCGTTATTAGAGCACGAAGGGTTCCCAGTTCGAATCCGGGCTCCCCCTGAGTGAATGTCGAAGGGTCCTTGGGCAAGACTCTGAACCCCTAACTGCTTCTGATGAGCAGGTTGGTGCCTTGCATGGTTTCCTCTGACATCACTGTATGAATGTGTGTGTGAATGGGTGAATGTAATGCACAATATATGTAAAGCGCCTTGGATAAAAGCGCTATATAAATGCACAATTTACCATTTACCATCATCATAATTAATAATTATAATAATAATAACTAGATGACCGCCTGCGTCCAGGTGGGTGTGGTCTTAGCCTGGCGTGGCCATGGCTACACAGAGCTGGATATTTCTGAAGCTAGACATTTTTTTGTGCTGTTGGGGCTTGCGGCCACATGAAGCTGGATATTTCGGCTGCGAAGCTGGATATTTTTGAAACCGGATAAATAAGTGGAGAGATTGAAAAATATCCGATTCACTGGATCCGTGTAGACAGGGAACCCGGATATCTCTGAAGACTTTACTGTGTGCGTGCTTGTTAGACCTAGATATCTTTGTCGTGTGGACCTAGATATTTTTCTATGTGGATATCTGAAAAACCGGGATATATGAAAAATCCAGCTCCGTGTAGCCATGAAGAGGAAAGCCTGGTGTTGGTTTACAACTGGCTGTTTGATCCGGTCTAGGAGGAAACCACAAGCAGAAGAAGCGGTGTCGCTTTGATTTGGTTCCCTCCGTTTGTTTCTCCAATCCCTGTTGAAATGCTCCAGTAGCCTGGTGTAGTCTTGCCAGTCGCTAACAGTTGGACTAAAAGATGCATATACCACAAAAGCTAAACTACTCCGCATCAAGGAGTTTATTAGGTAGGTCCTAAAAGTATGTCCTTGAATACAGGGTAATTATTTTGGGTTAAAACTGAATCTGGTTTGATAGTTCCGCCCAAAATGTAGTCCTTTAAGGGCTACAGCATGATGTAAAGTGGTTTCTGCTCCCGACCAGATCAAACCCTGAAAAGTGAAGCGATCCCAGACTAGTGTGGTCATAATAATAACAACTAGAACTGCACTCTGTCGAGGTGCCAACTTGCGCCTGACGCACAAGCAGGCCACACATGGCCTACTTGTGTGCAAGCGGAGCGCACCATGAGGCGTCCAACCCGGATAACATCACTCAGAACGTTTACAAAATGATGTCATGTTCATCTCCAGGTGCGTGTGCTGACTCAGGGGTCGTGGTGGGTGGCCTTCCACTACAGCTCGGCCCACGCCCCCCGCCCTGACCTGGGCCTGGAGGGGGACGGGGGGGCGCTGTACGGATGGCTGCTGGGGGTCCGACACCGATTCCCCCTCACGCTGACCCTGAGAGACTGGCATGATGTCTGTCTGAGGAGAGACGTGACGGGGAACTCCTTCAGTCTGGAGGTAATTGTGGGCTCACTGAAAGCGAGCACACGCATGTTATCTTCATTATTTATCTATCAAGTTCTCCTAAGAAATGACGTAATCTATTAGTCAAGTTCTCCTAAGAAATGACGTAATATATTAGTCAAGTTCTCCTAAGAAATGACGTAATCTATTAGTCAAGTTCTCCTAAGAAATGACGTAATCTATTAGTCAAGTTCTCCTAAGAAATGACGTAATCTATTACAAAGGCAGAGTATCAGTCAAGTTCTCCACGACAGTACAAAGGCATGACCCTTAGCCAATGATTAGATTTAATATTGAACACACATTTATTTTTCATTTTCCCAACAAAGTGAATCTTTCAGATAGGAGGTTTTGCGTTTTGGCCCACCCCATAGTATCAATAGAATCCGCCCCAAAAGTACCGCCCCCTTCTCTTCCGTTGCCAGGAAACTGAAGTGGAGGGGCGGTACTATGGAAATGAGCCCCCTGTGACATGGAATGGGGCCGATTTCAGAAGAGCACCGTTCGGTCATGCCCAATCAGAAAATCACTGAAACGAAAGGCAAGGCTTAGAGTTAGAGGTGTAACGATACATTTTAATATCGATTCGATACATATGTGTCCGAGGCTGGTGGAAACGGCCAAATGTCGGCAATTTTACAAGGCAGAAAATGCGAAAATAAGATTGATTTAAAATTTTCTTTGTTTTTCGTTTTTGTATATAATTAACAGTTTGAATATAGAAGAGGGTTTTCATTCCATAAGATATCTTTGTTAAGGTCGGTATATGGCAACATTAGTGTAGCAAAGTTGCCTTCTTTGGGAGAGTTTTACTGCTGTTTTAGGAGGCGGAGAATTGAGCTCTTTAGATTTGCATAGCGATTTCACGGGAGCACGATTGGTTTAAGGAATGCATTGTCTTATTTCAGCACGCCCATACAGCGTGTTATCTGCTTGTAAACAGTCTACACAGTAACTAACTTCATCTCGCTAATGTTAACGGTTTGCTGAAGACAGTATTCTGGAAGGATGTATTTTTTTTATGTATACATCGTGATCTCAGTCGCTCTCGGACACACAAAGAAAACGTGGAAAATTGAAGCAGCATGTTGAAAACGCTATGTCATCATGAGTCCTTGTGCTGGCATTACAGGCGACACGCTCACTCGTCTGTAGTGAAAATAAAAGATACAGTTTCGCTACTCACCAAAACAAAGACGGATTTGGGGAGTTGAAAGCCTACTTTACTTAGTGGGAACACTCAGGGCGGCTTGCACCAAGAGGGATTAAATAAATCTTAGTTTAGGGTTAATCATGGTTTTGTTGATCTATGATTTATTTTAAATCGAGGTGTGTTGCACCACTTAAATTTAAGCATTGCTTAACAAATCTGTGATTAAACCCTTAACCTGTGATTAAAACTATAACCTGCGATTAATTCATGGATTAAATGTCCTCCATCTTGGATTTGTGATGTAAACACACTGGAATAAACTATTCTCTTGAGCCTAATATCATTATCGTTACTTTTTTATTTACTTCGGGGAGAATGTGGGCAGGCCAAACACCTTCTATGTTAAGAAGAGCGCCTGCAGCCAAAAAATATTTAATTTTATAATGCTCCGTCAGGCGCGGCGTTGCGCGACTATCTAGGAACTAGGAAGCAAAGAAATACACCACTGTTTGATAGTTTTGTCAATTATGAAGCGATTTCGAAAATTACTGACTGTATTATGTCCCTGTAAATATTTAAGTGTTCGCTATTTTAAAATAGCCGGTGTACAAGGATGTATTGAAGACAACAATATGATGAGATTTTTGTTTTCAACTGTGAAACGCTGTCCGCAGCAGGGCGCAGCTTCAGCTTGCAGTTGCAAGCTGTGAGGCTTCCCTCACAGGAGGGGGACCCCCATTCATGTCAATGGCATGTTTGCATTTAAACCACCTCTA
This sequence comes from Nannobrachium achirus, assembly GCF_963921795.1. NCBI lineage: Eukaryota > Metazoa > Chordata > Actinopteri > Myctophiformes > Myctophidae > Nannobrachium > Nannobrachium achirus. The sequence goes on from NC_137828.1 coordinate 1,400,709, forward strand.
CAGCAGGTTTAAAATTAATCCCTTACTGATGTTTAAATCAAAGTTTAAAGTAGTGGTGCAACAGGATTAACAGTAATCCAGGTTTACAGTGAAAATTCAAACCAAGATTAAAAGGATGGTTTAAAACTAAATCTGATTAATGAAAACTAGATTTAAGGTTTGGTGCAAGCTGATTAAAAGATAAACCTTGATTTAAACCAGTTTAAGGCTTAAACCGTGTTGGTGCAAGCCGCCCTCAGAGTTCCCAACATCGTGTCTAAAATACACTTTTTTATCCAGATAACAGAATATTTCACCGGAAGGCAAAATGTGCAATGGACATTTCTATTGACAAGATCTGTAGAGGGCGGTGTGGAGTAACTAGGGTTGTTCGATTAATCGATTTTTAATCGTAACCCGTTTTTTTTCCTTTGGACGATTTAAAAAAATGGAAATCGTAAAATCGATTTTCACTTTAATTAGGGAAATTCTTACTCATTGGAGCCTTGCACGCGCAAAAAGTACACAGCCCCGTCCTCCTAAAGCAGGACGACAAGGTCCGACACCAAATTAATACTACTTTCTATCTGATGTGTAATTTCTTTGATGCGCGTTTAGCGCACGTCAGACTGAGCAGAGTTCACCACCGCACTGCGCTCACTCGCGATGGTTCAAGCAGCAAACAGAACAAAACGCTGCTGAGCTGGTAAACTTACTTACTTGTTGTAGTTTGAAAGAAGCTTATTAATTCTGTGTTACCCACCTACTGACTGTAGTCTACTCCTACTGTCCCGGTCACTGTGTTAATTTTGCGTCGGGAAGCGAAGCGCTTCGCCTCCGTTTACAATCAGTCAACATCTCCGTGCATGAGTGGTGCAGGGCAGGGGCGTAGCCAGGAATTACATTTTGGTAGGCGAAATGCCTAAATGCCTCACCAGCCTCCAAGAGCTGGCTTGTTTTGGCTGTTTTGTCACTCACTATTGATAATGAAACACTAAGGACGCTAAGTTGTATGTGATTGTTGCACAACTAAAGTTATTATTATTAATACCCTTATTGTTTTATTGCATTTTGCTATTTGGCTATATAAAACAAATCAAAAAATGAAACAATAATGAAAAAAAAAATCATTTCCTTGCATTTTTTAAATGAAAACAAAATAGTTGAAACAATGTATTATTCTTTTAACAAAAAATCGAAATCGAAAATCGGGATTTCAGAGAAAATAATCAAGATTTTATTTTTTGGCCATATCGAACAACCCTAGGAGTAACTAAAACCTCCGGTGAAAAAGTTTATTCTCTGGTAAAAAAAAGTGTATTTTAGACGTGAGGTGGGGGTTTCTGAGTGTTCCCACTAAGTAAAGTAGGCTTCCATCACCCTTACGCCGTCTTTGTTTTGTTGAGTAACGAACCGTATTTTATGTTTATTACATGCAGACGAGAGGGTTCGCAGCCGTTCCTGCCTCGCAAAGGCTCATTGGTGACATAGCGTCAAGCGTCTCCTTGTTTCACTGGCTTTTAGCATTAAACTGCTGAGAGACTCTGAACTCACTTACTCAGCGTTTACATTACAAATCATAGTAGGCTTCTGCTTAACACAGTAGCCTACGACCAAGAAGAAGGGAGAAAAAGGAAAGAAAAGCTGCATTCTCTGTCCTGCGGGAAAAACCACAGATCTTCTCGTAATGGACACAGGCTTGTCAACTCTCCTGGATCTCCCAGGAGTCTCCTGGATTTTGACCCCATCTCCTGCCAGGCTCCTGGATTGGCAAATCTCCTGCATTTCTCCTGGATTTGGTATCAAACTCCCAAAATTCACCAGAACACAGGAAATTACATCTACTATGTTATTTTTTTTCTGGGGGAGGACCCCCAGACCCCCCGCTTTAGAGGTGGGGCAATGAATGCAAGAAAGATCAGACACATATTCACTTAAAGGGATATTACACTTTCAAAACTTTTTTTTCGTCTAATCAGGCTTGTATGAACACACCGAACAGTTTTTAATTTGCTTCATTCAGTATTTAGATATTTGATGTAAATGTTCCATTTTAACCATGATAGATTCATTAAAAACACCCATTATTTTTTCTGGTGACTCATAATACCCTCCTAATACGTGAGCAGACCGTGTTTTTCAATAACCTTTTTCTTTTATTTTTAATAATTCTTTGGGAAAATGGAAAACATTAAATACAATAATATTTTATTGAAAATAAATGAAAAAAGTTATTGAAAAAACACGGTCTGCTCACGTATTAGGAGGGTATTATGAGTCACCAGAAAAAATAATGGGTGTTTTTAATGAATCTATCATGGTTAAAATGGAGTTTGAAGTTACAATGGGTGTGTATGTGGAGAGGGCCTGGGCGTGTTGGAGGTGGTAACATTTACATCAAATATCTAAATACTGAATGAAGCAAATTAAAAACTGTTCAGGGTGTTCATACAAGCCTGATTAGACGAAAAAAAAGTTTTGAAAGTGTAATATCCCTTTAAGTAATGACTTAAAAATTTGAAGTCATCATTAAATCCTTTGGTTCAGTCATCAAATCTGTACACCTATATTTGGCATTTTAAGGCTGAAATTGTACCCATGCTAGTAAAGCAAGCCTGATAAACATATAAAACATGCACTTAATTCACCAGAACACAGGAAATTACATCTACTATGTTATATTTTTTTCTCCCCCAGACACCCCGCTTTAGGGTTGGGGGCAATGCATGCAAGAAAGATCATATAATGACTTAAAGATGAGAAGTCATTATTATTCACCTACATTTGGCATTTAAGGCTGAAATTGTACCAGTGCTAGTAAAGCAAGCCTGATAAAAGTATCAAACATGCACAAAACTCAACAGAACACAGGAAAGTATATATCTGTTAAGAGGTTTTGGGGAGAGGACCCCCAGACCCCGGTAGGAGAGTTCCGCGCACCCCCCCAAAAATAAATCTCCTGGATTCTGACCGTCCAATGTTGACAACCCTGAATGGACAGCGTATCTCACATCTCAGCCTCTCGTCTGCTGCAGCCCATGAACGTTTCTCCGTTCTGTGTCCGAGCTAGAGTGCCCTAAAAAGTGTGTTTTGCAAGCCTGTCCGCCGCTTCCCACGTTCTTACTACAAAACGTGCTGCAAAAGTGCTCTGTGTTGCTAATGCTCCCAAGAAAGAAAACGTGTAAATCCATTGATCCAAACTGTAGAAGACCGTGCTTCACTGCTTCTGCTTTAGCTGTCTGCTTTATAGTCCAGTCATTTTAGGCCAAAATTAGGCTAAATCTAAAACAAATTGCAATAGTAGCAAACTCAACTGATTTTGTATCCTCAATATGTCCTTAGTGAGAGAAAAAAAGTCCCAAGGGATCCCATCAGGGGAAAGTTTTGAAAACGACCTACCTACCTTCACTTACTATACACTACAGTGTAGTGTATAGTACTATTGCAATTTGTTTTAGGTTTTTTCATAATAATGACTGGACTATTTGCTGTGTACAGCAGATGCTCCGCAAGCTTCGTAGCCGACGTTAAAGAGTACACTGTAAACACTTTCTTTTGTAATATACTTTTTTTTACACTGTAAAAACTTTTTCTTTTGTAATACACTATTTTAGTGAAAAATAAAAACTACAAAAAGGAGAAAATGACAGGATGAGCATATAAGGAGGGGAGGAGGTAGAAAAGACCACTGGCCACTATTTCTGACATGGCTGCAAGCACTATAGCACAATATATTACCACAGGTCTACTACTAAATAGTAGTTTTAAATAATTGTAGTGGAATAAAAGTACATTTGAAGTTGACAGCTATACCACTGTGGGTGTGGTTTGACTTGGGGGGAGTGATTTAGGGGTGTAGGTAAGTACCTATTGTCCCTCCCATTGTCACACCCACTTCTGGCTACCTAGAGGTGTCAAAATGTTCCTGGCATTCAAATGGCTTTTTAAGCACTTTGGGTTTTATGGTGCAACAAGTTTAAAATGTCCATAACTTCTTCAAATATGCTCCAATTTCAACAAATGATACATCATATGAAAGCTTAGATTCTGTACTTGGATAATGTACAAAAAAGAAAAATTACCAATGCAGACATAAGGAACAAAGTACCAGACCCAGTCACATATCACGATACATGGTTGACGATACGATACATGGACAATATTGGTTCATTCATGGCGATACGATACGATTCGATTCAGTGATTTAAAATCGATATAGCAAAGAAATTAAATCTGTGTGAAAGGTGTGGATACTAGTGCAGGTTTTTAAGGGAAACATGTATTATTATGGATACAAATAAGTAAACACAGTGATTATCTGCCAAATACCTGGACATTGTATATTGACAAACCTGCACCTTGAGTTAATGAAGCCGGAAGACAATTTGTTTTTTTTAATGAAAAATGTGAAATTCATGGTGTAGTCTGTAGTGCCTTTAACAGAGTGTTGTTCTCTCCACCACCACCAGGTGGACGGAGGGGTGGTGGCTGCGAGGACGGTCATCGCCCAGGCCACGCCCCCTTCGGGCAGCCTGCGTCTGGGCTGCCGGTCCAGGGACCCCCGGCCACCAGGGGGCGCTGAGCGCCAAGGCACCGTGGAGCTCTACATGTTCAGGGTGTGGGCGGACCTGGGAGACCACGCCCCCTGCCAGGATGGCTCTGTGATTGGCTGGGACTCCCGGGTCTGGGGTTTGACCAGCGCGCGCGCCAGAGAGAGAGACGCCAGTCTGCCCTGTGGTAAAGATTATAGACACACACACGCACGCACGCACGCACGCACGCACGCACGCACGCACACACACAAACCTGAGTCTGCCCTGTGGTAAACATTATACACAGCAGTGTTGATTTTGTCGACTAAAACTATGAGGAAAAATGTTTGTCGACTGCGTTTTTTTCACTGACGAAAACTAAATAAAAACTAAGCTGTGATGACTAAAACTAAGACTAAATATATTGACAATTTCGTCAACAAAATAAAAACTAGACTAAAACGTTAGGGAGGGACTGGTGGAGAAGAGAGTCATTTTATGTTTGGTTGCTCTCAGGTGTTGCGTGCTGAAAATAGCAGATCTACAAGCTCACAACGCGCCGCAGCGCGACGCGTTGTGAGCTTGTAGATCTGCTATTTTCAGCACGCAACCAAGTCAGTCATTACGATGCCATCAAGGCCTGCCAAAATACATTTTAGTCGACTTAATCAACTGTAGATTTAGTCGTATGATTTTTAGTCGACTAAAATATGACTAAAACTAAAACTTCTCAGGTGACTAAATTATGACTAAAACTAAATCAAAAGTTGCTGTCAAAAACAACACTGATACACACACACACACGCACGCACGCACGCACGCACGCACGCACGCACGCACGCACGCACGCACACACACACACACACACACACACACACACACACACACACACACACACAGAGAGAGAGAGAGAGTATTTTGATGTAATCGTGCACTTTATGAAAGAAGCATGAAATTAGACACAGTTAGAACATGCCATATGGAACATTTTTGGCTATAGGGGCATCGCAGATTTGTCTTGGGAAACTTGTGGGAGCCAATCAAAGTTGCTCTCATAGACTTGTACTACTATACAGTACATTATACAAAAAATAAATGTTTTAATTAGCATGTGAGGGGTCAAACTAGGTGTTTTTCGGGATTCTGAATCCAATGCAAGCATTTGTTTTGCAGGAAAAATATTCCTTGGGCTAAAAACGGACCCCATAAATCTATGATTTAGTGATGAGTTATACATTTTCACAGTTTTGTGGCGAGCTATTGACACTTGAATGGCTCAATCAATTACCACAGCTCACAACCCCTTTGAAGTTCAGAGGGAGCAATTGAGAGCAAGTCACCTTGAATTTTTTTTAAACCACCCCTTGGAAATGAAACTTCTGCTCCCAGGTCCAGACTAATATCCAACACGCAGTGAGGAATTAGTATGAGCAACGCTGCTTTAAATGGTTTGTGTCGATGCAATGTATGACACTTTTTCTATTCTCCTCTTTCCCAGCCTTCACAACGACCAGCGCTCCACCTCTCATCCAATCAACAGCCCCTAACACGACGCCGCAAGCTGCAGTCTCACCGTTCAACCAATCAGAAGAAGTCACCAGTCCAGCCTCACCTACAGCCAGCAGGTCGACTCCGCCCCTCCACACCAGTCCGGCCAATCAGATCACAGCGAGCTACAGAACGACTGCGCTTTTAACCCCGCCTGCCGACCCGACCACGCCCCCCAGATTACCCACAACCACCACAGTCCGAACATCCGACCAATCACAAACCACCGTCTCCACATTCAACCAATCACAAACCACGTCCCCCACTTTCAACCAATCGCAAACCTCCGTCTTCACGCTCAGCCGGCCAACTCCGCCCACAGCCGCCCCGCTCGTCGTGACAGGCTCACATCCTGACGACGCCGTCACCCCGCCCTCAAGCACCACCCAACATGCCGAGGCCACGCCCCCAAACACCACCCACCATGCTGAGGCCACGCCCCCAAACACCACCCACTATGCTGAGGCCACTCCCCCAAACTCCACCCACTATGCTGAGGCCACGCCCCCAAACGCCACTCACCACGCCGAGGTCACGTTTAACTCCACCTCCGTGAAAACCACTCCGGATGCGGCCGTCTCTCCCGGTTTAACGCCGACCGCGGCAGGCGATTTGACCTCGGCCTTCGTCGGCGGACAGAACCACACGAACGCAGCCACCGCTGCCGCAGTCGCCAAAACGACGACGTTTCCCCCCGATGTCGTCGCCACAACAGCGTACGAACCGACGGCCACTCCCGTCAACACGACCTCACAGACCAGCTGGAGTCTACAGAGCACCGCAAAACGCCACCCGGCGACGACTTCTCCTGATATCGCACAAAATGCAACCGGCGCTGCTGTGACGCTTGAGCCCAGCACGATGTCTCCTCCCCGCACGACAACGGAGTATCGTTTAACTGCTGCTAGCACCGGACACCTACTGCAGAGCACTGCGAACGCGTCGGGAAACACGACACTTCGTACAACGGCGACACCTCCTACGAAAAACCCGACAGCAAACGACAGTGCGGTTGTACAGAACGTAACTGTAGCAGACGTTACGACGCCACCCACAGGCTCTACCCGGCGTCACACGACCCTGTACAACGCCACCGCGTCTACTCACACATCGACGCTACGCGACGTCACTTCCTCCGCAGATGACGACAACGCGACTTTTGCTCTGCACAGCACTCTGACGATACCCGACCGCACCGCTGACGGCACCACGTCTGACGACACCTCTCTCACCGCCACGCCGGTGTCACCGCACGTTTCGGTGACAGGCGACCGCGGTGACGGTGCCAACGTCACAGCAGCAGGAGTCTCTGCTACTGCCGTCGGTTCCAACCGTAGCACCGACGTGTCCACGGAGACCGTTTCAGCCACCGATCCACCAACCACAGAGTCTGGCTTTGATGTGAACACTGCATCCATGGTTGATACCTCCACAAGGGGCCTGACGTCAACCACCAGTAGCTTCACTAGAACAAATACAACCACAACTAGCCCAACTACAACCACAACCACACCAACCCTAACCACAACCAACACAACCAGAGCAACTAAACCAATTATAGCCACAACCAGCCCCACTAAACCCATTACAACCACAACCACTTCCACCAGACCAACTACAACCACAACCAGACAAACTACAACCAACACAACCACACCAACTAAACCAATTATAGACACAACCACTTCCACTAGACCAACTACAACCACACCAACTCTAACCACAACCAACACAACCACAACCAGCTCCACTAGACCAACTACAACCACAACCACACCATCCCTAACCACAACCAACACAACCCGAGCAACTGAACTAATTATAGACACAGCCACTTCCACTAGACCAACTCTAACCACAAGCAGCTCCACCAGACCAACTACAACCACAACCAGACAAACTACAACCAACACAACCACAACCACACCAACTAAACCAATTATAGACACAACCAGCTCCACTAGACCAACAACAACCACGACCAAACCAACTACAGCCACAACTAGACCAACTACAACCACAACAAGGTCCACTAGACCAATTATAACTACAACCAACACAACCACACCAACTCTAACCACAACCACTACACCAACTAAACCAATTATAGCCACAACAACTTCCACTAGACCAACTACAACCACAACCAAACCAACTACAACCACACCAACTACAACGACAACCACACCAACTCTAACCACAACCAACACAACCAGAGCAACTAAACCAATTATAGCCACAACCACTTCCACCAGACCAACTACAACCACAACCACAGCAGGACCAGCTCTATCTACAACCAGACCAACTACAACCACAACCACAGCAGGACCAGCTCTATCTACAACCAGACCAACTACAACCACAACCAGACCAACCACAACCAGCTCCACTAGACCAATTATAACTACAACCAGACCAACTACAGCCACAACCAGACCAACTACAACCACAACCGGACCAGCTCCATCTATAACCGGACCAACTACCACCACACCCAACACAACCAGTCCAGTGGTGGCCATATTTGGTCCTCCCAGAGCTCAGGTGGATCAGACGTACGCCAGCAGCACCGATGTCTCCACCTCTGCTGCTGCTGAGACCTCCACCCTCCATCACTCTGATACCACCACAGGTAGGTGTGTGTGTGTGTGTGTGTGTGTGTGTGTGTGTGTGTGTGTGTGTGTGTGCGCGTGTGCGTGTGCGTGTGCGTGTGCGCGCGTGCGTGCGTGCGTGCGTGCGTGCGTGCGTGCGTCTGTCTGTCTGTCTGTCTGTCTCTAAATTAATATAATTGCGACCGTCAGGGAGCAGTTTACTATGAAAACCTCCACCGGCCGTCCGTCCGTCCGTCCGTCCGTCCGTCGGTCACACGTCACACCTTTGCCCTGCTCATATCTCCGCATCAGTATGACATCACACCACATGTGTACACAAACCTTTGTGTACGTTGCTGTGGCAACAGTCTGTTGTTGCTGGTCTGTTAGTGTACGTTAGCAACCACCTTAGCAACCATGGTTTTACCCTAGCAACCAACTGTTTACCCTAGCAACCATGTTTTTTTTACCCTAGCAACCAACTGTTTACCATAGCAACCAGATACGCAGAGCAGGGATCTCCATATATGGGCATAAACAGGTGACATCACACTGATGTCAGATACTCAGAGCAGGGATTTCTCCATAATATATGGGCATAAAAGGGATTCTGTTAGGGATCTCCATATATGGGCATAAAAGGGATTCTGTTAGGGATCTCCATATATGGGCATACAAGGGATTCTGTTAGGGATCTCCATATATGGGCATAAAAGGGATTCTGTTAGGGATCTCCATATATGGGCATAAAAGGGATTCTGTTAGGGATCTCCATATATGGGCATAAAAGGGATTCTGTTAGGGATCTCCATATATGGGCATAAAAGGGATTCTGTTAGCTGTTAGTGATCTCCATATTGGGCATAAAAGGGATGCTGTTAGGGATCTCCATATATGGGCATAAAAGGGATTCTGTTAGGGATCTCCATATATGGGCATGAAAGGGATTCTGTTAGGGATCTCCATATATGGGCATAAAACGGATTGTATCCCAGATGATGCCCTGTTAGGAGATCCACACTAACAGAATCCATATATGGTCCTACCGACAGCTGCTATAAGCCAACCCTGGCGATAAGGTCTGAGTCGAAGAAATGCTTCTTTCCTGGCAAGAATTGCCCCTTTATACTGTAGGGCTCGTTTGTGTATTGTATGACATCACGCCACATCATCGGCTGAGGACTGTGTGATGTCATCATATCTCCATATATGGAGACATAAGTTGCTCATGCCCAAATATGGGCTGGTGAGGTCAGACTTAGTGTGATGCGTAGGTTATCTCCATATATGGAGATTCAACTTCAATGAGTAACCATGGCAAACTGTCAACTGCCCGTATGTCTTGATAATAAAAAACAAACTTTTGGCCTATTTGTGGAGATAAGCGACCAACGGTCGCTTATCTCCCGATTAGGTAGTCTTACTGGTGTTTATTACTGTACTTGGTTGGGTTTTATATTTGTATTATTGTTCATTATTGTACTTGATTAGGTGTTAGATTTGTATTACTGTAACATAGAACAGCCTCCTGTGGACAGGTGATAAAAAATATCATTTGTCCTATACTCACTTTTAATCGATGCATCTGTTTGGTCCAGTGTGATTGTGATGTCAAATACATAAACACCCATAGCTGCTCTTTACTGATACTTACCGTTGTTCTCTATTGAGATTGGCACATTTCCTGGTACAAGCTGCACAGATCACACATCATGTCACACGTGTCTTCTTCTTGTTTCACTCTCAAAAAGCGCCTGCAATGCAGTGCATTTGAAACTACATTGCAGTGCACATCATGGGGTGATCACTGCTGGCCTCCTGTGAATTGTTTTATTTTTATTGTTGTTTATTTTCTGTTTATTTCGTTGCTGAGTGAGCTCAGCAGACAAAGTGACAAGAGTGAGATGGAAAAAAAAAAGAAAATTGGGTGAAAAGTGCCAATCTCAACAGGAAACATTGGTACATAATATTTAACTATATACATAAATATAGCTGCTCTCTACTGATCCTTAAAGGTGATACACCATGCATTTAAAAAGTATTTATGTCATATTGTTTATGTCCCAAAAACGTTTTTCAAAAGGTTTGAGGCTAAACCACTCCTGAATAGAGAGCCTCTCATTTTTGAATGGCTCTCAGAGCATTTTCAGCTGCAGTACCACCTTTGGCCTGAACTGCGCCACCCCCCCAAAAATCTTTTTGAAAAAAAAAAATATATATATATATATCCACGAGTTTCCTACGCCCCATAGTGCATTGCGCAAACGTCTGCATCGATCTTCCGCCGCCGATTTACAAGCTCACAACGGGTTGCATCTGCGACACGACGTGAGCTTGTATGTCTGCTGTTAAACCCGGAAGTTTGGTCCTGATAGTCTCCAGTAAACTCCCGCGGAAACTTGTGGATATATGTTTTTCTTCAAAAACGTCCGTTTATGACGTCACAAACGGCAGCAAATCTGTTTTGAGAACCCGTGGGATGCTTTTAACCTCCACCTTCCCAAAACCAGAGAAAGACACAACGGTCTGAAATGGGACTTTGTGAGGATAGAAGGTGCTAGTGGGACCCCAAAAAAAGGTTTTAAAATAGGAAAAGTGAATTTTCATGTTGTATCACCTTTAATGATTAATATATAACTATACATAAATGTGATGCTTTCAGACAGTGGACTTACGGAGGATGATCCTTAATGATTAATATATAACTAACTATATAAATAAATGTGATGCTTTCAGACAGTGGACTTACGGAGGATGATCCTTAATGATTAATATATAACTAACTAAATAAATGTGATGCTTTCAGACAGTGGACTTACGGAGGATGATCCTTAATGATTAATATATAACTAACTATATAAATAAATGTGATGCTTTCAGACAGTGGACTTACGGAGGATGATCCTTAATGATTAATATATAACTAACTATATAAATAAATATGATCCTTTCAGACAGTGGACTTACGGAGGATGATCCTTAATGATTAATATATAACTAACTATATAAATAAATATGATCCTTTCAGACAGTGAACTTACGGAGGATGATCCTTAATGATTAATATATAACTAACTATATAAATAAATATGATCCTTTCAGACAGTGAACTTACGGAGGATGATCCTTAATGATTAATATATAACTAACTATATAAATAAATGTGATGCTTTCAGACAGTGGACTTACGGAGGATGATCCTTAATGATTAATATATAACTAACTATATAAATAAATGTGATGCTTTCAGACAGTGAACTTACGGAGGATGATCCTTAATGATTAATATATAACTAACTATATAAATAAATGTGATGCTTTCAGACAGTGGACTTACGGAGGATGATCCTTAATGATTAATATATAACTAACTATATAAATAAATGTGATGCTTTCAGACAGTGGACTTACGGAGGATGATCCTTAATGATTAATATATAACTAACTATATAAATAAATGTGATGCTTTCAGACAGTGGACTTACGGAGGATGATCCTTAATGATTAATATATAACTAACTATATAAATAAATGTGATGCTTTCAGACAGTGGACTTACGGAGGATGATCCTTAATGATTAATATATAACTAACTATATAAATACATGTGATGCTTTCAGACAGTGAACTTACTGGTCCTAACTAACTATATAAATAAATGTGATGCTTTCAGACAGTGAACTTACGGAGGAGGAGCAGAGGAGAGAAGCAGAAGAACTTCTTGGTCAGACTCAGAATGCCACTCAGCTCAACTCCTCTCAGGTGACTTTGATAAAGTTGTTGTGATACTTAATTCATCCCAGTGTTTTCAACACAATGTATTCTTTTGTATTTTATTATGGTTGTTGGTGCGAGTCACGTCACACATCACATCACAGTGTGACATCAATCACCTGTGTAAAAGTCATATGGTTATTCCCCAGAATCCCTTTTATGCCCATATATGAAGATCCCTGATGTCATTGATAAATATCACTGGCCAGATGGCCAAGACAGCCCATATCTGTGTGGCTGGTTCAGATAGGGATCTCCATGTATGGGCATACAATATATTGTATGTTGTGATGTCATGGGAACTACTCCCATTTATGGCCAGAATCCCATTTATGGCCATATATGGTGATTGCTGATGTCATCAATATTAAGCCCATATCTAACAGGACTTCATATGGGAATGCCCATATATGGAGGAAGACAGCCCATATCTGTGCGGCTGGTTCAGACAGGGATCTCCATGTATGGGAATAAAAGGGGACAGGGATCTCCATATACTGGTAAATGGTCAGATAGACATCACTGGCCAGGTGGCCGCATGTCGCCCTGAGAATGTGATCAGGTGCTTTAGAGGGTGTAAACCTAAGAAAAGTCCAGGCCCAGACAACATAGGTGGCCGTCTGCTTACTGTTTGTGCAGAACAATTAGGCCCTATTTTCAATTTTATTTTCTAGTTGTCTCTTACTCAGCAGAGGGTGCCAGCTCCTGGCAAAAACGGAGTGTCTCCTGGACTCTTTGCATACAGGGCTAAGAGAGGAGTGTCCGATGATACCATCACCTTACTGAACCTTCTATTTGAACATCTAAAAAAAACAAAACATGCTAGGCTGCTTTTTGTTGATTTCTCGTCAGCATTTGAATGGGAAACTGTCTGGGGAACTAACATCATCCACAGGCTCACCCCAAGGTTGTGTTCTTTCACCTCTCCTGTATATCCTGTATACGAATGACTGTAGAAGTCAACATGCTGACAGACATATTCTTAAATTTGCTGATGACTCTGTCATTGTTAGTCTTTTAAGTGATAGTGAGGTCAGCCATGGCCCATAGATTACTTTGTCTCCTGGTGTGAACAAGAGGCATTTCTACAACTTAATACCACAAAGACTTAAGATACATTTATCGATTTTAGGCGATCACCACTTGCTCCTGAGAGTACTGTCATAAATGGTCAGATAGTGGAATTGGTAACCATCTATAAGTATCTCGGTACCGTTATCCACAATCGTCTGAAATTTTACTCTAACACTGAAATGCTGTGTAAGAAAGGCCGCCTCTTCTGTTTAAGGAAGCTAGCTAAATTCCAGGTGGATGTCTTTGATGATTCTGTTCTCTGGGATTTTATAGAGTCTGTTATTTCCTTTGCTATCATTTGTTGATATGGACAGCTTTAAGCAGAAACATGCCCTTAATGGGGTTGTGAGGGGGGGATAGGGGGAAAATCCAGCTGTCTGAGCCTTATATGATGAGCAGGTGCTTAAGAAAGCATCATCTATTAAAGCCCTCAGCTCTCATCCCCTTTATTCTTTATATGAATTATTGCCTTCCGGCCAATGGCTAAAGGCCCCAGTAGAAAAGAATAGTAGGTACAAATTAGCCTGATTTCAGACTCAGCTCACGCTTTAGTCTGAAGCTGTGCCCTATTCTAAACGATTTACGGGGGAGGGACTTTTTTGCGAGCGTGCACGAGCGTGCGCGCGCGTGTGAGTGATCGCGACGCATGGTGCTCGCGTCCTCGCGACACACGGTGATCGCGACGTACGGCCGCGGTGTGTGTGTCTCTGTCTGTGCCAGAGACTGCTTCCACACAGAACTGCGACCATAAACATGTAATCAACATTAACAGCTTGTGAACTCAGCATGTGCGTGTGTGCCTGTCGTGTGTGAACTTCGTTTGAAATCGTTTCAACTGCTACGCTGATTGGATATTCGTTAGACCCACCCCCACCCCCCGCGCTCATTGGAGGAGCTGAATTTTTGGGTTGCTAAAAGCCGATTCATGTACTGAGCTCCAGACCAGAGAAAGAGTCCACTCTGAGAGTGGGCGGGGTCTATGGGCTGGAACCAGGCAAGGCATTTGTACCTACTTCCATAAGGGCCATAAATAAAGGTAGCAAGAGGAGGTAGCTGAGGTAGTCTTTTACCACTTGCAATGGATTCAGAATCATGAAAAAACCCTAGTTTGACCCCTCACATGCTACTTAAATATTTTTTGGGGGTATTAATTTCCTTTATAGTATAGTGTATAGTAAGTGAATGAGACAAACTTTCAGCAGCTGCCAAAAAATCCCCTAGGGATTTTGCAAATGGAATCATGGATTTTCTGATTTGTTATACTCTGAAGTTTCCAAAAATATATAGTTTTCAAAATCCCCCCGAAAAATTTAACGAACCTTTCATGTTTGGACATGTTAAACTGGACTATCTGGGGGAAACCAGTGTTGCCATGTCTGCTTATAATAAGCAATTTGGGTCTTTGAAAAAAAAAAGTTGATTTTGGGCTTGCTTTCTAATGCTTTTATTTTATTTTATTTATTATATTCCTTTAAACCAGTGGTTCCCATTTTTCCCACATCGCTAACCCCATCTGAAAATATGTGGTGGCAGGGACCTCCACACAAGATTTGTGTTGTTAAAAGGTTTCTTTTTTCATATATATATATATATTTCAGGGGAGCGTTCTTTAGGTTAAATTATACTTTATTGACAAGAATGGCAGATAGAGAGCAGCAACAACATAGCATATACAGCAGCAGGATAAGAAGGGCAGCAGCATAATACATAGAGGCAGCAGCATACACTAGGCATAGGCATACTAACAGCAGCAGGAGAGCGGCATGGCATGACATATATAACTGTGATACTATACTAAAGCAGCAGCATACTAACAGCCTAGGAATAAGAACAGCATCTATAGTAACCTAAGCAGGAGCATAGCTTTGGCGATGGATTCTGTATTCGGGTCATTTCCTGCAGGCCCACGATCGCAAGTGTACCATGTACGGCGAAGTACATGCATGGCCGATCGCACGTGTACCATGTACGGCGAAGTACATGTCTGGCCATGTACATCGTGGGCTTAACACTTGGGTGACTGAACTGAAAAAACTACCCCTCCGCCTGCATTTACCGTTCATTTAGACCGTTAGATTTTCTCCCTTTTGGCCGAGCTGCGCAACACCTCCTCCCCCTGCTGCCGGCGGGGGTTCTATTGTCTTCCAAATGTGAATTAGCATTTCAATTGACCTCTCAAAATACGACGGGACAACAAGCTCACCATAGCCACACAGTTTGTGAGCTTATATAATTAAACATTTGTTTGGCAAAGCTTTCATATATGTCCCGACTTTATTATTATTATTACTAGAAATTGATATAAGTTAGTTAATTATAAAGAGAACGTTGATCAGTAGGCTCACTAGAGCGAAGCCGTGGCGAGCGAAGCCGTGGCCCAAAACAAAGTTAACAAAGAAATTACATAAACAAGGGAAATAACAAATAAAGAATGGTCTAAACACAACTTATAAAGCAACGAAAATAATAAGCTAAATAAGAGGAAACGAAAAATACAATAACTTAGCCAAACAGAACCTTTCCGAAGCGTTCAGAACTCAACAAAAACTCAACACATCTTAAAAATAAATAAATAAATAAATCCCGTCCTGTCCCACTCCTGTACAAGGACTCCTCATACCTGGAGTTGTTGTCTTATGTCTTTCTCTGCTTTACTGTAGCCTACTCACTACTCAGGGATTAGACACAAGTTCATAGGACTACTCTTCTCGGACCCCGAAAACTTTAAAGGTAGAAATGTATTTTATTCACGGCTTTTACGCGCAACTCTATTGTTGCGCTGACGGCGCCTGGTTTGTGCTGCGTCAGCCTGCGTGCATCTCTTAGTTTTCACTTGAGTTGAGAAACAAACCACTTCAATATGATGGACGTTATGTAACATTTTGTCAACAATCTCTGCACCTTTGGAGTAATATAAAAGTTCACTTTGAGTCTTTGACACTTATTTATATCCATCGCGCTGTTCAACTCTGCACAACGCGGCACAAAGCGTTGCAGCGTGATACGATCTATAGGCCTATATAGAGAGAAAGAGAGAGAGAGAGATAATTCACATTCTCTTCACTCTGTAAAATGTTCACGTAGTGTTTTTTGCTTAGGCATGTAACAATAAAAAGCAAATGATTATCCATTAGAAATTAAACGTGCAGGACACAAGTGTCGGGTGCCTATACTGTTTGATCGCACCAATGTCACCGTGACATGCGTGCCGTCTAAAAGCCGTCTCCACTCGGACAGAACAGGCGCAGCGTGTGCGCAGCGTGTGCCGTGTTCCCGTGTAGGCATATCTATACAAGATATTCATTTTGGCCGATAACTTATAGATCACCCAGTTGTTCTTTATATGTATTATTAGCTGAAATGATGCTTAGCTTTTAGAAACACGCTGTGCAGTGGCAGCAGCGTCGCACTTCTCCCGGTCAGCAAGAGCATCTCCCCGCAAATGATTGCTCATGCACGGCTAAAATAATTAATAATAGGCCTACATTATATACACCATAGCGATTCTCATAATTAATATTATATTGATACTATTTATGAAATAAAACATTTCCAGGTAGTGGTTTTAATGTCTTTGCTAAGCTGACAGTGAAATGCAAATGATCCATTACCTTGAACAAAGGCGCACAACGGGAGCGCTAAACGTGTGAATTCTCTTAGGAGGGGGAGAATGGGGGAGAGCGGTCTATTCTGCCGATAATTACCGTCAGAGTGGTATAATTGTATTTTATTTCATAATTAGGAAACGTTTCAGAAGGGGAAAAAAAACGAGAACATATATCTTGAGTATTTAGGAAAAGTCATGGAAGGGGAAATTTCTGAGACCTTCACAGGGAGAGTTATTGCACTTTGAAATCTCAAAATCGGCCTAAAGGACCGGTTAGTCACCCGTGTGTTAACATATCTCTGCAGGCAATGACCCGAGACCCCCAACACAAGCATACCCCCCAAAACACGCAAGTGCTCAGAATCCACTGCCAGCAGCCAACCAACGGTGAAGATGGTAGAGCTCTGCTGAAAGTTTGGCGATTTTATTAGAGCGCCATAACAAAATGTTATATAATTAAAGCTGCAAGAAAGTTTACTGCTAACCGGGCTGACTGCAGGTCTGCCCCAAGTGCGGTATACTCTATCCTAAAGTGACACCCCAGCAGCCACCTTGCTTTTGCATAATTCAATACGTGAGAAGCGCTGCATAGAAGCAGCAAATAAAACATGCAACCTATCAGGGACGCATGCCCCAAGTAAACAGCAGCAGCAGCTTGCAGTAAGAATAACTACCTACAGGCAGGTAGGGCTGCAAGCGAACCTTCGGGGATTCGAACGTTCGTTCATTACGTTGGCAATCGAAGTTCGAAATTAATGGGTTCAGGTTTTTTTCTTTTTTTTTCTTCTTTTTTTTACACGAAAAATAATTATCAGAATGTTATAAGCCTATATCACAGTAGTAGAGATAGCCAAATACGAAATAAGTTAGGCCTACCGGTAAACACTAACAGTTAATGGTGACCGTTATAGTAGTTATAAAATGCACCAGAACAGCTTGGAGCGATCAAGGACCGTCCTCCGCTCCAATTCCGCTCCTGTTTGGGGCCGCGAACCATTACAGCGCCTCGCTGACACACGCTTGTTGACAGTAGACTGAGTAGAGTGAGTGAGAGCAGCTGAGCTGGGCAGAGACAGACGTGTGTGCTTTGAACAGCGAACACCCAGCCATCCACGCACCCAAAGATTAAACAGCCTTTCTCCTAAGCATGAGCAAAGATGGATTTCATTGCAACCCCCTAAAGGATCTATAATGCGATTTCTGGGGTTGTTACATCGAGACCAGTTTAGCCCGAACGCAACGCGCTCCGACGCAGTCACCAAGTACAATCATCATCCGTGCAACTCTGCTATACATTGAGCCTGTTCGTCAACAAACGGCGCAACATTTTCTCCGATTGGGTTGGATTTTCCAAGTGTTAGCCTAGGTGTTAATGCGGCCACGCATCCACGCGTTTTCAATGGATAAAACAGCGCATTTAAAACATTTCCTACACTGTTTTAGCTGGTTAAAGGTACAGTACGTTCGATGGTTCGAACGTTCGAACGTTCGGTTTTTATTCAATTGAACGAACCATCTAAGGTTCGATGGTCCGTTCGGAAAATCCCCCCGAAGTTCGAATCCCTAAAACAGGGCTAGATTACAGCCCTACAGGCAGGTATACCTAAGTATTGTGGATAAGGGGCGGGACACACAGGTCCCGACCACGTGAGCGTGCGCAACCTCCAGACCACTCCCCCGAACTGGCTACGTCATTATATTCCTACGCTAAATAAATATATATATGTCATAGTATATTAGAGAAACAGCACATTCGAGACGCGGAGCACTCGTGGTGCGGCACGGGGCGGAGCAAGCGGTCGCCACAACAACGTACTCCAGGCGGTGCGCCGCTCTATTGTCCACGACACTGCGAGCGGCTACCGAAGCCCCCCTGTATCCACGAAGCCCAAACGAGTTACGAGGCCCCCCTGGGTCCACGAAGCCCCAAGCGGCGCGAAGGCCAGCGGACCTTGGTCCTGCTCTTCGCCCCCGAGCGCCGCAGGCGCGAGTGGCCGCGAAGAGCGGGCCAGGGCCGCGCGGCCGGCGGAGCGCCGCGCGAGTTACGAAGCCGTGGTGAATGCAATCGTTATATTTATGCCCAGGCCGTAAGGCCTGGGCAAGCGCACGTTAAACGCCCTGTCCAAGTGACTACAATGGAGCTAATGGCTAGGCTAGGCTAGGCTAGGCTAGGCTAGGCTAGTAAATAAAGAGTAAACACTTCCGGTCTGCGGCGAGTTCAAAGCGTGACGTAACTCTCTTATATACACTCTGGTGAATGGCAGAGCAGTGGCTGACGTCGCCATCTGGTGGTGATTAGTGTGTGGTGAACGTCAAAACGAGTGCTCCTTGACAACTTTTACTGGTTTCTTGAACATACTGTAACATATATATATATATATATATATATATATATATATATATATTCTTTTTTAAATGGCAGATGTACAAGCTCACAATGTGTCGCAATATGACACATTGTGACCTTGCTATTTTCTGCTATTTTCCAATAGCCAACGTAAAGTAGTAAAAGTGAGCCAGGTGCCATTGGGCTTATTTTCATAGACCCGTCCGCTTGTTTCTCTGGCAAAGTCTGGCAACGCACGATTCCCTGTTCACTTCCTGACTAGAGAGGAAGTGAGAAGATGTTGAATCTCTGTAAAAGGCAACGGCAGCAGCCATGGGAGAGCCAGGAATGAGATGAAGTGGAGCTCCTAGATGTTGACTATTTAAGGTTCAAGGTTGTACTATTGTTACGTCTTTTGTACAGGTACATAAGAGTAAGACTTGTTTTTGTTTGGCATCCTTCAGACAATGCAGTGGTATATAACAGCCCACAATATAATAACAGCAAACCACATCTAAAATAATGATAATAATCTAAGGGTAATAATAATGATAAGACGTAGAAAGATGATAAAAGAGAGTGCAAAAGAGCAAGGAGAAAAGAAAAGCGCATCCTCAGATGTACATGTACATAAAGTTTGGCATATTCTATTACGACAACAGCATATTCTTTCCAGGAGTTACTACTGTACTCTACATAACTTTTGTAAACATCCTCACAGAATGTTCTACATGCAACAGGTTAGTATATTCAACTTCACAGTAAATATGTATGTACAGTAGGTGCAATTCAACTTCACAGTATCTCCATCCACCATTGGGGGTGGATGAGATGGTGTTTGGAGGCTATGCTAGGGTCCTATTAGCCGCAAATTGCAATACTAGATTTTTTTATACTCGGATGAATCTAGGGTTGCAATACCTCCCATAGGGATCCAATGCATCAAAACGTTTTTTTTTGCTTTCTGATTGTATCAAACGACTTCAAACTCATCAATATTGTGGCTCTATGGAAAGCTTGGAATTTACTCTTTTTATCTGCAAAGTGTTTGTTTCAGAAAAATCCACCGTAGAAATGTTATGATTTCTTTTCTGTCAAGAAATCCGAGCAGACATGGTTTATTTTCTAAGTGTTGAACTTCGGAAGCGCTCGTCTTCTATTTACGCAGCGTCCCGCTGCCTCCTGCATTATGTGACATTTTGAACCAGGTGGTACACAGGACCGCTGAGTGACTTCCCACAAGCGCTTCCAAACTCCAGCACTTAGAAAAAATAATCACCTGAAGCCAATTTCTTGATAGAAAGTAGCTCATAACATGTCTACGGTGGATTTTTATGAAACAAACACTTTGCAGATAGAAAGACGATACTCCAAGCTTTCCATACAGCCCCAATATTGGTGAGTTTGATGCCGTTTAATACAATCAGATAGCAAAAAAACTGTTTTGATGCATTGGCTGCCTATGGGAGGTATTGCAACCCTAGATTCATCCGATTAAAATAAAATCTAGTGTTGCAATTTGCGGCTAGGGTCCTATACTAGATGTTTGCTGTTGGAGGTGTAGTGGAGTTGTAGGTCTGTGAAATACACTTTTTGAGAAAACAAGTCCTTGTGTTTACGCTAATGATTATGGTCAATGGTAATATACCATTGATCTTTAAAGGGCCTGCACCATGCTTTTAAAACTATATTTTGTGTATAAATATATGCTCAAAATTGAGTCTAATGCTGCATTCACACTACAGATAGTTGAACGTTTTGCTTGCTTGGTCAATGTTATCTCAATGGAAACCAGCTTTAAAGCTTCCAAACCTTCGTTTGGTGTGTGTCCTGTATCTTTAAAGCTGGTTTCCATTGAGATAACATTGACCAAGCAAGCAAAACGTTCAACTATATATCTGCAGTGTGAATGAGGCATTAGACAGGTTTTAACCCTCAACAAACACTCTGACCATTCTTTTTGTTTGTTCTAGCTCTACTATAATGAGGCTCTCCAGCTGCAATACCAAAACGGCCTCTGTTTGCTCAGGGGTGCATCTAGTGGGGTTTTTCCACCCCTCCCCCCTCCCCTCCTCTTCACTCCTCCCTGGACCCCACGTTGACAACAAATAATGTTAATATTGGGCCAATACAAAAATAGGATAATGTTGCAGCTCTGATTATAGCCTACTGTAGGCCTATGTTGTATGTTATAGGCCTACTGTCAAATGACACAGGGCGACCGTTGCTAAACCAGACATTACAGAAAGTTAATCTACATTAGACAATCAACCCCACCTGCATTGTATTTATGTATAAAAAAAAAAGTGTTTTGAAAAAAAGTTTTTGAAAAAAAAAGTTTTTGAAAGTTTAGTTTTTGAAAAAAAAAGTTTTTTGAAAAAAAAAAGTTTTTTGAAAAAAAAGTGTATGAAAAAAAAAGTTTTTGAAAAGAAGTGCCATACCTGAGGGCAGCATTCAAGAGAATTGCCTTGTCCAAACTCTCCTGAACTTGAATGCAGCATCTTATGTTGAAAGAATTGTCCTCTCTGTGTAGAAATCCATGCCGTTACGCCACATCTCCAGTATTCACTTGATTATGCTTAGTTCAGTGTGGCATCAAGCACCGAAAATAGCCGACCTCCAAGCTCACAACGCGTCACAGCGTGACACGTGAGCTTGGAGGTGGGCTATTTTCGATATTTTCACCAAAAGGCCCTTTTAGAAGTTTCAGCCCCTGCCTCTCTAACATTCTCACCAAAAATAGCAGATCTACAAGCTCACAACACGTTACAACATGACACGTTGTGAGCTTGTATTTTTGCTATTTTTGGTGAACTTTCCCAGCAGAATAGGGATGCTGGGGTTCAAGTAGTTAAACGTCAAGTATAACGTTATTTTCACTCAGTTCTGATGGAAACTGATTTTCTCTGTGACATAACCATGATTTAGGTGAGTAGTGAAGTAGTTTAGTTTATTTTGACTGAAGTTGAGCGCTCGTAGGGGCTGAGAAATCCTGGTCTAGTCTTTGAGTCAGCCTCCTGTCAGAGTGTCAGTGAGACGACATGACGCTCTGGACCAGAGCTAGTGGAGGAGATACTAGATCAGGGATGCCCAAAAGATCACCAAGGGTGTGCAGGTAGACCACATGACATGCCTCTAAACATATATAATTAAAATATAAAAAGAATATGTCAATATGACATCAAGAAGGGCCTGTCAGCTCCCTTCATGGCTTCTAAAGTAGGCAAACCTCCAATGCAATACTTTGTTCAAGAGTCAGTAGCATTACAAAGAACCCCAAAAACCTACCACTTCCATACAGAATGGGATGAAGACATTTACCCCAGTATTTCCCATTTATTTCCCCCTTACAGTAAGTGTGTTTGTCTAAAATGTAACACCAGTGCTGCTATTCCAAAGCCCCCCTCAGGCCCTCAGCTAAAACATGTTGGATGGGTAGATCATGTTGAGCTATTCATTTTAAAAGTAGGTAACCGACCCACTACTCCCTAGCTTCCTTGACTACTTCTATGGTCTACATGCAACATCATTAGACTCTCTTTATACCAGAAAAACGATAAGACCATAAAATCACAATAACCGCTCATTGGTGGTCAGTATTTAGGGCCTCGCAGCGCACCCAGAAGGCGAAAAAATCTTGTGCGCGGCCAGTGGCCGCACGCGCAATGAGGGCCTCTCAAACTTCTTTTCCCAGGCTGAATCAGGGGCCCAGGTCGTCCTGAAAATAAATGAATAAATCCATAACCAAATGAGACTCAGAGACAGCCACAGGACTATATCTTAAATTGTTGTATTTGAAGAGAGTCAAGACAATGAGGACAAAAACAGTGAGCATACCATTGCATCGTGGCAGCTTTCTCTCTCTCTCTCTCTCTCTCTCTCTCTCTCTCTCTCTCTCTCTCTTTCCCTCCCAAAATGGTGGTTAGACATGCAGTATATAAAATAATTACAGTATAACCGTGGAAGTCTTTGATTGGTTCCCAGATCATAACAAGAAGGACAGTAGTTTCCTCACTAGTATCTTTCCACTAGCGGTGACTTACAGTAGGGATGCCCCGATCAGGGTTTTTTTGCTCCCGATCCGATACCGATCAAATATTATTGCTTCCGATTCGATCCCGATCTTTCCCGATCCGATCTTTTGGCAAGGCATTAAGAAGAAAAAAAAATTCTATTCATTCTATCACTTGGTTCTCAACCTTTTCAGGCCGTGACCCCCAAAATAATCATATTTTAACTGGGGACCCCCGACCCTGAAGAGTTGAGGAAGTATATTTTGTAAAACACGGTTCTATTGTGAAAATAGCAGATCTACATGCTCACAACGCCTCGCAACGCGAGGAGTTGTGAGCATGTAGATCGGATATTTTCACAATTTCTGGCTTTAATATTTGACAATTTGGCCAATGTTTAATTTGTCATTTTAGAGGTATTAAAAAGTCCTTAATTTTTCACTTTCGAAATGTGCAGATACCCTCTATACACTTAAACTTTATGTTGATTTGTTTACTGTTGAGAGAGAAAACAATGTTGCACATTAAGTTAATCATCTGGGGACCCCCCCAAAATAATTTGAGGACCCCCCTGGGGGTCCCGACCCACAGGTTGAGAACCACTGAGCTAGTTGACAGTGCAGAGAGACATAATTGCCTTCCTTTGATCCATTATAAAGGGGCCAATTACTACTTATTGGCATCAGCTGCCAGCTGTACACAATCACCTTCCCTCTGCAGTGCTCTGTCTGTCTCATTTCTCCAAAAGCCCTTGAGTATGATTGAAAATGATTAAGGATTACTGTGATTATGGTAAGCTTACATGTCATATCGCATTCACCTTACCTGTAACTTTCAGTACTCCCAGAAAATATTAAAAAAAAAAAAAAAAAAAAAAAAAACAGTAGTTCACAGAATATAACTTCATGGTCATATGAGCCTCATACAGTATCATTTATGTATCATAAGTTAATATAACTTCATGGTCATATGAGTCTCATACAGTATCATTTATGTATCATAAGTTAATATAACTTCATGGTCATATGAGTCTCATACAGGATCATACATTTATGTATCATAAGTTAATATAACTTCATGGTCATATGAGTCTCATACAGTATCATTTATGTATCATAAGTTAATATAACTTCATGGTCATATGAGTCTCATACAGGATCATACATTTATGTATCATAAGTTAATATAACTTCATGGTCATATGAGCCTCATACAGGATCATACATTTATGTATCATGAGTTAATATAACTTCATGGTCATATGAGTCTCATACAGTATCATTTATGTATCATAAGTTAATATAACTTCATGGTCATATGAGTCTCATACAGTATCATTTATGTATCATAAGTTAATATAACTTCATGGTCATATGAGTCTCATACAGTATCATTTATGTATCATAAGTTAATATAACTTCATGGTCATATGAGCCTCATACAGGATCATACATTTATGTATCATAAGTTAATATAACTTCATGGTCATATGAGTCTCATACAGGATCATACATTTATGTATCATAAGTTAATATAACTTCATGGTCATATGAGTCTCATACAGGATCATACATTTATGTATCATAAGTTAATATAACTTCATGGTCATATGAGCCTCATACAGGATCATACATTTATGTATCATAAGTTAATATAACTTCATGGTCATATGAGCCTCATACAGGATCATACATTTATGTATCATAAGTTAATATAACTTCATGGTCATATGAGTCTCATACAGGATCATACATTTATGTATCATAAGTTAATATAACTTCATGGTCATATGAGTCTCATACAGGATCATACATTTATGTATCATAAGTTAATATAACTTCATGGTCATATGAGCCTCATACAGGATCATACATTTATGTATCATAAGTTAATATAACTTCATGGTCATATGAGTCTCATACAGGATCATACATTTATGTATCATAAGTTAATATAACTTCATGGTCATATGAGCCTCATACAGTATCATTTATGTATCATAAGTTAATATAACTTCATGGTCATATGAGTCTCATACAGGATCATACATTTATGTATCATAAGTTAATATAACTTCATGGTCATATGAGTCTCATACAGTATCATTTATGTATCATAAGTTAATATAACTTCATGGTCATATGAGTCTCATACAGGATCATACATTTATGTATCATAAGTTAATATAACTTCATGGTCATATGAGCCTCATACAGGATCATACATTTATGTATCATGAGTTAATATAACTTCATGGTCATATGAGTCTCATACAGTATCATTTATGTATCATAAGTTAATATAACTTCATGGTCATATGAGTCTCATACAGTATCATTTATGTATCATAAGTTAATATAACTTCATGGTCATATGAGTCTCATACAGTATCATTTATGTATCATAAGTTAATATAACTTCATGGTCATATGAGCCTCATACAGGATCATACATTTATGTATCATAAGTTAATATAACTTCATGGTCATATGAGTCTCATACAGGATCATACATTTATGTATCATAAGTTAATATAACTTCATGGTCATATGAGCCTCATACAGGATCATACATTTATGTATCATAAGTTAATATAACTTCATGGTCATATGAGTCTCATACAGGATCATACATTTATGTATCATAAGTTAATATAACTTCATGGTCATATGAGTCTCATACAGTATCATTTATGTATCATAAGTTAATATAACTTCATGGTCATATGAGTCTCATACAGTATCATTTATGTATCATAAGTTAATATAACTTCATGGTCATATGAGCCTCATACAGGATCATACATTTATGTATCATAAGTTAATATAACTTCATGGTCATATGAGTCTCATACAGGATCATACATTTATGTATCATAAGTTAATATAACTTCATGGTCATATGAGTCTCATACAGTATCATTTATGTATCATAAGTTAATATAACTTCATGGTCATATGAGTCTCATACAGTATCATTTATGTATCATAAGTTAATATAACTTCATGGTCATATGAGCCTCATACAGGATCATACATTTATGTATCATAAGTTAATATAACTTCCTGGTCATATGAGTCTCATACAGGATCATACATTTATGTATCATAAGTTAATATAACTTCATGGTCATATGAGTCTCATACAGTATCATTTATGTATCATAAGTTAATATAACTTCATGGTCATATGAGTCTCATACAGTATCATTTATGTATCATAAGTTAATATAACTTCATGGTCATATGAGCCTCATACAGGATCATACATTTATGTATCATAAGTTAATATAACTTCATGGTCATATGAGTCTCATACAGGATCATACATTTATGTATCATAAGTTAATACAACTTCATGGTCATATGAGTCTCATACAGTATCATTTATGTATCATAAGTTAATATAACTTCATGGTCATATGAGCCTCATACAGTATCATTTATGTATCATAAGTTAATATAACTTCATGGTCATATGAGCCTCATACAGGATCATACATTTATGTATCATAAGTTAAGATAACTTCATGGTCATATGAGTCTCATACAGGATCATACATTTATGTATCATAAGTTAATATAACTTCATGGTCATATGAGTCTCATACAGTATCATTTATGTATCATAAGTTAATATAACTTCATGGTCATATGAGTCTCATACAGTATCATTTATGTATCATAAGTTAATATAACTTCATGGTCATATGAGCCTCATACAGGATCATACATTTATGTATCATAAGTTAATATAACTTCATGGTCATATGAGTCTCATACAGGATCATACATTTATGTATCATAAGTTAATATAACTTCATGGTCATATGAGTCTCATACAGTATCATTTATGTATCATAAGTTAATATAACTTCATGGTCATATGAGCCTCATACAGGATCATACATTTATGTATCATAAGTTAATATAACTTCATGGTCATATGAGTCTCATACAGGATCATACATTTATGTATCATAAGTTAATATAACTTCATGGTCATATGAGTCTCATACAGTATCATTTATGTATCATAAGTTAATATAACTTCATGGTCATATGAGCCTCATACAGTATCATTTATGTATCATAAGTTAATATAACTTCATGGTCATATGAGCCTCATACAGGATCATACATTTATGTATCATAAGTTAATATAACTTCATGGTCATATGAGTCTCATACAGGATCATACATTTATGTATCATAAGTTAATATCTATCAGTGGGGTAGAAGCAGGGACGTGCTGGCCATTGGGAAAAGCAGGACAACTCCCGAACGGCCGGTTCATTCCTGGCCGGTCCAGGCCGGCCATTAGGAAAAAAATTAAAATAAAATGTTGGCCTTCGTTCCATTTTGGGGGCTGGGCGGCCAACAAAGTAAATCGTCACTGTCGGGCAGAAACCTCGTATCTCCAAGTTTCAAATTTGTACTTTTTTTCGCAAAGCAAATCCTTACTTCATCATACAAGGCCGTCGCACAAAAGTGAAAACAGCAGATCTACAAGCACACAACAAACTGCGAGGCGTTGTGTGCTTGTAGATCTGCTGTTTTCACTAGTTTAAATCATTTTTAAAATGATAAATACAAAACAAACGGTTTTGGACTTTCCAAGGTTTCCACCCGACAACGACGAAATATAACTCATGTAATTGGCCCACTGGCTTGTCACTTGTCATGATCTGAAATGGCAAATCTTTGAGTAGCAGCAGCGCTATAGAGAGAGATCTCTCTCTATAGCGCGCAATGAGGGTCTTTCCAACTCTTTTTCCCGGGCTGAATCAGGGGCCCAGCACGTCCCTGGGTAGAAGGTCTCACTATAAGTTTACTGTGTTGCAGGTGGAGCAGATGGTGGGGCGTCTGGAGAAGATCCTAGCAGGTCCCAGGGTGTCTCCATCGGTGGGCCAGGCTGCCATCCACGTCATCAGCAACCTGATGGAGGGAGACCCACAGTCCCTGGCTGCTTCCTCCAACAGGTGAGATCAGTATTCAGCCTGGGAAAAAGAGTTGTAGAGGCCCTCATTGTGCGCTATAGAGAGAGATCTCTCTCTATAGCGCTGCTGCTGCTACATTTGCCATTGCAGATCATGACAAGTGACAAGCCAGTGGGCCAATTACATGACTTATATTTCGTCGTTGTTGGTGGAAACCTTGTAGGCCTATGTCCAAAACCGTTTGTTTTGTATTTAGCATTTTTAAAATGATTTAAACTAGTGAAAACAGCCGATCTACAAGCTTGTAGATCGGCTGTTTTCACTACTTTTGTGCGACGGCCTTGTATAATGAAGCAGGGCTTTGCTTTGCGAAACAAATTACAAAACTTGCAGATACGAGGTTTCTGCCCGACAGTGACGATTTATTTTGTTGGCCGCCCAGCCTCCAAAAGGGAACGAAGGCCGACATTTTATTTTAATTTTTTGAATTTTCTATTCTATGCAAGGCCAAACTGAGGGGCAACGGTAGCCATGGCCTTCATGGCCTCCATGAAACTCCTGAACTGGTGGACAGTTTACAGTTTACAGTTTAGGAATTTAGCAGACGCTTTTAATCCAAAGCGACTTACAATAAGCAGATAAAAACATCACAATAATAAACAAGGTTAAATGTCAGTACATCAACAGCAATATAGCAAATGCAAATGAATATCTATTTAGAAAAAACAATATAATCCGTAAAGAAAAAAAAAAGGTTTCTAAAAAAACCTAAAAACAAATGCTAACTAGCTTCATGTATGGTCATTGAGTGTTTCAGTAGTGCTAAGGGTTTAGGTGGAGTCTGAAAAGGTGAGTCTTCAGTCCACGGCGAAAGCTAGCGAGTGAGTCCGTTGTTCTAAGTGCGACAGGGAGTTTATTCCACAGCTTGGGGGCCAGGAGGGCAAACTGTCTCGGACGAGTGGATTTTTGCCCTGGGGTTTTTAGTGAGGGTTCTGTCAGCATCCCTCCCTGTGTTGGTTGATCTAAGGCATCCCCAGTAGGCTACTCCAGTTAGGGTTAGGGTTAAGATTTAGGCTTATTCACCAGGTTAGCATTCACCAGCGATGGCAGGTTAGCATTCACCAGCGATGGCAGGTTAGTTTCACCGGCGATTCGGACTACTTGCAGCTCGAAACAACCCAGTGGACAGCTCAGTTTCCTCTTCATTTTGTGTGCAGTGGGTGCAAAGTCTGTTTTCTCTAGGGAGCCTGGTATGCCTGTGACCTCCTTTCTTCATCGCTCACTGAGTCTGTCAAGATTAGTCTTTTTTTTGGAGACTCAAGCCTCTATCAGAGTCCAGGGTGAAGAGCTATTCACCGCAAATTTTAGGTGATCAGCTATCCACCTAAAGTGAGAAAACAAGTGGGGGCCATCATAGTCAGTCACGGTAAAGTCCTATCACTGTGACTGACTGGTCTAGATCGACCAATCAGTGAACGGGGTGATGGGCCGATCTGTCTGAAAGTAAAAACAGAGAGATGTGTCGGGGTTCGCGGTGGAAAGCTCTTCACCGCGAGTAATGACGTAATGTTGTAGTTTCATGACTTAAAAAGACTACACCGTGGTGGATAGCTCATCACCGCGGTGCCGACTATGATAGGGGCTTAACACTCCCTTGTCTGGCTCTGACCTCTGTGCCCTCTGCAGCGGTGTCGCACCAAATTCTGCGGGGCCCCTGTGCTTTAACTATTGAAAAATAGCAGATCTACAAGCTCACAGCGCGGCACCGAGTGCCGCGCTGCGAGCTTGTAGATCTGCTATTTTTGAAAAATAATGAAAATCTTTGAATATTTCAAATCCTTCTAAGGTTTTTGGAAAAATCTATGTTTCGATGTCAGTGGAGCTCAAACCTTTTCATGTGAAGGACCTCCAAAATGGTATGTATTTGGCCACGGACCCGCATCTCAAAATATTTAGTTCCAGGGACCCCCCCAGAAGCAAAATTCGAGTTACAAATGTTCGCTTAAAAAATACGTATATTCAAAGATTTGCACACATTTTCACAACTTTTCAAAAATAGCAGATCTACGTGCCGCGCTGTGAGCTTGTATATCTGCTATTTTTCAATAGCTAAAGTATATAATAATTAAGGCCCCTCCACCAACTTGGGCCCTAGTAACTCAGTCCCACTTTCCTACCCCTTGTGACGCCCCTGGCCCTCTGACCCCTCTGCCCTCTGCCCTCTGACCCCTCTGCCCTCTGCCCTGTGCCCTCTGCCCTCTGACCTCTGCCCTCTGCCCCTGGCCCTCTGACCCCTCTGCCCTCTGACCCCAGGCTGATCCGGGCGGTGGAGGGTCTTGGTCTGAAGCTGGAGGTCAGGGAGGGGGGGGAGGGGGAGGAGGTGCTGACCTCTGACCTCCTGACCCTGGCGGTGAGGAGCGTGGACTGGAGCAGCTTCACCGGGATGACCTTTGACATCATCAGCCCTACCAACGTCCAGGTAGGATGACCTTTGACCTTATCATCAGCCCTACCAACGTCCAGGTAGGATGACCTTTGACCTTATCATCAGCCCTACCAAGGTCCTTGCCTGGCTCCAGCCAATAGACACGCCCACTCTCTGAGTGGACTGCTTCTCTTGGTCTGGAGTTGGCATATGACACGCCTCTATCTATGGTATCTTGGCTTACCAGACAGTGAAATCAATGCAAGACGGAGGAGGGGTGGGTCTAACTTTTGAAAATCAACAGAAACAGTGGAGGGAGGGGTGGCTCACCAGATCTCTTGTGATTGGGAATTTCAAATTTAAAATCCCCTCCCCTTTGAAATCTCTTGTCAATGGGACAATGTCAGACTCAAGCTCCACCGCAGCGCAGAGTCTGAAATCAGGCTACCAAGGTCCAGGTAGGATAGATGACCTTTGACCTTATCAGCCCTACCGCGACCGCGGTTTTCCCGGTGAACCTGAGCGCAAAGGTGGGGGCGCGGGAGTGTGGGGAACACACACCACTGACTATTGCTGATGATGGCTTTGTATTGAGAGGCACTCTTGCCGATTTCGTAAGAGACTCGTCGCCAATTAGGTATTATTTAAGTTATTTGGGGGGAATTGGGGCCATGATGATAACCCCTTCTTCCCATTATTAGACTAAGGATTTAGGCTATATTGTCTGTGTTATTGTTTACAACCACAATTATTCACATGTGGAAAAAATCGCGGTTCCACTAGTTTTACTAGTAGGCTAGTGTAGGCCTAGAAGCCTTTTCAGAAGTTAATTTAATGTTTTCCATTTAATGATTTCCTTTATCATCATCTTGTGCTAATGCACACAACTGTTTTCGCCAGGTTTTAAGGTCTTATTTTAGTTGTTTCTCATAAGCTCGCGACCCTCCTTGCCCATCGGCCCCCACCTTTGTGCTTGGGTTCACCGGGAAAACCGCGGTCGCAGCCCTACCAAGGTCCACGTAGGATAGATGACCTTTGACACACATCGCGTCGCGTTGTGAGCTTGTACATCTGCTGTTTTTACTACTCACACTACTAACATTTAGTGTGGTATCGAGTAGGGGTGTGCGATATGGTGATAATTATCGTTGACACGATACAATGTCTCCACAATATGCCTTTTCAGAGGCATTGTATATCGTGATACAATTGAGGGACCCTTTAAAAAAAAATCCTGTTTAATTGTTAACCGATTTAGTGCCATTCCCGCGATATCTCGTGAAAAGTACTCGAGTATCCGCAGTGCCGAATACGAGATATCTCGTGAAAAGTAATATATTACTGTAACGGCGAGTACAATACCGAGTACAATGGCGGAATGTCCCGAGCCGAAATCCGTCGCTGATTTCTCATCATCACGGCTCCACGAGCACAAAATAGTAAACATTGAGGTGGACGGGCCATCTCATCTTTAATGTCCATTATCTCAAAACTACACTTTAGAAGCGAAGATGGAGGCAGATGCTCGCTTATGTTACACATGTATAAAAGCTCCGGTCCGCCATTACACAACTCCACGTGGAGTACGATCGCTTCCTGTGAATGACGCGATGACGTCAGACCGGAAGTGTTTACGCTATGGACTTCTGGCCTTCAAAATAAGACAACGGCCGTTAATGGGGCCGGGGGGGGGGGGGGGGGGGGGCACTCTGGATATTTTAATCCGTTAATTTCTGAGGCTTTTAATGGGTTAATACAGAGATTCATTGCAGAATTCAATTTAAACCTGCATTTTGGTCTAAATCAGTAGTTCTCAAACTTTAAAATGTCAAGGTCTCCACTTAACTCTGGCAGTCTACTAATGAAACCAAATGGACCCGTAAGGGTCCATTTGGTTTCATTTGTACACTGTCAGAGTTACATACTTGTAAAGTTCAATTTAGACCTCCCAAAAGGAACCCAGAGAGTCTAGTTTTTGTCAAGTAACTTGAAAATCAACCATAGAAACCAACGTGAAAAAGAATTGTGATAAAATTGTGTATCGTGATACAGCTTGGGAAAATATTGTGATATTGAAGTTTGTCTCTGTCAGTCAGTACACATTTCTTACAGTCTATGGGTTGGTTCCCTTGTCACTGTGACATCACAGGTGACATCACCTATGTAAAAGTCCATATATGGGTATTCCCCAGAATCCCTTTTATGCCCATATATGAAGATCCCTGATGTCATCACTGGCCAGATGGCCAAGACAAGGCCCATATCTGTGTGGCTGGTTCAGATAGGGATCTCTGTGAGCTTGGAGGTCGGCTATTTTCAATGTTTCCACCAAAAGGCCCTTTTAGAAATGTCGGCCCCTGCCGCTCTAAAGCCCCTGATACACGTTAGCAATTTTTCATCAATATCAACCAGCTACGACCAGAGACGTCAGTTGGGTATGGTCATTGGCAGCGTCATTGGATTCATCTTTTTGTGCCTTCGCGTGTGCAAGACACCAGTCATGTTGCCATACCTTATCAACAGGCATGAATTTATTTTAGGCAAGCTATGGCAACTGCCATACCTAGCCATACCCATTTGACGCCTCTGGCCGTTGCTTGTTGATATTGATGAAAAAAATGCTACACATATCGGGGGCTTTACACAGGGGCGTCAGTTGGGTATGGCAGGGGTATGCAGCTGCCATACCCTGGGTTCAGGGGGGAAAATAAAAGTTACTTTTAAATATAAATCCATGAATGTCTCTTTGTCTATCTGTGCTGGTTATTATGTTGTTAAATTACAGTAAAATAACTACAAATGCAAAATGTAACACAATGGTCTCTTTAACAAGGTATTATAATTATATTCTCCCCATCTTGACAGAATGGTATATTCCCAGGTTCCGCAGGTCAGCTGCACAGGTGCAATGCATTATTGTTAATTGTGGCACGTTTACTAACATGCCAAGTCCATCTACACTTGAACAACCGTTCCAGGCTGACATATATCGGCCTAAAAAAATTTACTTCTTAAAATAAATGTGTCATGCCTGTTGCTAAGGTATATGGCAACATGACTGGTGCTTCGTGCGCGTGCAAGACACCAGTCATGTTACCATACCTTAGCTTTTTCTGAACCGACGCCACTGGCTTTACATTCTATGCACGTCCTGTGTGTATATAGGTGAGTGTTCTGGGCCGGCCCCGGCCTCAGCCCCTTCCCCAGCCCGGGCCCCAGCCTGGGTCCAGGCTCTCTGACGTGGTTGTAGCCTCTGTGCTGCTGCCCTCCTCCCTGACCAGTGGTCTGAGTCCAGAAGAACGACGACAGGCCAGCAGAGTCCAGTTCACCTACTATAACATCACCTCCCTGTTCCAGGTACCACACCACCTTAACACCACCCTAACCACTATAACATCACCTCACTGTTCCAGGTAAGAACAGCAGGAGAGGGGCTGGCCTTCTGGCATACAGGGCATTTGCCCGGTGGGCCGGTAGGCTAGCCTATAGCCTACTGCATATTGAGCAATCAAATACAACTTGTTTGTCCAATTCTCAGATCAATATGCTTATTTTCCATTCATTAGCTAACCTCCACCGGCTGTCTGTCTGTCTGTCCGTCTGTCTGTCCGTCCGTCACACGTCACACGTCACACTTTTGCCCGGCTCACATCTCCGCAACCGTTGCCCCGATCCATGCCACATTTTGCACACATACTCCTTGCCTGCCAAACCACAACCTCCACCCATCAATTCTCACATGGCCCTCTTCTAGCGCCACCATGAGGCTGATTCTTCAAAAAGACATTTTTGGACACTGCTCCTACAATTTTTGCCCTAAAATCACGCAAATCGGTACACAGTATGTCTACACTCATCTCATCAACATGGATATGTCCCATTTAGCGCCACCTTCAGGCCGATTTTTTCAAACACATTTTTGGACACTGCTCCTACAAATCTTGCCCTAAAATCACGCAAATCGGTACACACTTGCTCTACACTGATGTCACCTTCAGGCCGATTTTTAAAAACACATTTTTGGACACTACTCCTACAGACTTTGCCCTAAAATCACGCAAATCGCTACACAGCATGTCTACACTCATGTCATCAAAATGGATCTGTCCCATATAGCGCCACCATCAGGCCGATTTTTTCAAACACATTTTTGGACACTGCTCCTACAGATTTTTCCCTAAAATCCCGCAAATCGGTATATGGCTACACTCATCTCATCAACATGCATCTGTCCCATATAGCGCCACAATCAGGCCGATTTTTACAAACACATTTTTGGACACTTCTCCTACACATTTTGGCCTAAAATCACACTGCGACCTGACGGTCGCTTATCTCCCGATTAGGGAGTCTTACTGGTTTTCCATTCATTAGCTAACTAGCCAAAGTCACATATTGGCACTAATCATGTTCATACTAGAGATGCAACGTTCGCGAACGAATCGAATCTTTTGAACGGCTCTTTGAAGTGAACGATGGGATCCGGTTCGCGGAGTAGGGAGCCGTTCATTTGGCTGAATTGGCTCGCGACGCGGTGCGGCGCCGCGATGCGCGGTGCGGCGCGGCAATGTGCAGCTATCTAGGAAGCAAATTAAGACACTACAGTTTGATTTGATCATAGCTTAGACAATTATTAAGCGATTTCTAGAATTAAAACATCTCCATATTGCTTGGGAAGTCCACTTCCATGACAAATGACTGTATTATGTCCCTGTAAATAATTAAATGTTTGCTATTTTAAAATAGCCGATGTACAAGCTCACATTGTGCCAGGCCTAGCCAGTTGGTAAATCCTGGCTATATACGCCGCTAGGGAAGAGCGAGTTCATTGTTGCCTGCTTGGTTTTTTTAAGGTTTTGCATGAATAACATTAGTCAAGGTAGCTTAATTTACACACACATGTTTGATTAAAAGGGTAAATACAAAATTGTGATCTCAACTGTCAGCAGAGGAATGTGGTGCCAGACCGTGCCACCTTGTGGATTCATGTTTCAAAGAAAATATTTTAAATATGCAATGAGCCAAAAGAGCCAAATGAGCCAGTCTTTTGAACGGCTCTTTTAAGTGAGCCAGAGCCATGGCTCTGGCTCACTTCAAAGAGCCATAAATTGCATCTCTAGTTCATACTCCGCTGGTTGGTGGTGAGAACTGTACGCTAACAATTTATGGATTGTGTAGATGTGTAGTTATCATTTATGTTGTCGGTAAAAGTTGTGGTATTGAAAGCTTGTGTATTTATATGTGCCGCCCTCGACCCGACGAGTCGGTAGAGTATCTGCGTGCGCTGGTTGTGGGGGCTTGTCTGGCCAAGATGCCAGGGCTGAATTTTAGTCCCAGTCCGTCCCTGAAGAACAGAGAGGTATAGAGGTATACCCATCCTACCTGGTTCGCGGTTTTCTTCCCCCATTCTGAATTCCCATAGACCTTTTTCATATGGCGTCATATAAGAACTGTGTTCCAAACATAAACAAATGAACTCAGCGGTTTGACTCATATGGATATGAAGAATCAACCGATGGTGAGAAAACACTAATGTTACTGTTACCAAATTAGTTTCATTTTTGCAAGAAACAAACTGTATCAAATATGACTGATCATAAACCACACAGAGCCTCCTCGCCAACAATATCACAAAGACAGTTTGTTTATGTTTGGACCGCAATGCTTATATGAGACGATTTTAAAGAGGTGGTGCCATAGTTTTGTACTTTTTCTGGTTTTCATGTGTCTAGGAGGTTGACAGTACTTCATTAGACCCCCTGGTGTGGTTGTTATGAGCAATTATGTGTTCTCTTTTTATTTGGGTTTTTAGCTAGAGGATGCCACCTGCTGGGTCAGATGTGCCGTTTCAAAAACACCCATACTTATTACATCACACAATCAACTCCTCCCCTAATTACCATTCACCCAACACTGTGGGGTGTGGCTAACTTCAGCTGGGTCACCACCCACCATGACAACCAGGCATACTTAATGAACAGGGGGTGTGGCCACATAGAAACATCATTTTAACTCTTTCTGTACACTTTTTTGGAAAAAATATTCCTCCTTGTATAATCATAATAGTTGATAATCATGTTTTAGAGGGGGAATAAATCATAGCACCCGTACTTTAAGATGACTCAATGTTATTCTCCATAGAGAATTACTTCATTGGAACAGGGGGGTGAGCGAGTCACGTCATGACTTCATTACTCTATACAAACCACATTGTTGCAACCGTAAGGTCGCAGTTACTATCGAAACCTCCACTGTCTGTCTGTCTGTCTGTCTGTCTGTCTGTCTGTCTGTCTGTCTGTCTGTCACGTCGCGTCAGACTTTTGCCCTACTCATATCTCCGCCACCGTTGCCCCTATCCATGCCAAACTATGCACACACACTCCTTGGCTGCCAAACCACAACCTCCTTGTATCTGTGATTGTATGGATATGTGTGACAATAAACCTGAATCTGAACCCGGTAGCGGTACACAATATGTCTAGAGTCATGTCATCAA
This sequence comes from Nannobrachium achirus, assembly GCF_963921795.1. Classification (NCBI taxonomy): domain Eukaryota; kingdom Metazoa; phylum Chordata; class Actinopteri; order Myctophiformes; family Myctophidae; genus Nannobrachium; species Nannobrachium achirus. The sequence goes on from NC_137828.1 coordinate 1,438,016, forward strand.
CATGGATCTGTCCATTTGTGTATACATCTGACCTGACGGTCGTTTATCTCCCGATTAGGGAGTCTTACTGGTTTACATACATCCCATTCTCTGACAGGACGTAACCCATGGTAACCACATTGTATCCCATCCTCTAACAAGACGTATTGTTTGTATCCCATCCTCTAAAGGGCCATTTATAGTTACGTATGGTTGATTTTGTGTACGTTTGGGGGCGAGACAGTACGTACGGTAATTGCGTTGACATTCATACTACCGTACGGTCTCTGTGTCACAGGGTTCAATAAAGCCTATATGTACATACTATATCCACTAGATGGCACCCAAATGCATCTTCCCAATGAGCAAATGCTACATGCTACATACATAGCGCCTACATTGTTGACAGAGAGGTTTATAGACACCCTTGGAGGATACACTCGGATTGAACAACATTAACCATCGGCACTAGTCACTGTGCTGTCTGGGTATAATATAAAAAGGACTGGAGAATGGATGAGCGTGGACACATGCCGTTGCGACCGCCTAGAGCGCAATCTCAAGGGGGGGCGCCGCCGACAGTTAATGAGCCACGGTAGCCACCCAAACCGACCCAAAACCGCAAAAATCGCGTGCACGGGAGTGGAGAGAGACGCATTCGAGAGAGCTCAGCTGGTAGAGAGCGTTGATTAGGCTGACATGCGGGTCTGCGTCCTGGCCTGTTCACTGTTCAGCGTGTACTTGTGATTTTTTGTTTGTTTTTTTACTTCCTCCTACGAAATGGATACAAGAAAAAAAGACGAAACATTTCTCCCTCTACTGCCCCCACGGTTGACACAAGTTCGCCACGGGTAGTTCATGTGTACGTACGTTCTTATCGGTTTTTATCCGTCGGGTTGAGTGTTCTATCTAGGTCGTCCTCAGACGAGCCCTCCATCGTTGTTTCCAGTCATCTCGGTTCTCCATACATCTGGCCAGCTCATTGGTGTTCTGTGTCCCTACGTCTTCCTTGAGTATGTCCACGTATGTTTTTGTGGGACGTCCTCGCGGCCGGTGCCCGTGTGTTGGCTCCCACAGTACCAATTTGCTGGCTGGAAGCTCCTGGTGTCTTTGGCAGTGTCCTGCTAGTCTCATTCTTCTGGTGGCAATTTTCTCGCTTACCTTTGGTATTCCCTCATACAGGCTCTCGTTTGTAACATGTGCACTCCTGTTGATGTTGAGTACTGCACGCAACATTCTAGTGTAGCACCCGTCTAGAGACTTCTGCAGGGTTGGCTTCAGGGTCCAGCATTCACTGCCATAGAGGAGAACAGACTCCACCGTTGCAAAGAAGAAGCTAAGTTTGATTTGGCGGGGGAGGTTAGAGTTCCATACACTGTTCATGCCGTTGAGGGCCCTCCAAGCGAGTGCCTTCCTTACTTTAAGGTCTTTCTCAGTTGAGTCGACCCATGCGCCCAGGTACTTGAAGTCCTTGACTTCCTTCAACACAGCTCCTTCTGTTGTTGTCAGAGGTGAGTGATCAGGTAGGTTATAGGTGATAACCTCAGTTTTCTTAGCGTTTAGCCTGAGACCAACTTTGGCACACTCTATCTCCACCCTGTTCAGGAGTTCTTGTGCTTGTTCCATGCTGTCGGAGAGCAGGCTGATGTCGTCCGCATAGTCCAGGTCTGTCAGAACTACTGCGGGATGCCGTCTTGACCTCCTTGGTGTTAGCGTGAAGCCAAGCTCTTGTTCCCGTCCCCCTATGGCTTTCCTGAGCGCATAATCTAGAACTATGATGAAGAGGTAGGGGGCTAGGGTGTCTCCTTGCATTACCCCAGCTCGGATGTCAAACACCTCACTGCTGCCATCTGGGGTCACCACTTTGGCCCTTGTTTTTGCGTACATGGTCTCGATAGCCCGGAGAATGTTGGGAGGGACATTGTAGGCCTCAAGGATCTTCACCATCTTGCTTCTGTGGATAGAATCAAAAGCCTTTTTGAAGTCAATGAAGCACAGTACAGCTGCTAGGTTGTTCTTTTTCACCTCCTCTATTAATCTCCTTAATGCCAGGATCTGTGCTACGGTTGTTCTCTCCTCTCGAAAACCATTTTGGTTCTCTCTCAGGTGAGGGTCGATGGCATGCCGTATCCTGTTCAGTATCATTCGGTTGAAGACCTTAGCAGTGATACATGTCAGGCTGATGCCCCTGTAGTTGTCTGGCTTTGAGAGGTCTCCAGCTTTAGGCACCGGGATGATATTAGACAGAGACCATATTTCAGGTTGCTTGTTGTGCTGTAGAGCATTGTTGCAAAAGTCTAGGATGAGGTTGTCTAGGTCGCAGTTCTTCAAGACCTCTGGGGGTATGCCATCCGGCCCAGCACTCTTTCCCTCTCTTAGGGTGGATTTTGCCCTGGCGAGCTCGCTGATTGTGAAGGGTCCATCGTCGATGTTCAGGCCCTGGAGGACTGTCGGTATATTTTCCTCCTCTCCCTCTTCCACTGATGTTCCCAGGAGCCTCTGGAAGTGGTCGAACCATGTTGCCACCCTCTCCTCTGGACTGTGTCCCTCCACCTGGCCCTCCTTGGCCCTCTTCCGCCCTGTCATCTCATTTATTACCTTCCAGGCCTCCCCGTATTGCCTTTCACCTTGCGCTGCCTGCACTCTTCGCACACTTTCCATCACTTCTTCCCCTTTGATGGCGTCGTAGGTGCTGAAGAGAGACTGTTTGGCCTCGTTCAGTGTCTCGCGACCCTCCTCTGTTGGTTCACGCTCAAAGTTGAGTCGTGCTTCCTCCATCCTGCCTCGTGCTGCTACAACCTTCGGGTGTCTGGACCGTGGTGGTGCTCTTACTCTGTTCAGCACTGGCACGCACAGTCTGGTCGCCTCCTCATTCGCTGTGATGAATCTCCCATATTCACGGCTGGGCTCCTCTCCCCTATCCAGCTGCCGAAAGCGCTTCCTGACTTCCTCCGAGTACCTGGTTTGGAGGCCCGGATTGGTCGTGAATGCCTTCCAGTCATGCCGAATCTTGGGGCTTGGCTTGGGGACCCTGAGGCTCAGTCGTACCCTCATGGAGACCACACGGTGGTCAGAGCCTACAGAGCTGAACGTGCTGTATGGCTCAGCGTTCAGGATGGAATTCCTCCACTTTTGCCTCACTAGGATGTAGTCCAACTGGTATAGCCTAGGTAGCTCCCCAGGCCTTGAGGCTCGGTCTCGGAAGGTCCATCTCTTCCCTGTTCTCTTCCGGAACATGGTGTTCGCTGCCAGGAGCTGGTGTTCCATGAGAAGGGCTGTGAGGTATGCGCCGTTGCGGTTGGTAGACTCATGGTATGGGAATGGAGCGTCCTCCTGTCCAATCCTGGCGTTGAAGTCGCCAAGGATTGCCAGGAAGTTGTGCGCTGGGACACCTCGGACTGCTGCTGTGAGGTCCTCATAGAACTTCTCAACATCCTCATGCGATGCCGTGTTAGTGGGCGAGTACACCACTAAGACTGTTGTTACTGGGTTACCTGCAAACTCAGCCATTAGGATCCTTTCGGTGTGCTTGTGAACCCGTCGAAGGGCCCTGCGCGCCAGAGAACCCAGCATTAGTCCTACACCCCCTGTTGCAGCCTGGGCCCCGTTTCGCCACGCAGATGCAGTGATGAACGTGCGTTTCTCCACTTTGCGGTAAACTATCTGGTCAACTATCTGGTCATCAGTGGGGTCAACAGTGTGGACTCTTCTGTGTTCCTGGACTCCCAGGATCTCTACCCCCTGCTCTTCAGCACAGTGTGCCAATTCCACCAGTCTAGCTTCTTCTCTCACTGTGCATGCGTTGAAGGTCCCCATTACAAATGGTCTCCGACAACGCATGAGTGCATTGGGTGGGATGCTGTGGTCAGACAGAACCCTCCCTCGTTCCCGTGGGTTTGAGGTCCTGTCGTCATGATGTCCTCCGGAAGGAGGACCAGCACCACCATCCGCCGCGATGCTCCTGCGGACTCCCGCCGCTGGAAGTATAGGATTTGGGATGACTTTGTTCTTCATGGTTGGCTTTTCAATGCTAGTTTAAGGACTGTGGGGTCGCAAATTCTCACAGTCCTGGTTTTTACCTCAGAGTGACCTTCTCCTAGGTGGGTTGCCTACCATGGCTAGGAGCCCCACCCGCCCCGACTGATAGCTCAGATTGCTGGATCTGAATGGTCCACTTGCTGATGTTTTAACTCACTGGATGGCTCTAAATCAATGAAAGCTTCTAAAGTGTTGAAGTAATCACCTGAGAGTTTCCAGCTGTGCTCCATGTGTCCCTCCTGAGCCATGACTGTACAGGCCACTCCAATGCCTCCCTTTATAAGCAGTGTGACATGCTCATTGGGGGGAGGAAGTGGGAACAGGCCAGGCACTCACAGAGTCAGATCAGAAACAATGGGGTTTACAGCTAAAAAGCTCCCATAGATACCAAACTAGCTAACTCAGTACAATTGCAAACTACCTTAATCACCTGAGAGTTATACAGAACTAGCTAACTCAATACAATTGCAAACTACCTGTAAGCTCTAAATCAATGAAAGCTTCTAAATGTTAAAGTAATCACCTGAGAGTTTCCAGCTGTGCTCCATGTGTCCTTCCTGAGCCATGACTGTACAGGCCACTCCAATGCCTCCCTTTATAAGCAGTGTGACATGCTCATTGGGGGGAGGAAGTGGGAACAGGCCAGGCACTCACAGAGTCAGATCAGAAACAATGGGGTTTACAGCTAAAAAGCTCCCATAGATACCAAACTAGCTAACTCAGTACAATTGCAAACTACCTTAATCACCTGAGAGTTATACAGAACTAGCTAACTCAATACAATTGCAAACTACCTGTAAGCTCTAAATCAATGAAAGCTTCTAAATGTTAAAGTAATCACCTGAGAGTTTCCAGCTGTGCTCCATGTGTCCCTCCTGAGCCATGACTGTACAGGCCACTCCAATGCCTCCCTTTATAAGCAGTGTGACATGCTCATTGGGGGGAGGAAGTGGGAACAGGCCAGGCACTCACAGAGTCAGATCAGAAACAATGGGGTTTACAGCTAAAAAGCTCCCATAGATACCAAACTAGCTAACTCAGTACAATTGCAAACTACCTTAATCACCTGAGAGTTATACAGAACTAGCTAACTCAATACAATTGCAAACTACCTGTAAGCTCTAAATCAATGAAAGCTTCTAAATGTTAAAGTAATCACCTGAGAGTTTCCAGCTGTGCTCCATGTGTCCCTCCTGAGCCATGACTGTACAGGCCACTCCAATGCCTCCCTTTATAAGCAGTGTGACATGCTCATTGGGGGGAGGAAGTGGGAACAGGCCAGGCACTCACAGAGTCAGATCAGAAACAATGGGGTTTACAGCTAAAAAGCTCCCATAGATACCAAACTAGCTAACTCAGTACAATTGCAAACTACCTTAATCACCTGAGAGTTATACAGAACTAGCTAACTCAATACAATTGCAAACTACCTGTAAGCTCTAAATCAATGAAAGCTTCTAAATGTTAAAGTAATCACCTGAGAGTTTCCAGCTGTGCTCCATGTGTCCCTCCTGAGCCATGACTGTACAGGCCACTCCAATGCCTCCCTTTATAAGCAGTGTGACATGCTCATTGGGGGGAGGAAGTGGGAACAGGCCAGGCACTCACAGAGTCAGATCAGAAACAATGGGGTTTACAGCTAAAAAGCTCCCATAGATACCAAACTAGCTAACTCAGTACAATTGCAAACTACCTTAATCACCTGAGAGTTATACAGAACTAGCTAACTCAATACAATTGCAAACTACCTGTAAGCTCTAAATCAATGAAAGCTTCTAAATGTTAAAGTAATCACCTGAGAGTTTCCAGCTGTGCTCCATGTGTCCCTCCTGAGCCATGACTGTACAGGCCACTCCAATGCCTCCCTTTATAAGCAGTGTGACATGCTCATTGGGGGGAGGAAGTGGGAACAGGCCAGGCACTCACAGAGTCAGATCAGAAACAATGGGGTTTACAGCTAAAAAGCTCCCATAGATACCAAACTAGCTAACTCAGTACAATTGCAAACTACCTTAATCGCCTGAGAGTTATACAGAACTAGCTAACTCAATACAATTGCAAACTACCTGTAAGCTCTAAATCAATGAAAGCTTCTAAATGTTAAAGTAATCACCTGAGAGTTTCCAGCTGTGCTCCATGTGTCCCTCCTGAGCCATGACTGTACAGGCCACTCCAATGCCTCCCTTTATAAGCAGTGTGACATGCTCATTGGGGGGAGGAAGTGGGAACAGGCCAGGCACTCACAGAGTCAGATCAGAAACAATGGGGTTTACAGCTAAAAAGCTCCCATAGATACCAAACTAGCTAACTCAGTACAATTGCAAACTACCTTAATCGCCTGAGAGTTATACAGAACTAGCTAACTCAATACAATTGCAAACTACCTGTAAGCTCTAAATCAATGAAAGCTTCTAAATGTTAAAGTAATCACCTGAGAGTTTCCAGCTGTGCTCCATGTGTCCCTCCTGAGCCATGACTGTACAGGCCACTCCAATGCCTCCCTTTATAAGCAGTGTGACATGCTCATTGGGGGGAGGAAGTGGGAACAGGCCAGGCACTCACAGAGTCAGATCAGAAACAATGGGGTTTACAGCTAAAAAGCTCCCATAGATACCAAACTAGCTAACTCAGTACAATTGCAAACTACCTTAATCGCCTGAGAGTTATACAGAACTAGCTAACTCAATACAATTGCAAACTACCTGTAAGCTCTAAATCAATGAAAGCTTCTAAATGTTAAAGTAATCACCTGAGAGTTTCCAGCTGTGCTCCATGTGTCCCTCCTGAGCCATGACTGTACAGGCCACTCCAATGCCTCCCTTTATAAGCAGTGTGACATGCTCATTGGGGGGAGGAAGTGGGAACAGGCCAGGCACTCACAGAGTCAGATCAGAAACAATGGGGTTTACAGCTAAAAAGCTCCCATAGATACCAAACTAGCTAACTCAGTACAATTGCAAACTACCTTAATCGCCTGAGAGTTATACAGAACTAGCTAACTCAATACAATTGCAAACTACCTGTAAGCTCTAAATCAATGAAAGCTTCTAAATGTTAAAGTAATCACCTGAGAGTTTCCAGCTGTGCTCCATGTGTCCCTCCTGAGCCATGACTGTACAGGCCACTCCAATGCCTCCCTTTATAAGCAGTGTGACATGCTCATTGGGGGGAGGAAGTGGGAACAGGCCAGGCACTCACAGAGTCAGATCAGAAACAATGGGGTTTACAGCTAAAAAGCTCCCATAGATACCAAACTAGCTAACTCAGTACAATTGCAAACTACCTTAATCACCTGAGAGTTATACAGAACTAGCTAACTCAATACAATTGCAAACTACCTGTAAGCTCTAAATCAATGAAAGCTTCTAAATGTTAAAGTAATCACCTGAGAGTTTCCAGCTGTGCTCCATGTGTCCCTCCTGAGCCATGACTGTACAGGCCACTCCAATGCCTCCCTTTATAAGCAGTGTGACATGCTCATTGGGGGGAGGAAGTGGGAACAGGCCAGGCACTCACAGAGTCAGATCAGAAACAATGGGGTTTACAGCTAAAAAGCTCCCATAGATACCAAACTAGCTAACTCAGTACAATTGCAAACTACCTTAATCACCTGAGAGTTATACAGAACTAGCTAACTCAATACAATTGCAAACTACCTGTAAGCTCTAAATCAATGAAAGCTTCTAAATGTTAAAGTAATCACCTGAGAGTTTCCAGCTGTGCTCCATGTGTCCCTCCTGAGTTGAGTGTTGTCCGTAAGGTTACGGAGACAATCAATTACGTCCGGACGGCCGGAGGAACCGGATTAAATCACTCTCCCCCTCCGTTCCTTGTGTATTCCTGCGGTCCTTAAGTACTACTATGCATGGTACTTAACAAGACGTATTGTTTGTTTCCATCCTCTAACAGGACGTATTGTTTGTTTCCCATCCTCTAACAGGACATATTGTTTGTTTCCATCCTCTAACAGGATGTAACCCTTGGCAACCACATGGTGGTCAGTCCCGTCCTGGGCTCCAGCGTGTCCAACCTGTCAATCAGCAACCTGACGGAGAACATAGAGTTTAGCATCCAGAACCGCATCCAGAACCTCTACGATGTGAGTATAGAACCTATTTAAACCATCCAGAACCTCCATGCTGTGAGTAGATCCATCTAGAACATAGTTTACTGTGAGTAGAACATCTAGAACATAGTTTACTGTGAGTAGATCCATCTAGAACATAGTTTACTGTGAGTAGAACATCTAGAACATAGTTTACTTGTGAGTAGAACCTCTAGAACATAGAGTTTAGCATCCAGAACCTCCACACTGTGAGTAGAACATTAGCATCCAGAACCAAATGCATGATACAACTGATCATATGATGCAAAATCCATCTTATGATCAGTTGCAGCATGCTGAAATACTAAAATATCTCAAAACACAAATTGAACAAAAAAAAATTGTGTTGATCGTGTCCCAAACAACAATAAAATAAGATCTGGTTGTCCCAGAGGTGAACTGGTCCTTTAAGGTTTCCATAAGGTTTTCACAAGTTAAATTGTAGGCCAGCTGCTAGGAGAAGCCAAGCTGCTGGGAGAAAGCTTGATGAGACAAAGGGGCGGGGTTCAACCTGCAACCAATAGGACAGAATGTGCCGTACTGGAATGCCACAGGGCGGGGTCACAACTGTAGTCTGCTTCAGAGCCTCTGGTCTGCAGTGACACTGCGCCCTAGAGTTATAATAAGAATAGAGAGGACCACCAGATATCCCCGCCCGTCCACTTGCATTGAGTTGCTCACCCAGCGCATGAAGCGTACTTCCGTGTTTGAGATGCCTCTGAAACGTGCCGTAGTGGGGCTTCTGTGACGCAGTTTGCGTCATAGTTTGTGTTCATGGATGCGCTGGGGCTCAAATTCATGAACGAGCACTTCCGCTATGAACGCGCGTCAATACAAAGAAGCCTAGATGCGCGTTCGTGATTAGAAGCCCCAACTGCAGTACCTCAAACGGCCACCATGTCCATGGCGCTTCAGAGCTCCACCAGGGTTCTGGTAGCCGGGGAGCCACTGTGCCAAAATGAGAGAGGACCTGTGATGTCATGACATACTCCAAATTTTAGTTTTTCCAATTAATTTGGTCAATAAGGTACACAGAATGAGAGGCCTGCTCTGCCGGAAACACTGCGAAAAAAAGTTTCCCATTGACTTCACTATACTGGAAAAAAACACACCAAAAAAAGTAGCATGTGAGGGGTCAAACTAAGGGTTCTTCATGATTCTGAATCCATTGCAAGCATTTGTTTTGCATGAAAAACATTCCTTGGGCTAGATTTCAGCCTCTCAAACCTGTGAAAAGTGATGAGTCATCACTTTTCACCGTTATTTTTGGTCCGTTTTCTAGCCCAAATGCTTGCAATGGAGTCAGAATCATCAAGAACCCCTAGTTTGACCCCTCACATGCTACTTAAAGCATATTTCATTTGGTGTGTCTCTTTCCTGTATATTGAAGTCGATGGAGTGAATATACAAATGGCCATAACTTTTTTTCGCAGAGTTTCCGGCAGAGCAGGCCTCTCATTCTGTATACCTTAATGACCAAATGAATAGAAAAAACAAAAATACAAAGTATGTCATGACGTCACAGGTAAAACCCTATTCTTTGAGCTTTTGGGCCTGTGGCTCCCCGGCTATGGGGGCTTGCACTGCCCACTTCACGCAAAGCATTGTGGGAAGTGTATTCTTATTTGGATAAGGTTCTGATAAGTTAAGGTTCTGATAAGGTTTTGATAAATGATATCACCTAACAGTGTGAACGGACCCTGAGTGATGATCATGTGTTTCCTGTTCCAGCAGGACAACTCCAGAGCATCCTGTGTATTCTGGGACTTCAGTCTGAATGGTGAGTGAAGCTCACTGCTTTTATGATGTTTGTCCTCTAAGGTTGTTTCTTTCTCATTTCGTATTCGAATGACCTCGACTACTTAGACTGTGCGCACACCTACAAGCTCACAATGTGTTGCTTATGGTTGTGGCGGCCATATTGATGATTATTTTCCGCAACAACATATTTTGAGATGGGGGTCCGCGATCAAACTTCTCTAAATGATTACATTGTTTTCTCACTCAACAGTAAACAGACCAACATACATTATAAGTGTATACATGGTATCTGCGACTGCAGGTGACAATTTAAGGACTTTTAACACATTTATAGTGCCTCTGGTCAAACATATTGGTCAAATTGTCAAATATTAGAGTCAGAATTGTGAAAATAGCACATCTTCATGCTCACAACAGCCGATCTAAAGCCGATTCTACATGCCACAACAGCAGATCTTCATGCTCACAACGCCTCGTAACGCTTGTGTAGAGTAGGGTGGGGTGGGGGGTCCCCTGATTATTTCGGGGTCGCAGCCCGAAAAGGTTACGAAGACATTTATAGAATCGGGTCCTTCTAAATGTTTATTAAAATTTTCTTTCTTTCTTTCTTTCTTTCCTTCTTTCTTTCTTTCTTTCTTT
>NC_137828.1:1451037-1771037 GCF_963921795.1 Nannobrachium achirus
TCCACGTATGGTATCGTGACGCCCCACAAGCCCTAAAAACTAAACTCCAAACAGCCCAAAATATACTAATTAGGGTCCTGCTTAACCTTCCCTATCAGACTCACCTCACCGCTACTCACCAGTTAAGAGTGGGGTGGCTCAGAGTAGATGACAGAGTACAGCAACTTGCAATGGGCCTGGTGTACAAGATACACTACACCACTATGATACCCAAGTACCTGTCAAAATACTTTAAAAACGTTAAGGATGACCATAATTACAACACCAGAGGCAGCGCCACAGATCACTTTCAACCCAGAGTCAAAACCAACAAAGGGTCAAACTCGTTCTTCTGCTATACCACCAAAATGAGGAAAGCCTTACCGAAGGCCATAAAGGAGTGTGGATCCCTAGCATCCTTTAAAATTGCCCTGAAAAAACACTTACAGGCAGCAGCCGTTCGCAACTGGTAAAAAAACAAACTTAGCCCAACCCTACCCTCCCCTGCCCCCTCTTTGTATATACTTACAGTTTGTTTAGACTTACCGTTTTCTTTTTTCTTTTTTGTTCTTTCATCTTATTTTCTTTACATATCTACTGCATAGTACTGTGTTCTATTCGTCTGTCATTCAATGTTATATGAGATACTTAAATGGTTTCCTGTGGAAATAAGCTTAGTCTTTTCTAGGATCTCCTTTTAGTAGACCTTGTACCAGTGAACTGTACCGTCAGGAAACTGTACCTTTTCCTATGCAAACTTCTAATAAAGTCTTCAATCAATCTTCAATCAAAATGTAAACAACCTATCAATAGCTAATCACAGCAGGTGACATTCCTACAAAGAAACTAGTGCCCCACCCAGGAACCCTAGGTGGTAAATGTAAATAAGCCCTTTGTTGCTAGCCTGATTTCAGACTCTGCGCTGGAGCTTGAGTCTGAAGTTGTCCCTATTCTATTTGATTACAAAGGGGAGGGGATTTGAAATTCCCAATCACAAGAGATCTGGTGGGAGGGGTTGTGTTTGACTTTGCACACAAAACATTCCCTCCTCCTCGGTTCGCCAAGAAACCGTAGAAAGAGACGCGTCATATGACACCTCCAGACCAAGAGAAGCAGTTCACTCAGAGAGTGGGCGGGTCTATTGCCTGGAGCCAGGCAACTTTGTTGCAGCAAGAGACAGACTTGATTGAGGTTACCAGCCTCCTGTTTCAATACAATACAGTACACAATATGTCCATCTGTCTCTAATTCTATTTTTCATTAATTGACTTAATTCACCCTTTGTCAGCCTTCTGATTGGTCCCTGAATGGCCAACCAGAAAAATCATTCATTTTCGCTACCAGGGGTGGAGTTATGCAGTGGGACAAAGTCCTATCGTTCTTTCACCGTGGTGCGGTGATGCGCGGCACGGCCGCGGCGCAGTACGGCGCTGCGCGGTCATAGCTATTTCGATAATTATGATGAATAAGCTTCAACAAACTAGTTCACATGAACGATATTGATGTAACTAAGGTATTCGATTGGGTACATATATTTTAAATGGGCAGAATTACAATTAAAATATATTTTATGTTGAGGGCGAGCCTATAGTTCCACAACTTCCTGGTCATTGTGAGTCCCCCAAGATGAACTGCTCTCTCTCTTCTCTGCCCTCTGCCTGTTTCAGAGGATTAAACTAATCAAAACATGTATTTTCTGGAAAGAAAACCCTGTTTTACCATGTAACTACTCTACTTTTTTGTTCCTTTTTTATTAATATCACGTAGATGTTTTTCTTTTGGTACTTTAAATGGCAATAATGAGGCTATGAAAAATCATTTTTTATAATGGAAGTGAATGGAAAAAACATCCTCCCTGGCTTTGTTGTCCCACCTAGTAACAGCATGGGGTGGGACTTGACAAAGGGTCAATTTATTGTAAGGGAGCGCTTGTTTTTCGGTGGAGATGACGGATGCGCGCCGTCTCAAGCAGACTTGATCCATGTGAGACACCGCCGAACGAGCTAAATCGAGCGAGTCGCCGCGGCGAGCGTTGCGAAGTCTGCTAGAGCCGACTCAGCACCGTTACCGAGTTATGTAAAATAATACATCTTCATCAGGACATGTATGTATGATTGCTCTTCACTCCAAACAGGAAGTTGACCTCATTCTCTCTCCCCTTAGTCTCGCGTAGCCAGGCAACTATTCCACAATCTCCGAATGCTATATAGAGTCTGGAACGGCAGCCCCCGAACGGCCAGTATCGGAAGTAGCCGCTGCTGCACTGAACTGTTAGTCCCATTGGAAACATAACAGAAGCACACTAGCTCAGACAAAGTCATTATAATGAACTGTAGTCCCACTGGAAACATAAAAGAAGCACACTAGCACAAACAAAGTCAATCGAGCGGCATATCCTTGTTATGGGTGTATAGTTTAAGAAAACGTTTGAAAACATCATGGAGGTAACGGTGCCATGGCATTGGTCCGAAGGTTCATTAGTCCGAATTTGTTAAGAATACTAACCCTAACCCTAACCTTAATCTCAGTAACCCTAACTAAATTCGGACTAATCAATCTTCAGACTAACAAACTTCTGACTTATGGGCAGTCCCCGAAGGTAACATCAATAACACCAGAGAAAGATGAAATAAAGCCCCCAGAAATGTTGAAAGGAGACATAATGCTTCCAGTAGGACATGTTATTGCTACTGCACCAAGGCAGCGGTTGCGTCACATCCGCTTTATCTCTCATCGTTTCTGTTTCCGTTTGCCAGACTGTATGCCGGGAGCATTTGGCCAACAGACTACTCTCCCCTCCAAACAGGAAGTTGACTCTGTTCTCTCTCCTCCAAACAGGAAGTTGACCTCATTCTCTCTCTCCTCCAAACAGGAAGTTGACCTCATTCTCTCTCTCCTCCAAACAGGAAGTTGCGTCGGGACATCCCCTCTAAGATCCTGGTGCAGCTGTGCCTGTCCCTCCTCCTGCTCAACCTGCTCTTCCTATTGGACGGCTGGCTGGCTCTCTACCAATCGGCTGCGGCGGGGGCGGGCCTGTGCGTGGCCGCCGCCTTCTTCCTGCACTACTTCCTGCTGACGTCATTCACCTGGGCGGGGCTTGAGGCGCTGCACATGTACCTGAGCATCGTACGGGTCTTCACACCTTATCTGAGCAGATATATGATGAGGTTCTCTATGGTGGGATGGGGTGAGTCTTTAGAAGTGTGTTTTTGTATAAAAAGTGTCTATTTGTTATCCTAATATGTGTCCAAAAAAGGGTCTAAAAAGTGTCTAAAAATATATATATAAAATAGTGACTAAAAAAGTCTTAAAAGTGTCTAAAAAGTCTAAAAAGTGTCTAAAAAAAGTCTAAAGAGTGTATAAAAGGTGTCCAAAAAGTCCAAAATAGTCTAAAAAAGTCTAACAAGTGTCTAAAAAGTCTAAAAAGTGTCTAAAAAAGTCTAAAAAGTGTCTAAAACGTGTCTTAAAAAAAGTCTAAAAAGTGTATAAAAAAGTCTAAAAAGTGTCTAAAAAAGTTAAAATAGTGGGAAAAAAAGTCTTTAAAAAGTGTCTAAAAGGTGTCTAAAAGGTGTCTAAAAAAGTATTTAAAAAGTCTTAAAAGTGTCTCTATGGTAGGATAGTGTGAGTTGTAGTAACTTCACATTATAATAATATTAACTGCACATGTACCTGAGCATCGTACGGGTGTTTACACCTTACCTGAGCAGATATATGATGAGGTTCTCTATAGGATGGTAGTGTTCTAATGAACAGATATATGATGAGGTTCTCTATAGGATGGTAGTGTTCTAATGAACAGATATATGATGAGGTTCTCTATAGGATGGTAGTGTTCTAATGAACAGATATATGATGAGGTTCTCTATAGGATGGTAGTGTTCTAATGAACAGATATATGATGAGGTTCTCTATAGGATGGTAGTGTTCTAATGAACAGATATATGATGAGGTTCTCTATAGGATGGTAGTGTTCTAATGAACAGATATATGATGAGGTTCTCTATAGGATGGTAGTGTTCTAATGAACAGATATATGATGAGGTTCTCTATAGGATGGTAGTGTTCTAATGAACAGATATATGATGAGGTTCTCTATAAGATGGTAGTGTTCTAATGAACAGATATATGATGAGGTTCTCTATAGGATGGTAGTGTTCTAATGAACAGATATATGATGAGGTTCTCTATAGGATGGTAGTGTTCTAATGAACAGATATATGATGAGGTTCTCTATAGGATGGTAGTGTTCTAATGAACAGATATATGATGAGGTTCTCTATAGGATGGTAGTGTTCTAATGAACAGATATATGATGAGGTTCTCTATAAGATGGTAGTGTTCTAATGAACAGATATATGATGAGGTTCTCTATAGGATGGTAGTGTTCTAATGAACAGATATATGATGAGGTTCTCTATAGGATGGTAGTGTTCTAATGAACAGATATATGATGAGGTTCTCTATAGGATGGTAGTGTTCTAATGAGCAGATATATGATGAGGTTCTCTATAGGATGGTAGTGTTCTAATGAACAGATATATGATGAGGTTCTCTATAGGATGGTAGTGTTCTAATGAACAGATATATGATGAGGTTCTCTATAGGATGGTAGTGTTCTAATGAACATATATATGATGAGGTTCTCTATAGGATGGTAGTGTTCTAATGAACATATATATGATGAGGTTCTCTATGGTAGGATGGTAATGTTCTAATGAACAGATATATGATGAGGTTCTCTATAGGATGGTAGTGTTCTAATGAACAGATATATGATGAGGTTCTCTATGGTGGGATGGGGTGAGTTGAAGTTCTATATTAAAGCAATAAGCCACAAGAGGCGAGTGGTCAGGGACGTGCTGGCCATTGGGAAAAGCGGGACAACTCCCGAACGGCCGGTTCATTCCCGGCCGGTCCAGGCCGGCCATTAGGAAAATAATTAAAATAAAATGCCGGCCTTCGTTCCATTTTGGGGGCTGTGCGGCCAACAAAGTAAATCGTCACTGTCGGGCAGAAACCTTGTATCTCCAAGTAAAAAAAAAAAAAAAAAAAAGAAAGCCTGTGCACCCTCTGGTCTGTAATAAAAATAACAAAATACACTTTCTCTACTCTCCAAGACGGTTTTAAGGAGTTGAAAGCCTACTAACACTCTGAGCCCCCACCTCACGTCTAAAATACACTTCATATACCGATGGTTCCTGTTGAGATTGGCACGTTGGAGATTTTTTCATATCACTCACTTCAATTTGTCTGCTGATCTCACTCAGCAACGAAATAAAAAGAAAATAAACAAAAATAAAAATGAAACAATTCACAGGAGGCAAGCAGTGATCACCCCATGATGTGCACTGCAATGTAGTTTCAAATGCACTGCATTGCAGGCGCTTTTTGAGAGTGGAAAAAAATAAATAAGATGACCCGTTTGACATGTGTGATCTGGGCAGCTAGGAAATGTGCCAATCTCAACAGGAAACAATGGTAGGTGAAAATATGGTCAATGGACATTTCTATTGACAACATCTGTATGGCCGCTGTGGAGTAGGTACAATTTCCAGTGAAATATCTTTCTTTCCTGTCTATAAAGTGTATTTTAGACGTGAGGTGTGGGCTCAAGAGTGTTGCCACTAAGGAGAGTAGGCTTTCACCTCCATAAAACATAGCGTTAAGGAGAACTCCTTTTAACACTATGGACCTGAGCTACATGAGGAGGTTCTCTATGGGATGGAGTGAGTTCTACCATGACGTTCTCCATGGTCTGGTTAAATTAAGGTGTTAAAACGGCACAGAGAAATCTAGGAGGTCGAGAGCTATTTCAGCCAATCAGATTGCTTTGTGGGAACTACCTGTTGTATACGTTTAATTAGTGTCTCCTGTCTCCAGGTGTTCCTCTCCTGGTGGTGGTGGTGGTGGTCTCTGTGGACAAAGACAACTACGGTCTGGTGACGTACGGGAAGTTCTCTGATGGACCCTCTGATGACTTGTAAGATATGGAACTGTTGATCACATGACTTGTAAGATATGGAACTATTATTTAACACATGACTTGTAAGATATATGGAACTATTGATCACATGACTTGTGAGTAGGGATGGAGCTTGTTAATTTTTATTGATAAGGAGCACCTTATCCATCCTGCATATTGAGCCAGGCTTTTATCCAACCCACTGTTGAGCGTTATTCTAATATTTTGTGAAAGATATGAAGACGATAAATTCAGAACAGAACTGGTATCTTTTTTATTGGCCAGTTGTTTGTCTGACCACCATCTATGAAGATGACAACATGACAAAAGTAACACATATCATTAAATATCATTAAAACAATTATTCATTAGTGTGCAATAAGTGTTAAAAGGCTTTATATTATGAATTGTACTGTAATAATGTCTTGATCGCCTCTTATCTTGATTGTTTAAACATGACATCATGGGCCGCTATGCTCGATAACAAGCTTGATAAGTCCAAAGCTTATTGATACCAGGTACTCAATAAATCTGTTATTGGGTTATCGAGATAGCCTTGTTTAGGGCTCCATCTCTACTTGTAAGAATATGGAATTATTGATCACATGACTTGTACGATATGGAACTATTGATCACAGTTTTTTTTGTTCATACTCTTTTAAGACTTGTAGAGAACCTAAGTCTGACATCACTAGAGGGCGCTGTCCCTACATATCCATAGACTCTGGGATAACTGTCCCTCCTAATTCGCTCTGCCGTAGTTCTAAGTGCGACAGGGAGTTTATTCCACAGTTTGGGGGCCTGGAGGGAGAAGAGTCTAGGACAAGTGGATCGTTGTCCTGGGATTTTTAGAGAGGGTTCTGTCAGCATCCCTGTGTTGGCTGATCTGAGTGAACGGGTGGGGGTGTAGGGGTTGATCAGGTTTTGGAGGTATGGAGGAGCCATACCTTTGGCTGCTTTGAAATGGCGTTGCCTTCTACAGTTTGTAGCTGTGGTGTCCTACTACTGTGGTTCTCAATAGGGATGTCCCGATACCACTTTTTTGCTGACCGAGTACGAGTACAAGTACTTCATGTTGAGTACTCGCCGATACCGAGTACCGATACGAGTACAATTAATAATACAAAATGTATTTAAATTACGCTTTTTTTTTTCCCTCTAAAAAAATATATTATCCAATTTATATATCCGCATCCATCCTCATCCGCAACTATAACATAATGTCAAATTATTCTTTTTTTCTGGTATTCTCAGAAATGCATTCATTGATTTAGCCCACAGCAATCTGAGTTCCCAGAGGTCATTTCTTCCGCCACTAGGTGGCGAAGCCCACAGAATCTCTATTCTCTTCAATCAATCGTCTTTTTTCAGCTGTGCTACACTGGCAGGCAGGCACGTACACACATTGACAATTTGACATCAAAGGGGGCTTGAGCCCCTGCCAGATCAGTCTGTAAAAAGTGTCCATGAATGCATTTTTTTACTATGGTAAAAAATGCAAATGTCCCCGGGCCCTTTCCATACCATAACTGAAGGCTGCATTCAAGAGAATTGTCCACCAAAAGGCCTTCTAGAAATATCAGCCCCTGCCTCTCTAAAATGTCTCTGCACGTCCCTGCAGACAGACACACACTTCACCGAGAGAGCGAGCTTTCAAGACAAGAGCGACAGTGACAAACAAACAAACACACACACAGCTTTCTAGTGGGAAGTTTAACTTACCTACAGTAGCCTATACTTTGCAATTTGCATGAGGTGGTGAAGGATATATGAAAGAGATTCAACTTTAGAGGTAAGTTTAGCGCAACAAGGCATGCCGTGATGTGCCGTGCCGTGATGTGAAGTGGTCGCAGCTGTATCGTTGGAGCACTGGTGCCTCGTTCGCAGTGCGGCACTGTGAGCTTGCATATCTGCTATTTTTCAATAGCAAAAGTATAAAATAATTAAGGCCCTGGCTTTCACCTTGAGCCCTAGTAACTCAGTCCCACTTTTCTCCCCCTTGTGACGCCCCAGCAGAGTATCGGGCGCTGCCGTGAGAAGTATCTGGCGAGTACGAGTACAGCAAAATAGGGTTGTATCGGGTCGAGTACCGATACCACGAGTACCGATACCGCATCCCTAGTTCTCAACCTGTGGGGGGGTCCCGACATTATTTTGGGGGGTCCCCAGATGATTAACTTAATGTGCAAGATTGTTTTCTCACTCAACAGTAAACAAACCAACATACAGTTTAAGTGTATAGAGGGTATCTGCACATTTCTAAAGTGACAATACGGCGTTGTGAGCATGTAGATCTGCTATTTTCACAATAGAACCATGTTATAAAAATGTAATGCCTCAACTCTCAACTCAGGTTGGTGGGGGTGGGGGGGGGGGGGCAGTTAAAATAATGATCATTTTATATTTTACTACTTAAAGCATACCTTTTTTCTTTTTTTTATATTTCTAGTTGAGTCAATGGGACAGTGAATATGCAAATGGCCATAACTTAGGGCAGAAAATCACAGGTTTGGGCTTGTGGGTCCCTGACTAGTTCCGATCTTCTGTTTCTTTTCCGTCTCCGTCCAGCTGCTGGTTGCGTAGTGACGTAGCGTTCTACATCGCGGTGGTCTCCTACTACGTTGTGATCTTCTGTCTCAGTCTGCTGGTCCTGCTGGTGGTCCTCGTACAGCTGGCCCGGGTGAAGAGGCAGAGCCCCCAGACCCGGGGACCCCCGGGGCACCGGGGACCCCTCACGGACCTCCGCAGCATCGTGGGCCTGGTCCTCCTGCTGGGGCTCACCTGGGGGTTTGGCCTGTTCGCCTGGGGGCCCCTGGGGGCCCCCTTCATCTACCTGTTCTCCATCTTCAACTCTCTACAGGGTGAGACATTAACCCTGCAAGACCCAGCCATGCTTTTTGGCAAAATTTGTATTTTATAAAAATAAAAAAAAAGTGTTTAAATAAATAGTTTTCCTGTTCTTTTTTCACATTAACATCACCATTGGATACTATTGTTTATTATTACAATGCCATTGTAATTGCCATCCACGATATTTGCATATAAATACCCCCCACAGAGGCTGACATTCACACCTCCCAGAGAAGTTGAAATTCCAGCGTCTGGACGAACAACATCTCACTTTTTCACTGAAGCTATTCCTCACAAAAACATAAGTAAAATGCCTGTGATCATTAGAATGTACATAATGTTATTATTGTGAAAAAATCCCCAAAATGCAAATTAGAGCAAGATTTAGTATTTATGGCTATAAAACCTTAAAAAAAAAAAAAAAAACATTACATTTTCTTGTGATTGGACTCCTACAACACCATCTGATTTTGGCCAGTAGAAATTAATTTGGGACTGTGTTAATTTGAGACTAGGCGTCACAGCGATTACATAATCGTCTAAACACAATTACTTTTGCATGATCTTCATAACTGATTCCATGTCCAGAAATGTTTGTAAAAAAAATGGAAATAGAAATATCAGATCTACAAGCTCACAATGCATTGTGTATAGGTTATATTATATGTCATATCTGCCCTGAGTAACTTCATATTATATTGGAATATGTAATTATATTATATACTATATTTAAAGGAGCTATGGTCAACTTTTTCATTGTAGAGCCGACACTTTGTTTACATCCTAGTCTATAGACTAGAATGTAAACAAAGTGTCGGTCTGACAATGGCCAAAATGATTATTTTATCATTATTTTACGCTTTTTGTGGTCATTTTTGAATAGAAACACATATATGAAGCTTATTTATTTATAAAATATTTTCGAAACATTCTTTTTATTTTAGCATCCGTTTTTCAAGAAAAAAGTTGACTATAGCTCCTTTAATAAATCCCTTTTTTTCTGCAGTTTTCAAAAAAATGTTTTTTTATCATGAAGTATAAATACTTCATCTGATGAAGTATTTATACTTCATGAGATGAAGTATAAATACTTCATCTCATGAAGTACCGTAGGCATCAGACAGCAGCTAACTCATGCGATGTCTCGCAAAATATTAAAAGATGTCCGGAGTGCCCATCCCGCGACGTCGCGTGAAATATACTGTATACACAGTTAAGCTGGTGTGGGCTCACCTTCGGTCAGGCTATCACTGTGGCACTGGTGAAGTCCAAAATTCGTTTTCATCGCACGTCCACAACGTGCACGCAAAGTGCTCCCATCCCATAGAAAACAACAGATATTGAAATCTTTAAAGTCCATTTTCTCCAAAAAAGACTTTTGATGCCAAGGATGGCATTGCGTTCTCGCTAAAATAACAAAACCATGGAGGCATCCATCTTGGATCTTTGTTTACGCTCAGGACCGGAACTAGTGATGGGTGAATCTTGAACGTCGTCAAAGGGGAAGTGTGAGCTCGATCTACTTCTGCCCTTCAAAATAAGAGAGCCACGAAACGGGACAAAACGCCAGCGCTCTGGACAACTTAACCCTTTCATGTCCGGGCACAAAATGAGCTAATATGTGTGTGTGTGTGTGTGTGTGCGTGCGTGCATGTGTGTGTGTGTGTGTGCGTAGGGTTCTTCATCTTCATGTTCCACTGTGCAGTGAAGGAGAACGTCAGAAGACAGTGGAGAACACACCTGTGCTGCGGTCGTCTGCGATTGGCTGAAAACTCAGGTGAGTTTCACCTTTAAATTATCCCCTCCCCTTTTTTATTTAATTCACCGTTTGTCAAATCCCACCCCATTCTGCTCTGTTACTAAGTGGGACGAAAAAGCCAGGGCAGATTGTTTTTATAATGGCAGTGAATGGGGAGAGGGGGTATTTTCATTGCCTCATTATTGCTATTTAATGTACCAAAAGAAAAACATATACTTGATATTAATAAAAAGGGAAGACAAAAGTACAGTAGTTACATTGCAAAACAGGAGTTTTCCCCCCGAAAATACATGTTTGAATTAGTTTAATCCCAGTGGGAAAGAAAAACCAGGGCAGATTGTTTTATAATGGAAATGGATGAGGGGAGGGGGTATTTTCATTGCCTTATTATTGCAATTTAATGTAACAAAAGAAAAACATCTACTTGATATTAATAAATAGGGAAGACAAAAGTACAGTAGTTACATTGCAAAACAGGAGTTTTCCCCCCGAAAATACATAATACATTTAATTAGTTTAATCCTCTGGAACAGGCAGAGGACAGAAATAGAGAGAGAAAGAGCAGTGCATCTTGGGTAGGAAGCAGTGGAATTATAGGCTGGCTGTCAACATAAAATGTATTTTAATTGTAATTCTGCCCATTTAAAATATATTTGCCCAATCGAATATCTTAGTTACATCATTATCGTTCATGTGAACTAGTTTGTTGAACTCCTCCTCCTCATTAACTCCTCCTCCTCATTAACTCCTCCTCCTCATTAACTCCTCCCCCTCACAGAGTGGAGCAGGACGGCCCCCCAGGGCCCCATGAAGACGACCTCCTCAGTCAACGTGACCAACCTGACCTCCAGCCGCTCCTCGCTCACCAGCGAGGGAACCAACAGCAGCGGTACGTTCACTAGCCCCTCCTCCTTTAACAAGCCCATCCCCCTTTAACAAGCCCATCCCCCTTTAACAAGCCCCTCCCCTCACCATAATCTCCTTTTACATGCCATGGCTTGAAGAAATGGGTTTGCTGAAATAAAGCTGTTTGTGGTAGCAAGGTTAACGAGGTGGGAGGGCACTTAACATCTCTGCATCAGCTGAAACTAAAACCAGATCATTGAAATTATAAATAATTATCATTATAGTGAATATGTAGTCTTGATATTGGCCGTGGATGTTATGTTATATGTATATCTGTTAATGTATGGGCCTTATACGTTTTTAAACCATGGTTATCCTTTCCTTCACCTTTATTTAGTCAGGGGAGCCCATTGAGAGCAAGCTCTCTTTTTCAAGGACACGCTGATTACAGCATACAAAACAATACAAGCAATGACAAATAATACAACAAAATAATACTACAAGCAATCGAATCATGGAACAACGTTACAGATGCAAAGAAACATTTGTTGTTACACAAAGCAGGTACAGTCACTATGTAGTGTGCCCTCAAGTAGTACTTTAAATGTCTCTATTGAGAGAAATCGAGCCATTTTCAGCGAATCCTGAAGTTTATCCCATTTGTGTGGAGCACAGTCTTTCCTTGCTCACTGTTCATAAGTGCGCTGGTAAATCTGATGTGTGTCTGTGCACGTGTTGAATGTCCAGTGACTTTAGGATCTAGAAGCGAGGATAGGTACATAGGAAGCTTACCACACGCTGCCTTATAAAATAAAATAAAATACAGTGTTGCTCTCTACGAACTGCGATCCAACCCACTTTCTCATATTGATGTGTTGTTATTGTTGTTTGTTGTTGTTTGTTGTTGTTTGTTGTTGTTTACAGGCTCCATGTTTATTTATGTGTGTTGTTGTTATTGTTGTTTGTTGTTGTTTACAGGCTCCATGTTTGTTGACAGCGGGATCTCGCTGTGTTCCCACGGTGACGTCGTTCTCAACGAGATCCACAGACGCAACGTGACACCGTAGAGGAGGCGGGGCTCGTTACGAGGAGGCGGGGCTCGTTACGGGAAGGTGCAGTCCGTTACCAGAAGGCGGGGCTCGTTATGAGAAGTCGCGGTTCGTTACGAGACTATATTTAACAAAGTGTATTTATAGTATGATTAAACTATAGGTTCTGCTGCTGACTGAGACGTGGCTGTTAGAGACATGACTGTAGGCATACTGTATTTTTACAGTATGGTTTAATAACTGTAGGCATACTGTATTCTTACAGTATGGTTTAATAACTGTAGACATACTGTATTTTTACAGTATGGTTTAATAACTGTAGGCATACTGTATTTTTACAGTATGGTTTAATAACTGTAGGCATACTGTATTCTCGCGCCGAGTCTGAAATCAGGCTATCAAAATCCACCTCCTCCAAGCGCATAAAAGTTTTTGCTGATAATGAAAGTTTATTTGAATTTTGAAGCGTTTCCATAAAAAGATTTATGCGGAAAAGCCTTAATGCACATTAAGAGGCTTTATGGAAACGCACCTCGTGTTTGCACCGTATGTTTCAATGTGCTGAGAGCTTTAAAGGATCCCTGGCTAATACGACAAATATGCCTTAATACATTATAATTGTCCTCTATAACTACAATGTAAAATTAAAAACACCTAAATTATTTTATTTCTTCTAGAAATAGCTAATCTTTCACTCAATAGGGGAAATGCCTGTCGCAAGGTGATGATGTCATAAATGTAATTTGTGATCTATCCCTATGGAATTTATGGCATACATGTGCAAATAAAAACAAACGTAATACTTCCTATGGTTAATATGAGCATCAAATCAATATTTCAAATGTGTTTGTGTTTTGTTTTTTTGCTCATGCATGCCATAAAAATTACACATGACATTTATGACATCATCAACTTGCGACAGGCATTTCCCCTATTTGAGTGAAAGATTAGCTATTTCTAAAAGAAATAAAATATTTAAGGTGTTTTTAATTTTACATTGTAGTTATAGAGGACAATTATAATGTATTAAGGAATATTTGTCGTATTAGCCAGGGATCCTTTTAAGCATTTCCATAGTCTTCAGTTTGAAAGACACACTGTGCCATAATATGATATGATAAATGATATGATATTTTAGAAATTATATTCCCTTTATTTATTTCCCTCCATAGCATCTGTATAGGCATTAAAGTGGACATTTAATATTGTTGTCTTGTATTTGTTTAAATGTGTCATTTACACAGTT
The DNA here is from genome assembly GCF_963921795.1 of Nannobrachium achirus. Classification (NCBI taxonomy): domain Eukaryota; kingdom Metazoa; phylum Chordata; class Actinopteri; order Myctophiformes; family Myctophidae; genus Nannobrachium; species Nannobrachium achirus. The sequence continues at coordinate 1,464,729 of NC_137828.1, forward strand.
TGTTATTGTTCATCTTAACCCTGCAAGACTTGAATTAATTTCTACTTGCCAAAAATGTGGGAGTAGGACTTCAAGGACTGATGGTGTGAAAATCTAGCGTCAGTTCAGAAAAAGCTAAGGTATGGCAACATGACTGACACCAGTCATGTTGCCATACCTTAGCAACAGGCATGATACATTTATGTTAAGAAGTACATTCAAATCGTCCCCCGTTTCTACGGTTTCTTGGTCTGGATATGGCAGCCTGGAACGGTTGTTCAAGTGCAGCTAAACTTGGCATGTTAGTAAACGTGCCACAATTAACAATAATGCATTGCACCTGTGCAGCTGTCCTGCAGAACCTGGGAATATACCATTCTGTCAAGATGGGGAGAATATAATTATAATACCTTGTTAAAGTGACCATTTTGTTAAATTTGGCATTTGTAGTTATCTTACTATAATTTAACAACATATTAACCAGCACAGATAGACAGAGACATTCATGGATTTATATTTAAAAGTAACTTTTATTTTCCCCCCTGCCATACCTAATTGACGCCCCTGGAGGGGGGGGGGGGGGGGGGGTGGCTGGCCGGCCGGGAGAATATATGCAAATGATCCTCTCAGAGATGGTATTTATCTACGAGTTTCCTACGCCCCATAGTGCATTGCGCAAACGTCTGCATCGAGGTTCCGCCGCCGATTTACAAGCTCACAACGGGTTGCATCTGCGACGCGACGTGAGCTTGTATGTCTGCTGTTAAACCCGGAAGTTTGGTCCTGATAGTATCCAGTAAACCCCCGGGGAAACTTGTGGATAAACAATGGGTATGAGGGATAATTATGAGGGGATTTACCCTAGAAAAACCTTCCCATATTCAATGTTTTTCACGCAGTGGAAGTTGTAGGAAGTAATACTAGAGTAGTAATACTACTACTACTACTACTACTACTACTACTACTACTACTACTACTACTAATAATAATAAGGGTAATGATAATATTAATAATAATACCACAGCAACGACAGACTTTCAAGAATCAATTTATTAAAGAATTGATTAAACACTTTTACAAATGATCATACAAAAACATGTTAAAATTAAAAGTATTAAAAGTTGCTCCTCAGAGCACAGGTCTCCACCAGGCCAGGTAGAAGTCAATCTGAAATATTTTCATCATCATCATCATCATCATCATCATCATCATCATCATCATCATCATCTTATTCAATCAGGATGAAGTAAACAAGTTTCAAGCCAATCAGAAGCTGCGTTCATGATTTGAGGCATTTTGAAAAGACATAAAATACATGATAAATATTTACATCATCATCATCTTCATCATCATCATCATCATCATCATCATCATCATCATCATCATCATCTTCATCATCATCATCATCATCATCATCATCATCATCAGTATTTATGATCCATATTTATAAACCTGTGGAGAGGAGGTTTGAGGTCTGTCTAATCTGATCTAATCTGATCTGATCTGATGAGAGCTTGTAGATCTGTTGCCATTTTCAAACAGCCGGTGTATTTAATGTTTAGACAGTTTACAGTTTAGGCATTAGAGCTCTACAGACGGACAGCGGTTGCCGCCGGGGCTCCCGCTTGGATCTGCGAGGACCGCGCCGCGGTGATACACAAACACACTCGCTCTTTGAGTAAACGCTGCGCGGTATTTCACAAAGATGAACACAATCCATCTCTCACCGCCCGCGTACGCATGCACAAACGAGCACGCTCGCAGGGATTTTCGCTCGCCTCGCCGCCTCTAAACTTCGCTGCGCGGACGAAATAGCCGCCCGCCTCTCATTGAAAATGAATTACTAGCAGGCGGTGACCGCGTACCGTCTGGAATCCCCTTAATCCAGATTTACAATAGCAGGGTAATCAATACATCAATAACAATTAGGGCTGGGATTTTAACTGATTAATTGCGATTAATTAATCACAGAAAATTAACGCATTTTAATGGCACTTAGTTTTTTCACCACAGAACCTTCAGTTTGGGGCATACCGATCATAGCGATGCACCAACCAAGAAGAGACAACAAACGCAAAGGGAGAAGTAGCCAATCAGAGCGCTTTGCTTGGCCCAGTGGATGAGAAATTTAGATTTAAAAAACTCACTCGTTTATTCACTCGTACAACAACTTGAAAAAAAAAAATGCTTCTCGGGTCAAATATTAATATGCGATTAATTGTGATTAATTAATTATAAAGCCTGTAATTAATTTGATTATTTTTTAAATCGCATCCCAGCCCTAATATCAATAAATCAATACATCAATAACAATACAACATTCCATATAAATATAGATTTAGGAAGAAAAACAATAACGTTGGCAGACCAAGCACCTAATCAGTAATAATGGACCCCCTGGAACCCTCTCAAGGACCCCTGGGGGTCCCCGGACCACACTTTGAGAAGCGCTGGTCTAGAGACCACTGCTTATTAGTAGAACTTGGTTGCGCTCGGGTGTTGACCTCTGAAAATAGCAGATCTACAAGCTCACAGCGTGTCGCATAGCGACACGCTGTGAGCTTGTAGATTTGCTATTTTCAGAGTGCAGCCAAGTGTAAAAGCAGTCATTACGATGCCATCAAGGCTCCGCCAAAATACATTTTAGGTATTTAGAAAATGTTTGGAACATTTTAATAATTGTGATTATTTTTTAAACATAAATCTTCTCTTCTGGGGGTCCCTGGAACTAAACGTTTTCAGACGGGGGTCCCTGGGGGTCCATGTTAATGTGGGGCTTTGAGAAGCGCTGCTGTAAGGGTCCATTTGGACCCCTAGTGGGCCCCCAACCGGATGTTGAGAAACAGTGTCTAGACCAGTTAGCTCTCAAAGTGTGGTCTGGGGACCCCCAGGGGTCCTTGAGGGGGTTCCAGGGGGTCCCCGGCTAAATGATTGAATCAGCTGAACAACTCCAACCATATTTTATTCACTATTAGAAAACAGCAGATCTACAAGCTCTCAACTCGCCGCATTGTGATTCACTGTGAGCTTGTAGATTTTGTTTTTTGAAAAGTAAATTTTGAATAATTATGAACATTTTAACAAAAATACATCTCATCTCATGGCGGTCCCTGGAACTAAATATTTACAGATTTATATACAGTCTGTCTGTCTGTCATCATGATGATGTCATAACGAGTCAGTCATGACCAAATATGGAGTCTGTGATGTCAGACTATCTAGGGTCACAGTGTCCAGGCAACAGTGGTAACCATGACAACCTGGACTCAGTCAGACATGTAGAGTAACCATGGTGACCTGATGTCACCCTCACATAGAGACTCTAGCTCTGCTCACACAGAAACACTGAGGAGGAGGGGGTTATCAACCTGAACCCCGCATAGAGAGGTCCAGTGAATGTGTTCTTGACGGTGTACAGGTGTGTCAGAGTGTCCTCTGACACCTCATAGAAGGACAGAATCCCAAGAGGACAGTCCAGATACACTGCTACTCTACCTGACATGTAGCCTCCAGAGCCAGAGGGCCTGACAGGGAGTTCAGTCTCCTTACTATTGTGACTGACACTGTACCTGTCATAACAGTGCAGACTCCAGGAGAGTTCATTCCATCCAAGCAGACAGTCACCACCATCTCCTTTCCTGCTGATCTCTCTGTAAGTCACTGCTATCTGAACCCCTCCACTCGTCTCCACCTCCCAGTAACAGCGTCCAGTCAGACCCTCTGTACACAGAACCTGCCAGGTATACTGTCCATCAAACCTGTCAGCATGAGGAGGATAATTCTGATCCTCATCCACCCATGTCGCCTTCCTGTTGTTCTGAGAGAGAGAGAGTCTTCTGTGTGCTGTGTTTGTGTCCAGAGAGAGAATCTGAAAATCTGATGAGAAAACAACACAGTAAACATTAAATACACCATTCACTGACACACACACACACACACACACGCACATGCACGCACGCACACGCACGCACGCACGCGCGCACGCACGCACGCACGCACACGTGCGTGCACACGCACACACGCGCGCACATAGACAGGGGCTTCAAAGGGGAGGGGGGGGGGGGGAGTGGGACTGAGTTACTAGGGCCCAAGGTGGAGGGGTTCTTAGTTATTTTATACTTTAGCTATTGAAAAATAGCAGATATACAAGCTCACAGCGCGGCACCGAGTACCGCGCTGTGATCTTGTAGATCTGCTATTTTTCGTGAAAATTGAATGATTTGATTGAAGACTTTATTATAAGTTTGCATAGAAAAAGGTACAGTTTCATGACGGTACAGTTCAGATGTAATGCAAGTCTTTGAATACATGCACATTTTGCTTCTGGGGGGTCCCTGGAACTAAATATTTTGAGATGGGGGTCCTTGGCCAAATACATACCATTTTACCACATGAAAAGGTTTGAGCACCACTGACATAGAAACATAGGTTTATCAAAAGGATTTGAGATATTCAAATACAAATGTTCATGATTTTTCAAACATAGCAGATCTACAAGCTCACAGCGCGGCATTGAGTCCCATGCTGTGAGCTTGTATATCTGCTATTTTTCAACAGTTAAAGCACTAAATAATGTGTTCCCAGTGGGTTTAACCCCCTCCTCCCCCTATGAAGAACATTCATGGGGGGCCTGCAGTGAATTCTTGAGTTTTTAGGGCCCAAGGTGGAGGGGCCTTGATTATTTTATAGCTATTGAAAAATAGCAAATATACAAGCTCACAGTACGGCACCGAGTGCCGCGCTGTGAGCTTGTAGATCTGCTATTTTTTGTGAAAATGTAATGTAAATCTTTGAATACATGTATTTTTAAGCGAATATTTGTAACTCAAAATTTGCTTCTGTGGGGGTCCCTGGAACTAAATATTTTGAGATGGGGGTCCCTGGCCAAATACATACCATTTTGGGGGTCCTTCACATGAAAAAGTTTGAGCATCACTGACATAGAAACATACGTTTTTCAAAAAACAATAGAAGGATTTGAAATATTCAAATACTTGCACAAATGTTAATGATTTTTCAAAAATAGCAGATCTACAAGCTCACAGCGCGGCATTGAGTCCCGCGCTGTGAGCTTGTATATCTGCTATTTTTCAATAGTTAAAGCACTAAATAATGCGTTCCCAGTGGGTTTAACCCCTCCTCCCCCTATGAAGAACATTCATGGGGGGCCTTCAGTGAATCCTTGAGTTTTTAGGGCCCAAGGTGGAGGGGCCTTAATTATTTTATACTTAAGCTATTGAAAAATAGCAAATATACAAGCTCACAGCACGGCACCGAGTGCCGCGCTGTGAGCTTGTAGATCTGCTTGTGAGCTTGTAGATCTGCTATTTTCAGAGCGCAACCAAACATAAAATGACTTTTCTTTTAGTTCTACTGGATCTCTTCTCCACTAGTCCCTCCCTAACATTTTAGTCTAATTTATATTTGTCAATATATTTAGTTTTAATCATCATAGCTTTGTTTTTATTTAGTTTTCCTCAATGAAAAAGGTTAATCGACCAACATTAATACATTCATTTTGGATTAATGTATTAACCCATTCAAGATGGGAAAGCATCCGTTTTATTTTCCAAGGGGTCCCAGCACACACACACACGCACACACACACACACACACACACACACACACACACACACACACACACACACACACACACACACACACACACACACACACACAGGGGCGTCACAAGGGGGAGGGGGGGGGGAGTGGGACTCGACTGAGTTACTAGGGCCCAAGGTTGGAGAGATCTTAATTATTTTGTACTTTAACTCAGGGGTCTTCAACGTTTTCAGGCCAAGGACCCCTTAGTTGAGAGAGAGATGAAGCAGGGACCCCTAGTTGAGAGAGCGATGAAGCAGGGACCCCTTAGTTGAGAGAGAGATGAAGCAGGGACCCCTTAGTTGAGAGAGAGAGATTAAGCAGGGACCCCTTAGTTGAGAGACAGATGAAGCAGGGACCCCTAGTTGAGAGAGAGATGAAGCAGGGACCCCTTAGCTGAGAGAGAGATGAAGCAGGGACCCCTTAGCTGAGAGAGAGATGAAGCAGGGACCCCCCACAACCTGTTCATAGATTCCATATAGTTTCATTGTTTGACAGCACAATCATCAGCGTATTTTGGATTCATGTCAATTTGTGTTTTCAGATATTTAACCACTTGAACCGTCAAAACTTAATAAACTTGACCTTTCACTCTGTACTTAGTCTGCTCTTTTTCCCGCCTCACAGCGCGAGGCGTTGTGAGCTTGTAGATCAGCTATTTTTGGCAAAAGTGGATGCTATGGTTTAAGTGGTTAATATAAAAAAGGAGGAAACAAAGTTTCTATCACACAAAGATTTGGAGGACCCCCTTTAGTAACTCTGAGGACCCCCTAGGGGTCCCAGACCCCCTGTTGAAGACCCCTGCTTTAACTATTGAAAAATAGCAAATATACAAGCTTACAGCACGGCACAGAGTGCCGCGTTGCGATCTGTTTTTTTTTTTTTTTTAGAAAATGTGATGCCAATCTTTGAATAAATATATTTTTAAGCGAATATTTGAAATTCAAATTCTGCTTCTGGGGGGTCCCTGGAACTAAATATTTTGAGATGGGGGTCCCTGGCCAAATACATACCATTTTACCACATGAAAAGGTTTGAGCACCACTGACATAGAAACATAGGTTTATCAAAAGGATTTGAGATATTCAAATACAAATGTTCATGATTTTTCAAACATAGCAGATCTACAGATCTCGGTGCCGCGCTGTGAGCTTGTATATCTGCTATTTTTAAATAGTTAAAGCACTAAATAATGCATTCCCAGTGGGTTTAACCCCCTCCTCCTCCTATGAAGAACATTCATGGGGGGCCTGCAGTGAATCCTTGAGTTTTTAGGGCCCAAGGTGGAGGGGCCTTAATTATTTTATACTTTAACTATTGAAAAATAGCAAACATACAAGCTCACAGCACGGCACCGAGTGCCGCGCTGTGAGCTTGTAGATCTGCTATTTTTTTGTGAAAATGTAATGTAAATCTTTGAATAAATGTATTTTTAAGCGAATATTTGTAACTCAAAATTTGCTTCTGTGGGGGTCCCTGGAACTAAATATTTTGAGATGGGGGTCCCTGGCCAAATACATACCATTTTGGGGGTCCTTCACATGAAAACGTTTGAGCATCACTGACATAGAAACATACGTTTTTCAAAAAACAGAAGGATTTGAAATATTCAAATACTTGCACAAATGTTCATGATTTCTCAAAAATAGCAGATCTACAAGCTCACAGCGCGGCATTGAGCGCCGCGCTTTGAGCTTGTAGATCTTAAAGATTTTATACTTTCAATCTACGGGTGATTTTGATGACAAAATGTATTTAGTCGTTGCCTTGATGGTGTCGCAATGCCTGATTTTACACTTGGCTGCGCTCTGAAAATATTAGTTCTACAACGCGTCGCAACGTGATGCATTGTGAACTTGTAGATCTGCTATTTTCAGAGTGCAACGCAAACATGAAATGACTTTTCTTTTAGTTCTACTGGATCTCTTCTCCACTAGTCCCTCCCTAACATTTTAGTCTAGTTTATATTTGTCAATATATTTAGTCTTAGTTTTAATCATCAAAACTTTGTTTTTATTTAGTTTTCCTCAATGAAAAAGGTTAATCGACCAACATTAATACATTCTCTGTTTTTTTCTTTTGTTTTTTTTGTGAAAATGTAACGCCAATCTTTGAATAAATATATTTTTAAGCGAATATTTGAAATTCAAATTCTGCTTCTGGGGGGTCCCTGGAACTAAATATTTTGAGATGGGGGTCCCTGGCCAAATACATACCATTTTGGGGGTCCTTCACATGAAAAGGTTTGAGCACCACTGACATATAGAAACATAGGGTTAAAAAAAAAAAAAAAAAAAGGATTTGAAATATTCAAATACTTGAACAAATAATTGTTCATGATTTTTCACACATAGCAGATCTACAAGCTCACAGCGCGGCATTGAGTGCCGCGCTGTGAACTTGTATATCTGCTATTTTTCAATAGTTAAAGCACTAAATAACACGTAATAATGCGTTCCTATTAAACCCCCCCTCCCCCTATGAAGAACATTCATGGGGGGCCCGCAGTGAATCCCAGAATTTGGTGCCACACCCCTGCGCACACACACACACACACACACACACACACACACACACACACACACACACACACACACACACACACACACACAGACATGCGCGCACACAGACAGGGGCGTCACAAGGGGTAGGGTGGGAGTGGGACTGAGTTACTAGGGCCCTTAACCCTAACCCTAACCTCAGTAAAACTATGCTTAAACCTAATCCTAGCCTCAGTAAAACTATGCCTAAATAATTAATTAAATAAATATGGTGGCAGGCTTTGGGCCGGGCTATAAATATCGGTACCAAACGGGCCAGGGATAGGCCTGTATTCCCATGGGCCAGGGCCGGGCCCCCCATTTCAGGCCCGTGCAGGGCTCTAGTTTTGATACATGTTTTGACCCAGTATTTGTATTTTGTATCTCTGCGTACCCGTATCTCTCTGTATATGTTTAATGAACACAAAGAAGTTGATATTCTAATCTAAAAAGCCTTAGAAGGATTTGAAATATTCAAATACCCGCACAAAATGTTCATGATTTTTCAAAAATAGCAGATCTACAAGCTCGCAGCGCGGCATTGAGTGACGCGCTGTGAGCTTGTATATCTTAAAGATTTTAATCTTTCAATCTACGCGTCAGTTTGTAACGCATTAGTCACATGCATACATTTTTATAAAATGTATTTTCATGTACTTTCAAAATATAAAATAGGTATTTGTATCTCAAATCCATTTCTCTGGCCTGTATTTATATTTTGTGTTTTGATCAGAGTCCTGCAAGCCCGTCGGAACGCGACCAGGGCGGGCCGGGCTCAGAACCATGCTGGGAACCAGGGGCGTCACAAGGGGGGGGGGGGGGGGGGGGGGGGCCAAGGTGGAGGGGCCTTCATTATTTTATACTTTAACTATTGAAAAATAGCAAATATACAAGCTCACAGCACGGCACCGAGAGCTGCGAGCTTGTAGATCTGCTATTTCTTGAAAAGTCTTGAAAATGTGTGCAAATCTTTGAATATATGTATTTTTTTAAGCAGACATTTGTAACTCAAATTTTGCTCCTGGGGGGTCCCTGGAACGAATTATTTTGAGATGGGGGTCCGTGGCTAAATGCCTATCATGTTGGGGGTCCTTCACATGAAAACGTTTGAGAACCTCTGACATAGAAACATAGTTTTTTAAGGATTTGAAATATTCAAAGACTTGCACAAATTTGCATGATTTTTCAAAAATAGCAGAACTACAAGCTTGCAGCGCGGCACTCGGTGCTGTGCTGTGAGCTTGTAGATCTGCTATCATATGTAATTTGTCGTGTCATGAGTACAGTTCATTACGGGACGCATCTTTTCTGTATTTTACGAGACGGTTTGTTGTAACCTCGGTAGCCGACAAATATCAATGTCTAATGTTCTGCTGTGAGGATAATATACAGTAACAATACATCATAACAAACGGTGGCTGGAGGAAGATTTCTTACTTGTGATGTGTGTGTTGATGTGCTCTTGACTTCTTCTGTGTTTGTTCTAATCAGAGCACAAGCTCTAGCACACAGCTAAAGGGCTGTACATACTGTCTCCGACCACCGAATTGTCGTCGGATAGTTCCTACTTTCTGACATATGTGCAGCTTTCCGAAATCAAATTAGGAGAAATCCTTTTCCGAAGTTGCGTGTGGTGTAATTTTGAAGTTGAACCGGACCTTTCCGACACAAAGTTCGGGGTCGGTGACAGTATGGACTGCCCTTGAGAGTGTAGCTGCTGCGCGCACCAGTGAAAGCCACGCACAAAAATAATTAATTAAATAAATATGGTGGCGGGCTTTGGGCCGGGCTGGGCTGTAAATATCGGTACCAAACGGGCCAGGGATAGGCCTGAATTCCATGGGCCAGGACCGGGGCACGGCCCCACATTTCAGGCCTGTGCAGGGCTCTAGTTTTGATACATGTTTTGACCCAGTATTTGTATTTTGTATCTCTGCGTACCCGTATCTCTCTGTACACGTTTAATGAACACAAATAAGTCTAAGGGATGCCTTGTTCTTTATACAGCACACATATAGTGTTACACTTGTATCTCCCAGAAAGGAACAATTTATCTCGAGCCCCAGAGTTTCGCTGCGCAACACAGCCGTTTGACAAACTATAAATAATACACAGTGGAGAAGGGGTATTATCTCCTCATTGCCTCTAGAAAGACTCAGCCACTCTGGAGACGTGGAGAGAAGGAGACAAGTCCACAGCATATTCACGTTGGCTCTGTATAATATTAATGCTGGAATCAAATGCCCTGCATTATAATTGCTGAATGTGTTCATAACAGCAGGATAAAGTACATGTCCACGGGACGTTTGATGTCCTTTCTTAAAACTGTGCGTCAGAGACGCAGGACGCAGGGCTACGAGCATCACTGCATAGCATGACACTATGTGCTGCGCTGCGAGCTTGTATATCTGATACATGAATCTTCTCTTCTGGGGGTCCCTGGTTCAAAACATTTTCAGATGGGGGTCCACGGCTAAATAAATATAAACCTGGGGGTTTGAGAACCTCTGCACTAGACTATGCCTAGGAGTGGACAGAGCAGTGGACAAAGAGAAGAAACAGACAGGGTAGGACATCATGCAAAACATCTGCAGGTGTCACCAAAATGATCCTAATAGTGTCAGCAGAATGTGTGTGGCAGAAGGAGTGTTGGATGTGGGGACAGTGTGTTTTAGGGACACGTTGCCTGACAAACCCTAGTTTACAGACTTTTGGTCAAGTGGCTTAGGGTTTTTTTGTTCTTGTATTTTTCACAAGTCAGCCACCAGATGGGTCTGGTCGCTAAGAATTGTAGAAGGTGTGTCAGGTAGGGCTTTGTAAACGAGCATCAGCTGTAAACAAGTATCAGCTGGTGTTAAAGACCAGGCCAAGAGCAGAGAAACCATCTGAATTCTCTGGAAGTTCAGACAGACAGAGGCAGACAGATATACAGAAAGACAGACACTCACATCTTTTGAGGAGTTGAGGATTAGTCCAGTGTTCTATCCAGTGTTCTCCTCCATGATTCACACTGTAGGAAGAAATGATCATTTCTTTATTTGTAGCTTGTATCTTTTTTGGTTAGCCGAGGCACGTACGTTACGAGTCATAACAAGCCATCTATGCAGGTTACAATCTATGTAGTTGGTTTTCAGAGGCTATGATCGATGTAAACATTAAATCTACAGTATTAGATTATAGTCACATGTCACTATATAGTAGTAGTTCTGTTTTGGACGAAGCACGAAGATGAATAATGGAAAAGGTTCTTTTCAAATGGGGAGACATTACTTCAGTGGATATGAAATGGAGAGTACCTCCGGTACTTCAGAAACGTGTAGGCTACTCACTCATGGAAATGGAACCCTTATGGTGGAACTTTAAATACCCAGAGAAATCAAAAATACGTTTTTCACACTTTTAGAGCATATCTGTTGTGATAATATGGCCATAAGATTTGAGTATTTGTGTATTATTCCAGCCCCTAAACAACAACGTAATGCATGATGACAAACGTCAAGTCTGTTTAATAATTCACAAGGTCAGAATAACTGACAGCTGCCTGTGTCAATCAACTTCAACTACTTCAACTTCAGCTACTCCTTGCGAGCCGCTGGTTCGTGTGGTTCACCGTTCCCCCGCCTCCCCATTCGTCCTCTCTGCATAGCAGAGCCACTGTGTAGCTGGCTTGCCTTGTCAGTCTATAGCGCAACGTTGTGATACTGAGCGCATATCGTCAGCCCGCCCGTCTTTACATATTAATGTCTTCAATGAGTTATTTTTTTTCAATGAGTACATTCCGCCGAACGCTATGTCCCTCCTTTCTGGACCGTTTCACGAGGAACTGCGTCACCATAAAAAGGTGGAGCCAACGTGAGTACATTGTGCCTTTACTGAAACTGTCTAACTTATAGCCATAATGCTAGGCTACTGCACTAACCAACATGGACGCAGTCAAAGTCTACTCACTTGACATCCAGTCCAGCAGAGAGCAGTGTCTGTACAGCATCTCCTCCTGGATTGTTACAGCTGATGTCCAGATGCTTCAGATGGGAGAGGTTGAGGGCCACAGCTGACGCCAGAGAAGAACAGCCTTTCTCTGTGATCCCACAGCCTGACAACCTGCAGGAAAATCAAGACTTTAACAAACTGCTGTTGATGCTCAAGTACACATCCACACAGAGGAAAACACTATTTACCTGAGGGTCTGCAGTTGACAATGGGGAATTTTCCCTCCAGTACACAGAAGCTTGATACCGAAATCCAGCAGTCTGTTTAGACTCAGATCTAATTCTCTCAAATGTGAAGGATTGGAGCTGAGAAATGAGGCCAGGACTTCACAGCTTCTCTCGGACAACCAGCAGTGAATCAGTCTAAATGAAACGATTTAAAACAAGAATAAAATAAATAAATAACGCAAGATGTTTCTGCTATGAATTAAAACTAAACCTGCTTAAAACCATCTATTATACAAACACTATGTCTAGACATAACCCCAACCACACAAACACTATGCCTAACCTCAGAGGGAAATATTTACTCCATTATTTGAAACATATACTATAGTTAGAATTATTATTGCAAAACTTACTTTAACCACCTGTTTCATTACCTGTTATACTTTGGATGTACAAAAAAAAACTCACTACGAACTTGTAGATCTGCTATTTTCTAAAAATGTATATACAGTCTTAAACTTTAAACAATTGAAGACAGGGCATTCTGCATATTGCATACTATAACTGTTGTTACTTCATATATTTGATACCAATATGTAAAAATAGTGAATGCATTACTTTTACTAGTAACATTACTAAGTCTATTACAGCATTGTGATATTGCTACTTGTACTTAAAGTTGTGGTGACAAGCCCCAAAATGTAACATTATGATACAGTAGGTCACGTGGTCTTTCTTCAAACGGTCTGAAAAGGAGGCGGGGCCGTATCAGTTATTAGTGAATGTATACTTCGTCCGTGATGCGGTGCCGCGCACAACGTGATGCGTTGTTGTTAGCTGGTAGCGCCGCACCGCACGGCTATTTTCAAGAGCTATTGTGTGTGTACACACACACACACACACACACACACACACACACACACACACACACACACACACACACACACACACACACACACACACAGGCAACACACAGGGAGTGTATGAGCCACAGACTTCAGTCCTCCGGAGCTCCGGTGAAGCACTGGAGCACTTTTTAGCAGAGATGGCTGCTAAAAAATGCTCTGTGCTGCCGAGGAGGAGAGCGTTGGACCCTCGTTCTAATCTCTGACACCTTTTTGGTAGAAGACTTGTACTTTGTACGCGGTTAGGGGGGATTCCATAGCAGATTATATAAAATATTTACCCCTAGAACTGCTTGTTTTAAAATTTGTTTTATGAATTGTCGCATTTTCTCCTCCTCGCACAGTTCTGTTGGGGTTGTTTCACTAGATAATGCTCAGCGCTCAACTCCGCCCCCTCCCATCATATTACCCAATCAAATTAATTTAATTCAGTTACTACAATAAATTAATTTGATTGGGTAATTTAACATGGGGGTACTTGACATCATCAAAAAATTATGCTAATTTGATAGCCTTAATTAGTTGTTTTGGCCGTGTCAGCCCACCTTTAAGTAAAATAAATTAGATTACATTTTCACCACTAAAAGACAAATCATCACCACAGTATTCACAGTATAATCACATAATAAATCACTGGTGAAAATAAATATTGTGAATGAATCTGACCGTAGAGTTTCCAGTTTACAATGTGGACTGTTGAGTGCAGCTTTGAGCGGCTCCAGGTCTAGCAGGTTGTTGTAACTTAAGTCCAGGTGTCGTAGATGTGATGGATTAGAACTGAGAGCTGAAGCCACAACCTCAATGTGTTCCTTTTTGAGCCCACAGCCAACAAGTCTGTAATGACAGATTAAATGTAAAATCAGAGATGATCAAAACAGATCAGACCATGTTCTCTGTCAAGGAGGTTCACTGTGGTGCTGCATGAAATGAGTGTTTGTTTTGGCTACTTTTCTGGCTAAGCTAATAACGACCGTGATTAACACACATTTAATTGAAATGTGCACATAACTTTCCACTGTTGTCATTTGATTGGAACACAAACATTAAATAATAAAAACAATCACAACACACTGCTGTTGCTCCACTCTATAGCAGTGAAGTGAAGAAATGTTCTGTCTATAGATGTACGACCACATTTTGTTTACATATTTTGGTCAACGTTAACCAGACCAAATGCAAAATGCAACAATGTAAACATTTGGTCCTTGATCGTAAACCTTGGGTGTGAAAGGCAGCTAAGAGATCTTCTATCTCGTTCTCCAGACATTAACAGGATGTCAGTAAGAACAGAGAAGTGGAAGACAGATGGAAAGTTGTCTCTAAACTACAGCATGGAATTATATTTATGTATTAAGTAACGTGTAAACCTATAAGGCTGGACTCACACATATGCGTGAAACATCTTCTCCGTATCGTCTGAGAATGGCCACTGGGTGCGCCGTACTAATGCATTGTCAATGGAAGGTTGTTTGGTGTTTTGTCGTTGCCTTGTCTCAAGCTCAACCACAGCCTGTCTTTTGGCCAAGAGACACGGCAACGACAAAACACCAAACAACCTTCCATTGACAATGCATTAGTACGGCGCCCCCAGTGGCCATTCTCAGACGATACGGAGAAGATGATTCATGCAAATGTCTGTACGGCGCCTATTAAGTAATGACCAAGCTCATTGTTTAAAGACCATCCTCTGTACACCCCTCCACTAATGGTATGATCCATTTCTCATTTGAAATAGTTTGTTTTCATTGTAGAATATCTGATGAGGACACTTATAAATAGAGAGAACTTGACTTCTTGTTCTGTGTCGTACTATGTTCTATTGACGCACACACTCATGCACGCACACACACACACACACACACACACACACGCACACACGCACGCACGCACGCACGCACGCACGCACGCACGCACACACGCACACACGCACACACGCACGCGTATACAAACGCACATGTTAAAATAGCATCACTTGACTAAATACATTATTTGAACAGAAATTAATTTGTATTTACTTTGCAGATTTAGATTATTATTTCAAAATATACACTAGTCACTTATTTCATTACAGTATACTGTGGCTATGGAAATAAATGAAAATAAACTGCAGATCTACTAGCTCACAACAAGCTTGTAGATCTGCTATTTTTGAAATATTTATACACATTATTAAACGTGTAACACTTGTTACACTTGCATGTTGAGTAACTTTGGTTACTTAATAAATACTTTGGTGCTTTTACTCAAGTACAAATTGTGAATGCAGCACCTTTACTAGTAACATTACAAACAGTATTAAAGCATTGTGGTATTGGTTCTTTTACTTAAAGGGGAAGACCACCCATTTTCAATATTGAAATATGTCATTTATATACCTTAGAAGAGTTGTGTGGAAATAGAAAAAAAGTCCCCCCCCCTTCTGTGTTGCCTAGAACTGGAGGATTGATTTGGGGGTTTGTATTGTAAAGTATAATGGTGTGATGTCATCACATTGTACTTTGCAATACAAACCCCCAAATCAATCCTCCAGTTCTAGGCAACACAGAAGGGGGGGGGGGGGGGGGGGACTTTTTTCTATTTCCACACAACTCCTCTAAGGTATATTAATGAAGCAGTTCAATATTGAAAATGGGTGGTCTTCCCCTTTAAGTAAAAAAATATGCATATTACATTTTCAGAAAGCCAGTAAAACGCCATAATGGCAAGGGGGATGGTCCATATGGCTGTCTGAAAATGTAATGTAAATGTTTTTCTCTGAGGCGAGACGTGGCAGGCAATCTGCGGGTCGGGACCCCCACAGAGGTCTCGAAACTTAAGACTGACGGTCGCCACTCTCTGTATGTGTGTGTGTGTGTGTGTGTGTGTGTGTGTGTGTGTGTGTGTGTGTGTGTGTGTGTGTGTGTGTGTGTGTGTGTGTGTGTGTGTGTGTGTGTGTGTGTGTGTGTGTGTGTGTGTGTGTGTGGCTGACGGTCGCCAATCACTCTTCAAATAAAACACCACCAAAGTATTCACAGTATAATCACATAATAAATCACTGGTGAAAATAAGTATTGTGAATGAATCTGACCGTAGAGTTTCCAGTTTACAATGTGGACTGTTGAGTGCAGCTTTGAGCGGCTCCAGGTCCAGCCCGGCCAGGTCATTGTAACTTAAGTCCAGGTGTCGTAGATGTGATGGATTAGAACTGAGAGCTGAAGCCACAACCTCAATGTCTTCCTTTTGGAGGTCACAGCCAACAAGTCTGTAATGACAGATTAAATGTAAAATCAGAGATGATCAAAACAGAACAGACCATGTTCTCTGTCAAGGAGGTTCACTGTGGTGCTGCATTACATGAGTGTGTGTGTGTGTGTGTGTGTGTGTGTGTGTGTGTGTGTGTGTGTGTGTGTGTGTGTGTGTGTGTGTGTGTGTGTGTGTGTGTGTGTGTGTGTGTGTGTGTGTGTGTGTGTGTGGGCTACTTTTAGCAGTTCTCAACGGGCCTGAAAATTAAGGCCCGGCCCTAACTGAGCCCGTCAGGGTCGGCCCGAGGCCCGGCCCGACCCTAACTAGTTTCATCATTTTAAGCCCGAAGCCCTAAAAAGCCCGAGTGAAGGAAAATAAACACATTTAAAAACGCCTCCAGGTGGCGCCACGCAGCCACCGCGGTGACCGTACCATGTGTTATTATAGCGAGTAGTAGGCTGAGAGAGTGAGATTAGCCTACCTTTCCACTTTTGGTTCGGCAATGTTAGCATGTTCTCTCATGAAGAAAAGTTTAATCCTTAATCCTCCTCATCTTGTTCACACGGTGCAACGCATGCATCTGTCTGCTCTGCTGCATGTGCCGTCTCTGTCACTCAACTCTCAGTGAGTCTCTCTCTCCTCCACTTTCTTTCATTTCGTTTCGGACAAATTAGGAGTCGACCTGTTGTAACCCCACCATCGTATAGCTGCTGCTGTTGCTGATTTATGACCCTGGGCCTGGCTGGCCTGGATAAGAGATGCACTGATCTGCAAGTTCTAAACAAGTCAGATCGTGATGCAAAGCAGACTTCAGTGGGTTTGCAGATTGAATGGTGTTTTGGTGCGCAACACCAGCCTGCTATTATTAGCAACATGCTGCCAGCATCACTGACTGCGGCTCTCTGTCTCTCACTCACTCTACTCTGCCTCCTCTGCTGCCAGTGGTGTGCTGCTCCGAGTGCTCGCACGGTCACATAGTAAATAAGCGAGTGAAACGCCAGTCAGCGCCATGTTCTTTATCTTTATTAAACTAGCCCTTACCCGTTCAAAGATATGAGCTCCGAAATGATGTGCAGTGTGTGGGTTATGGGATGTGCACTGTGCACACAGTATATGAGGGATGGAAAGTAACTTTAACTGGTGCTTGCATGCTAATATGTAGGAGCATCAATGTAAGAAATACCCGTTCCATTTAACGGCTACAGAGATACTGTGTACCGATCTGCATGATTTTTGGACAACATCTGTAACAGGGCCAGAACCCCCCCCCCCCCCCCCCCCCCTGCTTGCCCGCCCGCCTGCCCACACCACACTCCCCCCCCCCCCCCCCGTGTGTGTGTGTGTGTGTGTGTGTGTGTGGGTTTGTGTGTGATTGTGCATGGCCTGAACAACAGCGCCCTCGGCTACAGAGATACTGTGTACCGATCTGCATGATTTTTGGACAACATCTGTAACAGGTCCAGAACCCCCCCCAAACCCCCCCCCCCCCCCCCCCCGCTTGCCCGCCCGCCTGCCCGCCTGCCCACACCACACTCCCCCCCCCCCCCCCGTGTGTGTGTGTGTGGGTTTGTGTGTGATTGTGCATGGCCTGAACAACAGCGC
Organism: Nannobrachium achirus; assembly: GCF_963921795.1. Lineage (NCBI taxonomy): Eukaryota > Metazoa > Chordata > Actinopteri > Myctophiformes > Myctophidae > Nannobrachium > Nannobrachium achirus. The sequence continues at coordinate 1,482,735 of NC_137828.1, forward strand.
ACCTCCCTTAACATGTGTGGTCACAAAAGGTACTGTAGGCTAAATAGATATAGATACACCATAAAAATGCTATTATACAGCATACGATTTGTGAAAGTGACAAACGGGCTTCACAGTTATGTCAGGTGTGTTCATATGCTGATGGTGATGCGATTTCAGATCAATTGCTCCAGCCACCGAGGAGAAACGCTGAGACAGACAGACAGACAGACAGACAGACAGACAGACAGACAGACAGACACTCACTCACTCAGACATTCGCAAAATTATAGTATAGATATGAAAAAAAAATGACCTTTTTTTTTTTTTTTTTTTTTTTTTTTTTACTGAACCCGAGGCTCGGCCCGACGCGACTAATTAGCATACATTTTGAGCCCGGCCCGGCCCGAAAATGTCGGGTCGGGTCGGGTAGGGTCGGGTTCGGGCCGAAATTGAGAACTCTAGCTACTTTTCTGCCTAAGCTAATAACGGCCGTGATTAACACACATTTAATTGAAATGTGTTCATAACTTTCCACTGTTGTCATTTGATTGGAACACAAACATTAAATAATAAAAACGATCACAACATGATGCTATTACTCAACTCTATAGCAGTGAAGTGAAGAAATGTTCTGTCTATAGATGTAGGATCACATTTTGTTTACATATTTTGGTTTGCTTAACAAAGTCCTGTGTGAACCTTAACTAGACCAAATGCAAAATGCAACAATGGTAACATTTGGTCCTTGATCGGAACGTTTTACGTAAACCTTAGCTGTGAAAGGCAGCTAAGAGATCTTCTATCTCGTTCTCCAGACATTAACAGGATGTCAGTAAGAACAGAGAACAGAGAAGTGGAAGACAGACATAAAGTTGTCTCTAATCTACAACATGGAACTTAAATGTATGAACGTAACGTGGAAATCTAATAAGTAATGACCAAGCTCATTGTTTAAAAGACCATCCTCTGTACACCCCTCCACTAATGGTATGATCTAGTTCTCATTTGGAATATTTTGTTTTCATTGTAGAATATCTGATGAGGACACTTATAAATACAGAGAGAACTTGACTTCTTGTTCTGTGTGGTACCATGTTCTATTTACACATGCACGCACAGACGCTCGCAAAAACACAGTTATATCGCATCACAATTTGACTAAATGACCACTGTATTCTGTTCATTGGCTATTTTGGAAATATGGCCGATCTACAAGCTCACACATCTAATCTAAATAGTTACAGTGAGCCTGGTATAAAATCATTAAGCAGGGAGATTTGTTTTCCTCCAATCACCCTTACAGGTCTGAGAGGGTACAAATGAAACCAAATGGACCCTTACATGTCTGTAACTCTGAGAGTGTACAAATAGAACCAAATGGACCCTTACGGCTCTGTAACTCTGAGAGTGTACAAATAGAACCAAATGGACCCTTACAGCTCTGTAACTCTGAGAGTGTACAAATGGAACCAAATGGACCCTTACAGCTCTGTAACTCTGAGAGTGTACAAATGGAACCACATGAACCCTTACGGGTCTGTAACTCTGAGAGTGTACAAATAAAACCAAATGGACCCTTACAGCTCTGTAACTCTGATAGTGTACAAATGGAACCAAACGGACCCTTACAGCTCTGTAACTCTGAGAGTGTACAAATGGAACCAAATGGACCCTTACAGGTCTGAGAGTGTACAAATGGAACCAAATGGACCCTTACAAGTCAAAGACAAGCAAAGTAAAAACACTGCATGCGTGCATATACACAACACGCACGCTCGCACGCACGCACACACGCACACACGCACACACACACACACACACACACACACACACACACACACGGTTTTCATGGTATTTTTAAAATTCATTAATGAATAAAAGGAGTAAATGACTGAATGTGCTCTAACATGTTGATATTCACATGACCAACCTGGCTGTTGTGCAGTTCCTCACGGCTGGGATCAGTCTCCATCGCCCCCTCCAGTCTGTCTTGTATTTGTCCAGGTCCAACTCCTCCAGAACCTTCTCTGACGACAGCAGAATGGAGGCCAGAGCTGAACACTGGGTCCCAGAGAGTTCCTTCCCTGATGTGATCTCTGACTCCAGGTACTGTTGGATCCCCTGACTTACTGAGGGGTCCTGCATCTCCATCAGACAGTGGAAGATGTTGATACATCTGTCAGGAGAGGCATCATGATCATTCATCTTCTTCAGGTTGTTGATGACTTCCTGGATGCTCTCTGGACTGCTTTGTGTCTGACCCAGAAGACCTCCTAATAGACTCTGGTTGGACTGCAGTGAGAGACCATGAAGGAAACGGACAAACAGGTCCAGGTGTCCACTCTCACTCCTCACATTCTTTTCCATAACAGCCTTCAGGAAGTCAGACAGGGAACTGTTGCTGTTGTAAGTGGTGCCTCTCAGGAATGTCTCCAGGACCTCCATGTTCCTCTGGGTGAAACAGTGGAACAGGTAGACTGCAGCCAGAAACTCCTGGATGCTCAGATGAACAAAGCAGTAGACCGTCTGGAGGAAGAACACATCGTCTTCTTTGAAGAACTTTGTGCAAAAACCTAAGTTCTGCAAGTCCTTGTTCACATCAAGACCACACGCCTTCAGGTCTTTCTCGTAGAAAATTATGTTGCCTTTGTCCAGTTGGTCAAACGCCAGCCTGCCCAGCTTCAGAAGAACTTCTCCTGCATCTTTTATGATCTTCTCTTTGTCTGCCTCATCTAGTCCAGGATTCTTCATCTTCTCTCGCAGGATCTCACCCATCAGGAAGTGGCAGTACATCTCAACCAGGGTTTTGGGCAGCTTGATGCTCATCTTCATGTTCTGCAGAACGCTAGCAGTGATCCAACAGAAGACAGGGATTTCACACATCGTGTGGAGGACATTTGACTCCTTGATGTGTGAGTAGATTGAGCTGGCCTGGCCTTTATCACTGATGTTCTTTATGAAGTACTCTTTCTTCTGGTCATCTTTGATGAACCCTCGGACTTCTGTCATCTTGTTAACATAGTCCAGAGGGATCAGATTGGCTGCTACTGGTCGTGAGGTTATCCAGACGTGAGCAGAGGGGAGCAGCTCACCCTTGATGAGGCTTACGAGCAACACTTCCACTGGGTAAGAATCGGTCACATTCATGATGCCGAAATCGGTTTTGAAATCGAGCAGGAAATTCATTTCATCGTAGCCATCCATAGCAAACATGACTTTGAAGGGGCTCTTGTTGTAGTTTCCTGACTTCTGCAATTCATTGAAGATGTCATTTAGAACGTCTTCTTCAATAAATCTGGTTTCCTTGATGCATCTGTGAATCAGCTGTGCCAAAGTTAAGTTTTCTCCCTTGAGCAGATTTAACTGGCGGAACTTGAACGGGAACACGAGGTGTGGATCTTGGGGAAAACATTTGTTGGCCCAGTCAAATAAATATTTGTGTAGAAGGAAGGTTTTGCCAATTCCTGCACAGCCAACGGTCAGCACTGTTCTTTTGTTTCTTCCTGAAGGGTCTTTGAAGATTTCACTGGGTTGGATTGCTTTTTCCTCTCCTGCTGTCTTCATCTCCATCTGTCTGACCTCATGTTGTCTGTGGATGTCTGTGACATTGATGTTTACATTGTAGAGCCAGATGAAGATGTTTTCAAACATGACCTCAAGCTTTTGGCCCAATTTTACTCTCAGATATGTATCGTACATGTTGTCTTGAAGCTGCTCTTCATAGTCAGTAATGAGACGCCCTGATGATTTCACCAACAGACCTGTAGTGAACAAAGCAATTCCATGTTTAACAGCCTTGCACAGAGAAAGTACCCCAGAGTGGTGTAGATGTATTGCCTTGGCTTTAATGTGCAGGGATGCCTGGTTTCTAGTATTTACTGCTCAGCACTGAAATCCGGTCTAGAGCCCGCCTACTGTATCCGGCAAATTGCACACACATAGACGCACACAGTGTGTTTCCGCCCCAGACTGGATCAGCAACCTGCTAAGAGAATTGGTCCCGTACTAGCGTTCGTGTTTCTTACTTTCAATGGCGTAAATAGAGCACATAGGATGATTAATAAGACTGGACCTGACCAGTACTGGACGGAAAAAATAAACCAGGTTTTCCGCAGTGGAACGTCTGAAGAGAAGTACATTTTCGGTCTGGAACCGGCAGGCAAGCTAAGTAGCTAACTCACAAGCTAACCAACACTCCGATGTGCTTTCTCTTATTATGTTTGTTCGTTGTGCTCGTGCTCCCGTGACAAGCAACGTCTGCCTTGCAATGTTTGAATGTTACTGTTTTGCTTTTTTAACAGTGAAATGCTTTTTTAACAGTGAAATGCTTTTTTAACAGTGATGCTCACAGCTTTTAGACGTTTTGGAATGAGAGCACTGGACGCCACCATAGTGCTACAGTGCTATGTTGTGATAACGTGGAGTGGCTAGTGCACAAACACCCGCGATTCATTGCCGATTAAAATCGACAATCAAATTTGTTTGCGACAAATGTATTAATCGATTTTTATCGATTTAATCGATTAGTTGTTGCAGCCCTAATGTTTAACATTCTTGCACCCCAGAGTATTACTTTTTTCCCATTTCAGTATTTGTCATTGTTGAATAGTTCAAGATGCAAATGATGGAGTTCCTGCTATTAGGAGCAGTAAATGGAAGCTATAAGTACAGTAGAGATCAATTTCTGCAGAGACTCTTTCTATGATTTATGTTAATTAAAGGGGATGACCACCCATTTTCAACAATCAACTATATATTTTATATATATTAATGTTGATGAGTGAACATTAGCCCAAGTGCCCTAACCCTAACCCTAACCTCTTATCAACCAGGGCCGTACGGCCGCATTGCTGCACTTGTGCAGCTTGTTTCTAAACAAAACATACATTCTTTTTTTATCTTTCTTTTTTTTCCTTTTTTTTTAAAGCCATAGCATAGGGACGACATAGGGGCGATGAGCTAGACACAAGGTTGCAGAAGCCTCTATCTTTGGAGTGGAGTCCCGTGTGGATATTTTCAGATTCTAGGACACTTGTGGGTGTCTTTTTGAATGCTTCCGTGCGTTGATCGGAGCGATGCAGAATATTCAGTGATTTTTCAAAGGTTGGTGAAAAAATGTTGGCCTGGCAACCGCACCTCCCAGGCCGTGGGAACAGGCAAGCTGCTGGAGCGGCCTGTTCTGTTCAATCACGTGGCCGCTCGTTTGAAGAGCTTGTGGAGGTCTGAGTTGTCTATACATAGGCCCCTGTGTGGAGGTCTGAGTTGTCTATACATAGGTCCTCCTGTGTTGTCTATACGTAAGCCCCTGTGTGGAGGTCTGTGTTGTCTATACATAGGCCCTCCTGTGTTGTCTATACATAGGTCCTCCTGTGTTGTCTATACGTAAGCCCCTGTGTGGAGGTCTGTGTTGTCTATACATAGGCCTCTGTGTGGAGGTCTGTGTTGTCTATACATAGGCCCCTGTGTGGAGGTCTGAGTTGTCTATACATAGGCCCCTGTGTGGAGGTCTGTGTTGTCTATACATAGGTCCTCCTGTGTTGTCTATACATAGGCCTCTGTGTGGAGGTCTGTGTTGTCTATACATAGGCCCCTGTGTGGAGGTCTGTGTTGTCTATACATAGGCCCCTGTGTGGAGGTCTGTGTTGTCTATACATAGGCCCCTGTGTGGAGGTCTGAGTTGTCTATACATAGGCCTCAGTGTGGAGGTCTGAGTTGTCTATACATAGGCCCCTGTGTGGAGGTCTGTGTTGTCTATACATAGGCCCCTGTGTGGAGGTCTGAGTTGTCTATACATAGGTCCTCCTGTGTGCCTGTGGCTGCTGCGGCAGACTGTGTCACCGGTAGCTCGGTCATCAGTCCGTCACGAATCTCGCACCACTTGTGCAGGAGATGGTCCTTGCTCAGCTGGGTGTATTGGTGCGGCGGTGTCCCGCCATCACTCACAAGCATTGGTGGTGATGGAGGCCGCAGTTTCCCCAGGAGTAGCATTTCAAGCTAGTCTGGGGGTGGGAGTGACGTAGCCCATAGAGACCGGAACGTTTCAAGCTCTGGTTGTCACGCGCAGGGTAGCACCGTTTGAAGCCATCTTGATGTGCTCGGAAAAACACAGTGGCTAGCTGGCCAACGAGTGTGGTGGGACAAGAGGAAAGCTAGTCAGCGTGTCTGTGTTATGCCAAGTATTAGCAAACAAACACTGACTGTAGCAAGCTAGGCTAACGCAAGTAAACGCAGAGCGAGCTAGGCTAGGAAGTTTAGCTAGCACTGACACGGAATAGGCCTATAGACGGAAGACGGGACCTCCGCCTGTCAGGTGAGCGATCGGTTTCCAGCCAATCAACATTGTCCAGAAGTGTAAATGGTAATGCTTCTGTGTTCACGCCAGAGGGCGCTCTCCCATAGCGAGCCACCGATTGAAGATTAGACATGAAACTAACGCTAGTAGATCTATGATGAAATGAAATGCCTCCATTTAGATTAAAACAATGTAAACTTTAGCACTGACCTGATGTAGCTGCTCCTTTGGGCTGGGATGGAGGAGAAGGCTGAAGGCTCCTGCTGCGAGATCAAAACAACTTTTATACCAACTGTTTAAAATCGACCAATCCTATATGAATACCATAGGCTCTATAATGTTATACTGACTATATATAAATCTAACAATCCTATTTGAATAATGTTATACTAACTATATATAAATCTAGCAACTTAAATTAACGTTTGGTGTAAATACCAAACATTTGTTGGTAAACAGATTAACATATTCATAGATTATCGACTAACTCCAGACATTTTCTGTCTCTTGACGATCACCTCACATGCACCTCACGCTAAGTTAGCGCCACAATAACAAACATTTAACATGAAAACAACAACTCTGTCATAATACAAATCTACATTGTAAGAATTTGAAATAGAAAGATGATGAATGAGAATTATACATGATACTAGGCCTACTGAAAATATGATGTTCTGAAAAGGCATTCTCTCGTACTAATATGTTTGGCCTCAAGAGGAATATTCATTAGAAATACTTACAGTTCGTCAAGAAGAAGCTTCTCGTGTTGCTCTAGACCTTTGTAGAAAATATCTTTGGCTTTTCTGGAGGTCAGGAGTGCATGGAGTTCTCTCATCTTCTCCTCATTGGTGACTTTAGATCTCACATTATCATAGTGGTCTTTGTTAATGGCACGCTCCTCCAACAGCAGATCCAGGATGGCGTTGATATTGGTCACTTTCTCGATCAGGTCACGCCGGCGTTGATCAACAAAGTGTTCCACTGAACCAAAGTGGAATGAACATGGAGTTGTGGGTGAGACTATGTGGGCAAAACATATGTAATTTTTCTGAATATACATCTATAGTTTACCATGTAAAGACATTGTAATTGAATATTTGCAAGTGTTTGCAAAGGTCTTTCTCAGTTTTTGGACATGTATATGGGCTGTAGTACATCTGTGAAGTGGATGAAATCCTATCTGGAGGGAAGAGAACAGGTGGTGTTTGATGCCCACGGCCACAACACCAGAGGGAGCTCCACTGATCCCATTCCCCCCAGATTCAGCACAAACACAGGGATGAATTAATTCTACTGTTATGCCAGTCCCCCAACCCCCTGCCACCAAAACGTGTGAAGCACTCTAGTCAGCCAAAATAAACCGCTTTTATGTAAATATATATTTTTACTGCCCCAGTATTGACGATTTCCTGTATTTTATTGAATGTCTTCATGAACTGAGTACATGGGACCAGAATGGAAACAATCCCTCAGGGCTTTCTTTCAGGGCTTCTGTTTTCATTTTAGCATTAGTTTATAATCTGTAGGTTTTGCAAACTGTTGATGAATATTCATTCATTCATTCATTCATTCATTCATTCATTCATTCATTCATTCATTCATTCATACATTCACATAGAGTCAGCTCACCTTTAGAGACGTCTCTACTTGTTGAAGTTGTCATTGGTGGATCAGCGTCTCTAGCTCCATGCTGGTCTGACGTTTCAACTATTGTGTCAGAAAAGACAACAGAAACCTGTTATTACCTGGCAGTAATTATCCTGACATTAGATTGCTTTTATTTGAGTTTTAGCAATTAACTGTTATTGTATCCAAGGAATATCTACAAGGAACAGACAACACCCGGAAGTTGGCACGCCGGGTGGCCACTTTTGGGTGGCGGAAGTGACGAAGTGCTCATAGACGCTAATGTTAATTTTGGGTGGCCAAAGTGTCATGGCGGCGTCCCATGGAGCCTGAAATGACGAAAATGACGTTGGTGTCCGTTCCTTCTTTGATCTTCCTTGATTGTATCAGGGAAGATAACCAGACACTCAAAAGAGTAAAACGTCTGAGACAAACTATAATAATGGGAAATCCAACAGGAGCGGGCAGAAGCGGTATTAAGAAAACACGCAGGGCACATGCTCTCGCCGGTCAAATCTCCATAGTCCAACGTCCCATTAGTCAGTGATTAGATTTAAGGTTATAGTCGGGGACCCAGTCCCCAAAATGGGAGGGGACCTGTGATTTTCTGCCGTACTTTTTATTTCTGTTTTATCTATTAGTTTGGTCATTAAGGTCCACAGAATGACAGGCCTGCTCTGCCAGAAACATCGCGAAAAAAAGTTATGGCCATTTGTATATTCACTGTCCCATCGACTCCAATACACTGTGACTACACAGGAAAAGAAAAATATTAAAAAAAGAAAAAAATCTGCTTTAAGTAGCACGTGAGGGGTCAAACTGGGGTGTTTTCATGATTCTGAATCCATTGCAAGCATTTGTTTTGCATGAAAAACATTCCTTGGTCTACATTTCGACCCCAGAAAATGGTGAAAGTTGATGATTCATCACTTTTCACCATTTTCTGGGTCTAAATTTTTGCCCAAGGAATGTTTTTCATGCAAAACAAATGCTTGCAATGAATTTTTTTAAACTTTTTTTTGATGACTCATCACTTTTCACCATTTTCTCGGGTCGAAATGTAGCCCAAGGAATGTTTTCATGCAAAACAAATGCTTGCAATGGATTCAGAATCATGAAGAACCCCCAGTTTGACCCCTCATATGCTACTTAAAGTAGATTTTGTTCTTTTTTTAATATTTTTCTTTTCCTGTGTAGTCACAGTGTATTGGAGTCAATGGGACAGTGAATATACAAATGGCCATAACTTTTTTTCGCGATGTTTCCGGCAGAGCAGGCCTCTCATTCTGTGGACCTTAATGACCAACCTAATAGATAAAACTGAAATAAAAAGTACGGCAGAAAATCACAGGTACCCCTCTTTTCTTTGAGCTTTTGGCCATGTGGGTCCTCGACTATTAGGTTTAGGCATAGTTTTACTGAGGTTAGATTTAGGTACTGTTGGACTAATGGGACATTTGGGACTCCTTCTGGTCTCCACTAACAATATAGTGTTAAGCCCTTTGCACACAGGACAGTTGCGTTTGTTCCGTTTGCTGCGTGAATAAAACGCGTTGGATTTGGTGTGCAATTCTTTGCGGAATCGGCGCTGCGGATCCCAAAAGGAGTCATCAAAGGAGTGATGAGTTTTTTACCGCATGCGACAAGACGCACAAATCGAACTGAGTTCGATTGAGAAAAAAACGCACGGCCGCAGCCAATCGTCGCACGGCTAATTCGGATCCGGTGTGCATGAGGTCGTAGAGAATCATTGTTTTATTTTTTAAAAATGAAATTGTCCGTTTTATCCGTGCGGATAAACGCGCCTGTGTGCAAAGGGCTTAATTATGTTTCAATATATTGTTAACTTGTCTCCAACTACCTTGGTTGTCCAGTAGATCTTTCCTGGGGATGTTGTTCAGAATGATCTCTATGATCTTCTGAGCTTCTGGACTGGAGTAGCTCCGCACCATCAGACAAGCGATGGTCCTCCTGTTCTCCTTCTTTCTCTTTGGGATTGGATCGAGGCCTTCAAGGACCTCGGGGCGTCGCAGATGATACTTGAACATCTCAAACTCAAAGTCTTCGAGCTTATCGAGAGTTTTCAAGATGCGTTCCTCAAGTGGCCCCAAGCTTGAGGCCTGGTACAAACAGAGGATGATAACATCTCAGCTTCATTCTCTTAATGTGTTGGTTGTGAAGAGACTGAACACAAGCTTAACCATACTTTATATACATTAGCGAATAGTATACGCTTTAATGTACAATTATACATGCACTGTTTCTAAAACATATTTGGATTCATTATGTATTTACACATAGGCACATGTAGGGTTTATTGTTTATTGTTTATTGAATGGATCCCCATTAGCTGACGCCTGGGCAACAGCTAGTCTTCCTGGGGTCCATATAAAAATACATACAAATATAAAAACATGAAAAATACATAATTACAAAACATTATACAAAATATATATACCACATAACATTACAATTAGATACAACATAAGATCAATATTTTGGTCATGTGGTCAGCTGTGATAAGTGTGTCTTTAAAGCTATCTTGAATGATAATTTATTTTGTGTGAGATTAATATGAGGTGGTAACACATTCCAGAATGATATGGATCTATAAATAACTGTGTGTTTTTGAAGATTAGTTTTTGGAGCAGGAGGATTTAAATAACCAAGATTGGCATTCCTGGTGTCATAATTGTGGTTGATTTTAAGTACTGATTGTAAAAATAGTCTGGTGTTTGATTTAAGATGATGTTTCTAAAGAACATGAGCAGACTGCAAATCAGTTTTTGTTCGACATACAGCCAGGACAGATGTGTATGCATATATGCAATATTAGTGCGCATAGAACAATTAAGAGCCAATCTAGCAGCTCTGTTCTTAACAATTTGCAATTTGTTCAGGTCTGACTTATTGGGCGCTGACCATATGACAGGACAATTATGAAGGTGACAAAAAAAAACTAAGGACTGAATAACTTGACCCATAATTGATGGTGTCAAGTAAGTAGAACACTTCTTGACCATGGCTATGCCTCTTCCTATTTTCATTACAATTCCATCAATATGCTCAGACCATGACAGTTGACTATCCAATAAAACACCAAGTAGTTTATCTTTCCCAACCTGCTCTATCGGCATACCTAACATTGATAGATGCAGCTGAGGGTCATCAATAAGCATATGCCTGGAACCAAAAACAATACTTTTTGTTTTGGTGACAATTAGGAGTAGTTTGTTATCTTTCACCCAATTCGACACCCTTTCTAGATCCTGATTCAAAGACGTTATCAATTCATTCAATGTAGGGGCAGTACTATACAAAGTTGTATCATCAGCATACATTACCATATGCGTGTTTTTTGTCACACAAGGGAGATCATTTGTAAAAAATAATAAAAAGTAAAGGACCTAAGCAGCTTCCTTGAGGAACTCCATAGTTATTATACTTACGATTGGATAAGCTACCATTAAAAAACACTCTCTGTGATCTATCTGATAAATAGCTCACCATCCAGTCAAGTGCCAAACTACTGAATCAATATTTTCTTAGTTTAGCAATCATTATAGTATGGTCTATGACATCAAATGTTTCGCTAAAATCAAGCAAGACGGTGCCAACGATCTTCTTGATGTCTATTTGTGTCAGCCAGTCATCTGTTAACTGAGTTAAGGCAGTTGCTGTTGAATGAACAAGTCTATAAGCATGCTGGAAATTAGTAATTTGTTTGTTTTTGTTAAATAATCTTGAATTTGCTTAAAAACTAATTGGCAGACTATTTGTACCAGTAAAATCTTTCTTTTTATCCTTAAGTAAAGGAATGAACTTTGCCTCTTTCCGGACTTAAGACAAACTTTGTATGCCAAACACTTATTAAAGATGTGACAAATAGGATTGGAGACATAGCATGATGCAATTCTTAATAATTTGCTATCTAGCATGTCGGTACCGGCAGGTTTATCACATGGCAATGATGACAACAAATTCTCAATATCATATATAACTCGCATAAAATCAAACTGACAGTCTTTACCTTCCATTATATCATTTTCAATACAAGTGCATGAGGAGGATCCGTCAGATGGTGTCATTGTTACTCTCAGATGATCAACCTTGCTTGTGAAGTAGTTGTTAAAATAATTGGCAATATCCACTGGTTTAGTCAGAAAAACTCCATTGTTTTCTATAAATGAATTAGTTTGATGTGATGATCTACCCATTATTTGATTCAATATTTTCCATAATTGTTTTCCGTAATTTTTATTGTCATTGATTTTATTCTGATATTCTTTTTTTATAATTCTATTTATTTTAGTTACATGATTTCTTAATTTAGTGTAGATCAGCCTGTCAGACAATAAACCAGATAAGTCAGCTGACTTTTTGGCCTGATCACGTTTCTTCATAAGGGATTTAAGTAATTTAGGTAATCAAGTGGAGTTAGGAGGTTTAATACTTTTCATTGGTTCAATATTTGTAAAATATAAAAAGTAAAGGCTGTTCAATACTGATTTATAAAAACTATTGAGATAGCTGAATGTCTATCATGTATTTAAACATAAACTCTGGTCTTCAGTTAGTGTGGTGTGTAAATAAACATACCTTGCGTGATAGGAGGTTCCCCATCTTTATGTATTCCTTGCTGCTTCTTCTAAAGGTTCTGGTGAAAGATGACAACAACAACATTGATATTTAAAAGAGGAGGTGGAGTGGGGAGGCGGGGGAGACCCAAGTGGGAAAACATACGGGAAGTATACCAGCCCTGATATGAGCACATAAGGATCATTTATTTTATCAAGTATACCAGCCCTGATCTGAGCACATAAGGATCATTTATTTTATCAAGTATACCAGCCCTGATATGAGCACATAAGGATCATTTATTTTATCAAGTATACCAGCCCTGATCTGAGCACATAAGGATCATTTATTTTATCAAGTATACCAGCCCTGATATGAGCACATAAGGATCATTTATTTTATCAAGTATACCAGCCCTGATATGAGCACATAAGGATCATTTATTTTATCAAGTATACCAGCCCTGATCTGAGCACATAAGGATCATTTATTTTATCAAGTATACCAGCCCTTCCTGGAGAGCTGGCATGATAATGGGATAAAACTCCTGGAGCATTGTTATAAAGATGGAAGGCTTATGTCTTTCGAACAATTGAGAGTGAAGTATGACTTGTCAAACAGGCATTTTTTCTGTTTTTTGCAACTGAGGGACTACCTCAGAAGGACTCTGGGGCCGGAGATGGCTTTACCTGTGTTTACTGATGTGGAGAATTTGTTACATAGTGATCAATGTTCATATAGATTCATTTCTAATATGTACAATGTGTTGATGAGTCTATGCCCAAGAGTAGGTATACACAAATCTCGGGAAAGGTGGGAGTCAGACTTAAATATTACTATTGATGAATCTTTGTGGTCAGATCTGTGTAGTGATAGCCTCTCTGCTACAATTAATTCCAGGTACAGATTGACCCACTATAATTTTCTCCACCAACTTTATTATACACCTCAAAAGTTGCATAGATACAAATCTAAAATATCAGACATGTGTTTTAGATGTGGCACAGAAGAGGGCTCCTTTTTACATTGTACATGGCAATGTGTTAAGGTTAAAACATTCTGGTATGATCTCTGTGATACACTGGCTAAAATTATAGATGCCCCCTTCCCATTAGACCCTGAACTTTGCCTATTAGGCAATTTCACCGCCATCAGTGCAAATATAAGAAAACACAAAATAAAGTTTATCGAGGTGGCACTCGGAGTTGCTAGGAAATGTATTTCAATAACTTGGAAGTCTGACTCCCCCGTCCCCATTGCAAAATGGTTCGCAGAAATGAACAGCTGTGTTCCGCTAGAAAAAATTACTTATATTCTGAGAAGTCAAACAGGATTTGAGACTTTCTTGAAAATCTGGCAACCCTATTTGACCCATATGGAAACGTTGTCATTACCTGTGTCAGAGATGTTGTAAGTTATTTATACCTGCCTCAGTCTGGTCGGTTGCCTCCTGAAGCTATCTAATGTTTATACAGTATAATTGTCTCTTCTTGTTTTATTTTATTTTCTATTATTTCTTTTATGTACTATTATTTGTACTATGTTTATGTTTTGTTTGTATGTGGGTTTGTATGTGGGGTGTGGGGAGGGGGAATGGGAGAATTGTGTGTTTGTTGTGCATTGTATACTTTTGAGAAAATTGAAAATAAAAACAAAATATTCAAAAAAAAAAAAAGTATACCAGCCCTGATCTGAGCATATAAGGATCATTTATTTTTTGAAATGTGCGGTAGAAATATTTATAGACTGTCAAATGTGTTTGTATCCTACTTACATTCAACTTTGTAGAATTTAGTTTTAAATCAAATCTCACGCTAATGTGGATTGGCCTGCAGCTGTCAAACCAAGAGATGACATCCTCCTGTGACTTCTACCTCTCTGTGTCAGCATAATCTCTCCTAAAGTGTGACTGTACATGGTCATTGCTAACTTAACCTGTCAATCTTATTATATACTGTATGATACTTAGTATAGCATGTTCATGTGTATCTCCATCTAGTGAGAGCACCTTGGTGTATAAGAGGTGTCCCATATGACACTTCAGGAGGGTTCTGCCCCACAGGCCTTGCCTGGCTCCAGCCCATGGACCCGCCCACTCTCTGAGCGGACTGGTTCTCTTGGTCTGGTGTTGTCATATGACGCTAACGTTTCTATGGTTTAGGCAGAACCAAGCCAATGAGAGTCGGAGCCTCGGAGGAGGGGGTGGGTCTAACTTTTGAAAATCAACAGAAACAGTGGAGGGAGGGGGAGCTCAGCCAAAGCTCTTAATTTCTCCCTTTGAACTTCAAAGAGGGGTTATGCACACCTCGTTAGCATCAAAGACAACGACCTGTTTGATGCCTGTCATAGAGGGGAGGGGGAAATGTTTTTGTGTACACAAGTCAAACACAACCCCTCCCACCAGATCTCTTGTGATTGGGAATTTCAAAATTCAAATCCCCTCCCCTTTGAAATCGCTTGTCAATGGGACAATGTCAGACTCAAGCTCAGCGCAGAGTCTGAAATCAGGCTACCTCAGGCCAGAGCCCTGTATGCTGTGTATGCTGTTTCTCTCTGTTGCTGAAATCTTCAGTAAATGGTTGACTTCACCCTGACTGGATATTAATATTGTTTCCACCATAAAGGTTATATAGTTGTCTGGACCACAGACATGTTTTATCTCACAATATGAGCGGAGCTTTGGTTTACGCCAGGGGTTTTCAAACTTGTTTCTACTCAGGTCACCTCCTGTAAATACATTTTCATCCACGGCACCCTGAATTACACTGTTAATGTTTAGAATCTTACATCATATTGGAGAAATATCCGGAACTGACTGAACATAACTTTAAACTTGATGTTGAACCACTTGAACCCCAGCATGCATAGTCTGGGGGGAAGGTTCACCAAAAATAGCAGATCTACAAGCTCACAACGTGTCGCGTTGTGAGCTTGTAGATCTGCTATTTTTGATGAAGAGTGTTGTCGTAGATAGAAAAAAAAGAACTCATCAAGTACAGTGCAAATCGTTCTGTTTTACTAACATAGTGAAGTTATATTGATGTAGTGATATTGATGAATTCCAAATATTATCAAAGTATCTCGTGGCTCCCCTGGACTGACATCACTGCACCCCAGGGTGCCCTGTCACGCACTTTGAAAACCCCTGATTTACACCATATATCTATAGTGCACATTTGTCCTTCACCTTTTGAAAAAAAAAGTAGTTTTATTTTATCACCATACTCTGTGGTTGTGACAGGGACGTGCTGGGCCCCTGATTCAGACCGGGAAAAAGATTTGTAGAGGCCCTCATTGCGCGCTATAGAGATAAATCTCTCTCTATAGCACTGCTGCTGCTACTCAAAGATTTGCCCTTTCAGATCATCACAAGTGACAAGCCAGTGGGCCAATTACATGAGTTATATTTCGTCGTTGTCGGGTGGAAACCTTGTATGTCCAAAACCGTTTGTTTTGTATTTATCATTTTAAAAATGATTTAAACTAGTGAAAACAGCCGATCTACAAGCACACAACGCCTCGCAGTGCGAGGCGTTGTGTGCTTGTAGATCGGCTGTTTTCACTACTTTTGTGCAACGGCCTTGTATGATGATGCGGGGCTTTGCTTTGCGAAAAGATGTATACATTTGAAACTTGGAGACACAAGGTTTCTCCCAGACAGTGACGATTTACTTTGTTGACCGCCCAGCCCCCAAAATGGAACGAAGGCAGACATTTTATTTTTATTTTTTTTCCTAATGGCCGGCCTGGACCGGCCGGGAATGAACCGGCCGTTCGGGAGTTGTCCTGCTTTTCCCAATGGCCAGCACGTCCCTGGGTTGGGAGGTGTAATGCACTCTGATACATTAAAACCTTTTTTATAAAATGGCGACCGATCGGATTAAAATGCTTCTTATTAAATAATACGGGAGATAGGCGTAATTCTGCTTGAGCGTACCTTATTGTGACATCTGTGAGCCTTCAGTGAGCACTTTATTGTTTTAAATGTGAACGTTTGTGTAGACGTACGTTACGAGTCTTAACGTGAGGCTAAACTGATCAACAGCTGGTTGAGGAGGACCCTTGAATGACGGTGTGAGAAATCCCATTCCCAACACATGATAACATAAACGCACACACCTACCTTAAAAAACCTACAAAGAAAATGCTAACTAGCTTCATACATGGTCATTGAGTGTTTCAATAGTGTGTGTTGAAATTCTTTATTAAGAATAACTCCGTTGAGATGTAGCATCTCGTTTTCAAGAGGATCCTCCTAAGCACAATACAAAAATGTACAAAAGAAAAAGAAAAACGTGCATAGAAAAAAGAACAAAAACAAACAGAAACAAAGCAAAACAAAGTCAAACAGAAAATACAACAACCAAATCAACCCTCAACTGACAAGACAATGGAAAACAGTAGAACAGTAGAACTCAAACATAAAACAAAACTAAAACAACCAAATCAGCCCTACAATAGAAAGAATAATAGACAACACAAGTAAACAAACAGGACAACGGAAAACAGACAACAGGGAAAACAGAACCGTCAAACACACTGGATCATTAAAAAGCAGAATAATGGATGTCATAACTGCTGTGATAGTATGTAATAAAGTCATACTTAATAAAGGATAAGATATAAAGTTGTAACTCTAAAGTTATGCAAAAAATATTCATTATTATAGTATAGTATATAGTAGTGCTAAGGGTTTAGGTGGAGTCTGAAAAGGTGAGTCTTCAGTCCACGGCGAAAGCTAGCGAGTGAGTCTGTTGTTCTAAGTGCGACAGGGAGTTTATTCCACAACTTGGGGGCCAGGAGGGCAAACTGTCTCGGACGAGTGGATTTTTGCCCTGGGGTTTTTAGTGAGGGTTCTGTCAGCATCCCTGTGTTGGTTGATCTGAGTGAACGGGCACGTACACACACACACACACACACACGCATACGCACGCACGCACGCACGCACGCACGCACGCACGCACGCACACACACACACACACACACACACACACACACACACACACACACACACACACACACACACACACACACACACACACACACACACACACACACACACACACACACACACACACACACACACACACACACACACACACTACGTGCTCTGCTGGAGAACAGAAAGGAAGTCGCTGACTGACTCTGCTCCACCACAATTTCCTCTTGAGCAACGACTGCTGCTTGTCCTGCTTTCTGTCTTCCTGTCACATGACCTGTTGCTACGGCAACAGCTGTCACATGACCTGTTGCTACGGCAACAGCTGTCAAGTTTTGTTCTTTCTTTCTTTTTTTTTTTTCTTTCTTTTTTTTACCATAACGCAAGCAAAACCATATTAGCTTTGTCAGTGGGGCCACTACATTTTCACACTCACTCCAGAGGACCACAATGCATATACAGTACATAGCAAAAATAGCCGATCTACAAGCTCAAAACGTGTCGCAGTGCGACGCATTTTGAGCTTGTAGATCTACTATTTTTTAATTAGAATCCTGAAAAGTAACTTGTTTTATTTTCGATTGGTTAAACTTTCAAATGTATTCATTTGTTCTTATATTAACTTTCATGAACTTAAATATAAATAGATTGGACATAAATAATACAATGACATTTTATAATATTATACTAATATACTATAGACTGAAGTCATTAAAGCTGATCATTTTTTCCATGTTTAGAATTGTAACAGCTGAAATCAATAATATATCAGCACTCCAATATCAACCTGTGGGCCGCATTAAGTGAAGTTAGGGGCCACATGTGGCCCCCGGGCCGCCAGTTGCCCATGTATGGCCTAAATGTTTCAACTTTGGGGGAAGTAATACCATATTAGGCTTGTGTGATGTAATCAACATGGTATAAATACTAAGCAGGAAGTAATACCATATTAGGTTGTGTGATGTAATCAACATGGTATAAATACTAAGCAGGTGCACACATAGACATCAGAGGGGGCTTGAGGGTTGGCTGCAGGGGTGTCCTGGGTACTTTAACTATTGAAAATTAGCAGATATACAAGCTCACGGCGCTGCACTCAGTAAGCTTGTGGATCTGCTATTTTGAAGAAATCTTTGAATTGTCCTTGACTATTTCAAATCCTTCTAATGTTTCTATGTCAGTGGAGCTCAAACTTTTTTTCATGTGAAGGACCCCCAAAATGATATGTATTTGGCCATGTCAAAATATTTAGTTCCAGGGACCCCCCTGAAGCAAAATTCGAGTTACAAATGTTCGCTTAAAAACTACATATATTCAAAGATTTCCACACATTTTCACAACTTTTCAAAAAATAGCAGATCTTCAAGCTCGCAGTGAGCTTGTATATCTGCTATTTTTCAATGGCTTGAGTATGAAACAAATCCAGGCCCCTCCACCTTGGGCCCTGGTAACTCAGTCCCACTCAAAACAATCCACACCCACAATATTCATGGCAGTTAGGTTACAATGTTACTCTGTACAAAGACTTGCTACAGTATCTGTGCACACTAGTGCTTGCTCTGCCATCATATTAAATTACTGTATCGTGATTTTTGCATAATCAGGTCGACAATTTAACAACAAATAGTATGGTGGAGCAAGCACTGCACAGATACCAAGTCTTTGTACACAGTAAGGTTGCAACCTAACTTACCTTGAATATCATTACCATGGATTTAACCAGTAAGACTCCCTAATCGGGAGATAAGCGACCGTCAGGTCGCAGCGTGATTTTAGGGCAAAATGTGTAGGAGCAGTGTCCAAAAATGTGTTTGAAAAAGTCGGCCTGATGGTGGCGCTAAATGGGACAGATCCATGTTGATGACATGAGTATAGAGCAAGTTTGTACCGATTTGCGTGATTTTAGGTAAACATTTGTAGGAGCAGTGTCCAAAGATTTGTTTTGCAAGAATCGGCCTCATGGTGGCGCTAGAAGAGGGCCATGTGAGAATTGAGGTGGAGGTTGGGGTTTGGCAGGCAAGGAGTGTGTGTGCAAAATTTGGCATGGATCGGGGCAACGGTTGCGGAGATTTGAGCAGGGCAAAAGTGTGACGTGTGACAGACAGCTGGTCGAGGTTTTGATAGTAACTGCTACCTGACGGTCGCAATCAATCCAGTTACTGAGCCCTTCTGTTTAATCCTTTTGGGGATGTTGAAGTTATCATCTGCCTATTTGTCAATTTGGTCAAAATAAATTGGTTGAACAGAAGTCATATTTTGGGACCATCGCTCCATTGTTTACAATGGTTTGTAATGCAGGCTGCCACCCCATGTGGTCATGTGATCCAAGATGGCCGCGATGTGAATACGGTCTATGAGAGTTGGGAGAGGAACATTTGATGTTGTTTATGTCTGCAGTGTTGGATTCTAATAAAGCAGCATTTCTGCCTGGGTTTATTAGTGGAATTGTTACAATATTGACTCTGTGAAGAGACTGCACTGTGGGCAGACCTGAGGGCTTCATCACAATGCTTTGTTTTTGGTTCCTAAACCTAAGGAACCCAACCCAACCTAACCCACTGAATCAGGTAAGGTTCCTAAACCTAAGGAACCCAACCCAACCTAACCCACTGAATCAGGTAAGGTTCCTAAACCTAAGGAACCCAACCCAACCTAACCCACTGAATCAGGTAAGGTTCCTAAACCTAAGGAACCCAACCCAACCTAACCCACCGAATCAGGTAAGGATTTTTTAAGAAAGTATTATTTGTTTTCAGTATAGAGTCTCACAGTGGAAGACGAAATCTCTTACTTAGGATGCATCCTTGAAGCTAATCTTTCCAGTGAAAAGATGACTTCTAAAGTAATAAATAAAATCAACCAACGAACTCGTTTCCTACAGAGGATCGCCCCGATGGTCAATTTCAACACACTGAAGACCATATAGCTGGTGCAATAATCCAGCCCCTCTTTGACTACGGAGTCCACGTATGGTATCGTGACGCACCACAAGCCCTGAAAACTAAACTCCAAACAGCCCAAAATAAACTAATTAGGGTCCTGCTTACCCTTCCCTATCAGACTCACCTCACCGCTACTCACCAGTTAAGAGTGGGGTGGCTCAGAGTAGATGACAGAGTACAGCAACTTGCAATGGGCCTGGTGTACAAGATACACTACACCACTATGATACCCAAGTACCTTTCAAAATACTTTATAAACATTAAGGATGTCCATAATTACAACACCAGAGGCAACGCCACAGATCACTTTCAACCCAGAGTCAAAACCAACAAAGGGTCAAACTCTTTTTTCTGCTATACCACCAAAATGTGGAAAGCCTTACCGAAGGCCATAAAGGAGTGTGGATCACTAGCATCCTTTAAAATTGCCCTGAAAAACCACTTACAGGCAGCAGCCGTTCGCAACTGGTAAAAAATGAACCTAGCCCAACCCTACCCTCCCCTGCCCCTTCTTTGTATATACTGTTTGTTTTAGTCTTACTGGATTTTTTTTGTTTTTCTTTACATATCTACTGCATAGTACTGTGTTCTATTTGTCTGTCATTCAATGTTATATGAGATACTTAAATGGTTTCCAGTGGAAATAAGCTTAGTCTTTTCATGGATCTCCTTTTAGTAGACCTTGTACCAGTGAACTGTACCGTCATGAAACTGTACCTTTTCCTATGCAAACTTCTAATAAAGTCTTCAATCAATCAATCAATCAAGTGGTTTACTGGTCCTGCTAAAATAATCTTCCATTCATTTTCCCCATAGACTTTTATAACAATTATGTTAAGCCTAGAACCAAGCCATCCAGGATGGCAGTGAATCATGACCATACAACCTTTGATGAAAACATATTTTAATATTTAATTGTTTGAAAGGCTATATAAATACCCTTTTTTTAGCTATTTTCAAAATGTTCTTTTCATAGAAACAAAGGTTTTATGTTCATGATTCACTGCCATCCTGGATAGCTTGGTTCTAGGGGAGAGTGTTTTCTGCAGGTCTTTCAGTCCGAGTGTCTGGTTAGGGTTAGGGTTAGTTTTAGGCATAGTTTTACTGTGGTTAGGATTAGGGTTAGGGTTAGTTTTAGGCATAGTTTTACTGAGGTTAAGGTTTAGGCATAGTTTTACTGAGGTTAGGATTAGGGTTAGGTTTAGGCACTCACTACACTGAGCACACACCCGGTGCGCATTTCCGAAGCACCCTTTGATACACTCGGACAGAAACACCTGCAGAAAACACTCTCCCTGGTTCTAGGCGTAACGTCATTGTTATCAATATTTCGTGAAAGTCTATGAGGAAATGAACGGGATAATCTTCTTACCGGGACCAGTAAACCACGACCACTGTGATGCTCTATGGACGTGTGGTAAAGCTGATGCCGCCGTGCACAGCATTTGTAATTGTCTTATTTGTGTCTTTATGGTGTTTTAAAATGAATGCATGAGTCATTGAACGTCTAGCAGCTGCTGCTGCTGCTGCTGCTGCTGCTGCTGTTGTTGTTGTTGCTATTGATTGATTGATTGATTGAAGACTTTATTAGAGGTTTGCATAGGAAAAGGTTCCAACACAAATAGCCTGTTAAATCCATCACACACTGTTGGTGATATGGAACACTGGCCTGGTTGTGTGTGTGTGTGTGTGTGTGTGTGTGTGTGTGTGTGTGTGTGTGTGTGTGTGTGTGTGTGTGTGTGTGTGTGTGTGTGTGTGTGTGTGTGTGTGTGTGTGTGTGTGTGTGTGTGTGTGTGTGTGTGCGCGCAAGGATTCACTGCGGGGCCCCCATGACCCCATCACTGTGATGTCAGGGGAACCACTCTAACTGTTTCCCTTTCATGCCCTTATGGAGATCCCTGATGTCATCAATATTAAGCCCATATCTAACAGGACTTCATATGGGAATGCCCATATATGGAGGAAGACAGACCATATCTGTGTGTCTGGTTTTACTGACAGGAATCTCCATATATGGGCATAAAAGGGATTTTATGTATGATGTCAGATGTCATAGACATCATAGGACTTTCACATAATGAATAACTGAGTAAGCATGTTTGGGTTCTCACAGCATATCTCCATATACAGTACTTGGATCTCCATATACGGGTACCAGGGGTCTCCATATATGGGCAACTGGTCCGATACACATCACTGGCCAGATGGCCAAGACATGGCAGTCCATGGACCACTGCTGGTCCATGGACCACTACTAGATAGATAGATACCTTTATTATCCCACGGGGGGAATTCAGTTGCCCAGAGGCAGCACAGCAGTTTAAGGTTACAAAGAAGTAAGAAAAAGAAAAATCACACCCGTGTGAACTGAGCGGTGGTCGTGGAGGCTGCGCTACAGCAAAACAAATATATATATATACCTGTATATATATATTATAAAAAATATTAAAACAATATTAAACAAAATATTAATAATAAAATGCATGTCACTCAGGCCGCCACTGGTATCCATCCTTGTGTGTGTGTGTGTGTGTGTGTGTGTGTGTGTGTGTGTGTGTGTGTGTGTGTGTGTGTGTGTGTGTGTGTGTGTGTGTGTGTCTGGTGTGTCTGGTCTGGCCTGAACAACAGCGCCCCTCCCTTAACATGTGTGGTCAAAAAGGGTACTGTAGGCTACATACAGACAGACAGACACGGACGGACGGACGGAGACAGACAGACCCACACACACGGCCACGTATAGGAGCGTTGTGACCACCGCTCAAAAAGAGTACTGTAGTGTTGTACAGTCCAAAGAGCAAGCACAAAAAAAGAAAAAGAAAAACAAAGTGTCAAAAAGCTATTGCATTTCGAAGAATATGTACATAAAGTGACCACGGAACATTCAACGCTCATAAGTGACACGTCACACACACCAAAAAGCTATACTCAAAGCATAACTTAACAAACATTGCCAAAAAAAATAAAAATAATAACAGTCAATGCTAGTCAATGCTAGTCAATGCAACACAAGTATCACACCGCCATATCAACACGTCAATAGTACACAGTACAACCAACACAACCCAATAGTGCAGGGCCTGAACATAAGTGACCAAAGTCAGTGCAAATAAGTCAATAATGGACCACTACTGGTCCATGGACCACTAGGACCAGTAGTGGTCCATGGACCACTACTGGTCCATGGACCACCACTTGACTCACCAGGCCCTGTGACCTGAGATGACATCATAAATGTAACAGTGGAGGGAAAAGTACTCACACATTTTACTTGAGTAAAAGTATCAATACTGCAATATAGAAATAAATACTTGTAATGAGCTTGAGTTACTGAGTACTCTTCCACCTTTTAAAGTACTCCTCACGCCGCCCGGAACCCTTCCCAGGTCCTAAGCCCAAGAAGTTACCGGATCTTTTTAAAATGAAACACTGTCACTACACTACACCTTTAAGTTCACAAACAATTTCTCATTTGTGTAAACCCATTAAGTGTATTAAGTTCACAAACAGTTTCCCATTTGTGTAAACCCATTAAGTGTATTAAGTTCACAAACAGTTTCCCATTTGTGTAAACCTATGTAGGTGTACTAAGTTCACAAATAGTTTCCCATTTGTGTAAACCTATGTAAGTTCACAAACAGGTTTAATAACCTTCCTTGTTTGTGTAAACCTACTATTACACATATACATATACATATTTACATATTTACATTACATATACTTATTTAACACTAATATAAATACACTTCTCTGAATGAAAGCTGAGCTATCAATGAGACCCTCTTTAACTGGTGAATATTATTACTTTCTACAGCGACTATTTATTTTAGAGACCAAGATATGCACCTTACTTTAGAAATGTAGACCTTAGGTCTGAATGGAGAATGCAAAACCACAAAGACAGTGTAAAGTGTGAGTCTGAACTTGTAGCTTCTCTCGCCAAGGGCTCGGGAGAGACGCAGCTCAACTTATTAGCACAAACCGTCCAGAGTGAACATCAGTTCATCCGGTTAGGGGTTTTGGAGATTTGTGCTTTATCTGTCAAGCTCGCCCACCAGCTCAGCACGCGCTGAGTTGGCTTCTGATAGGGTGAAAAGACCTTTAACCTAATACTCTTGTTGAATCTTACCAAAAGTCTCAATCAGTCCCACAGCCAGGAGATGGTTTCGAGTGCCTGAAGGTGTTCAAAACCTTCCTCCCATGAGTGCAGCCTTCCCCGTAGGGAAGGAGAGAAAGTCAAACCTTTAAAAAGTTGTTAACTCTTGAAAAGAATTCAGACAGACACCAAGCAAAAGTGAATAAAAAAGCTTTAGTGAAATAAAAACAGTTACAAATTATAAGCTCACCAATACAGAAATTGGCGATGAAAATTAACAAAAGAAGTACTATATAAGTACTCAACTAAACAGAGTCAAACTCTCTCTAAGTACAGGAACAAGTGGTGCAGAAATTGCACTAAGTACAAACAGGTCCATCCCCGACCCCTAACGGGCCGGGGATAGCTGCAACAACTCAACTAAAAAACAACTGAACAATAGACACGGAGCATTCTCTTTTAAACAGTAGTCCGTTGCAGTCACAGTGACGTGATTTACACACAGAACATATTTTAGCACACACACGTTGTCACGCATCTGTGCACGTACATGCCCTCTCATGCACAGCCTGACGCAATGGAGACGGTCAAGGTGAGGCTAGGGCTCCCCTATTCATTCGAGATTGGGGAGTGTCCGCCCTAGTTTCAGAAGCCTCTGGGAAACACGCTCTCCCCCAGGATGTCATATCTCTTATCTCGGATAAGAGATAACAGCACGGCCCGAACGTTAGGGAGGGACGGGCACCTGTCTCACTCACGCTCAGTCCCAGGTTGGTTTCCCAGACAGAGAGCGTCTTGTAGATGCAGCTGTGTTGGCAGTGTGCCAAGGCATACTTTCGTGCTTGTGAGAATGTCCCATGTTTGTTGCAAACACACATTACATACAGTATATGAGAAAAACAGCAGCTCTTTTGACTAAAAACCTACTTCTCATGTATTATAAAATGATGAGAACTTTTCTACACAAACAACCATGTATATATGCATTTTATACTACTAAACCAAGTATTTCAATATATATTTATGCCCTTTTTCCACACTAACATATAAGGATTATATCAGGACATAACTTTACTTGGCTTCTTCTTCTAGCGGCGAGAAGTGTAGTGTCGTTTCTCCTTTCGCTTCCCACTCTTGCCCTCCTGGGGGGCAGAGGTCACAGGTGGAGTGGGAGCTGGGGCTGGAGCTGGCTGGGGGCAGCCTGGGTTTGGATATAGGGGTTGTATTGCTTGCATCGGAAAATATGCAAGTTGTGGCATGCCCACGGGCACCTGGGCAACTGGTGGAGATGGAGGTGGCGGCATGGCTTGGCGGTCAGCCTTGTCAGCAACAGCAGGAGTTGGAGATGGCTGTCTCTCTGATCCCACAGACCCTCTGCGCTTCTCCTGGTGCTGACGGTCCTTGTGGCGGTTGTCATGCTGGTACGGCTTGAAGGGCCTGGGTGCCACTTTCTTGGGGTCCCGGGCCGGAGCCCCAGGGCCCCTAACACCCCCTTTGGCACCCTGGCTCCCCTCTCGTGCTTTCGCCTCAATGGCAGCTGCGACAGCATCAGATGGGTATATGGCAGGATCTCGGTAGGCATCCCGGATTCCTGTTTGTCCATTCTCCCATTTTCCTCGAACTATGCGAGTTCCCAAAATGGCTTCCAGGCAACCAAAGCGATTCTGCCCTGATCCCTGAGTTTCAATGGTGGCCCACACTTGGCCCGCCTGGTAACGCAGAGAACTCACCATCACCCTGTAGATGGTTACACATGCAGGCACGATAGAGCGCCAGTTGTCTCCTATCAGGCGGGAATAGTTCACCAATCTCTTGATGGAGTAGCCTTTCAGTAACACGTAGTCTTCCCAAGTAGGTGTCAGGAACGGCTCTCTGTTGGACAGGTGTCCTCGTCTGATGCCCGCGATCTGCTCCCAAACTTGAGGAACCTTCAGGGCATCGTCGTTGATCTTGTTGCCTTTGATGCCATATAGCTGCATCCTGGGCATCTCGTAGTCTTCATCGTCAGCGAGGTCCCCCAGAAGTGAGGGAAACACCACCTTCCAGACAGCACCCGCAATGGGCACAGAGGACTCCGCTGGTTGATCCACTGGAGCCGGGGTGGAGGCACCACTCCGATCTTCCTCTGGGAGATATCCAGAGATCTGGTTCTCCGGGTGTTTGCTATTATGCAAATCAATAATGTGCTCATCTGGACAGGCTGGGCAGCCGCTGACACAGCCTGGACAGCCTGTATCTCCAGAGTTATTAGCAAGAAGATTGTCATCATCCATGTCGTCCAGGCAAATGGAGATGATCTGCTCTTGTCCTTCGCTGGCCATGTCTAGGTCGTCGTCAGGTTCCAATTCTCCACAAAGAAATAGGAAGGTTTGAGAAGTGTCCCATATGATGGTCAGCAGACGTTTGTGACGAGAGCTTGCCTGAGGAGCTCCTTATATACAGAGCCTCAGGCCATAGCTCCTCCCTAGGGAGGGGGTGCCCCTCCCTCCGGGTTCCTCCTCTCTCTTCCCACGGGAAATATATCTCCCGTTGAGAGATAAGAGATAAGAGCTCATTAGTGCCGGCCAGCTGTGTTGAGGTGTCACCCTAGTTCAAGGCCACCTTGTCTAGCTGGATGCATGAACACAGATCAGCTTTGTCAGCAGTGTGCAAAAGCATGTATTTCTCTCTCTATGCAGTACAAATAGTGCACATGGATTAAAAGGACAGGGGGGCCATATTCTTGGGGTCACAGTCAGGACCCCTAACACCCCCTCTGGCATTTGCATTCGGCCAGGGCAATGCCCAACCATGAGCAAGAACATCTGACCACAGCTTCAGCGGCCATAACAGGATAGGCTGCCAGGACGATGCAGTCCATACAGGACGTAGCACCGCGGGCAAACCAATGCTCAACATCCCCTGGGCCCCTCCTTGGGGCCAAAGGTAAAGGCCTCGCCACCAGGGCGAATGAGAGGCTTGCATGAAGCCTTCCCTGGCCAACTTCACCACACCATAGGATACGCCTAACCAGGCGCTGGCACTCTTTCCAACTCCACTGTCCCCAGTTGGAGGGGACCGTCCTGGCGCTACACAGATCAACACTTCATGTCTGGCAACTCCAAGGCAAAGGGCATCTCCTTACGAGAACCAACAGTTACCTGCCCCATGCCTGGCGTAACCTCTCCATTCCTAACTAGGGGTTTACAACCCGAAGCTTCGGCCATTTCTCAGTGCTCACCTGGTCTTGCGAACTTGGTCAATATGTACTATTACCGAGTTCTCCAACCTAAGCTGAGCCGATGTGGGCTCGCCCCGCCGACCGCTCCCGAGGGAGCGTTGTCTGCGGCGGTGGGATTGGCGGAGTCCATGCCCAAATAACTTAGGTTGGTCGCAAAGTCGTTATAATAATATTAGATGTTCTCAACTGCTAGTTTATCTAGTTCCTGATGGAGATACCGATTACTGGCCGTCTGCTGCGCTCACAGACCTCCACTTCACTCTGTTCAAAATCTCCGACGCTCTGGGGAGTTTTGTGAATAAAAACACTTAAGCCTTGATAATATTAACTATCCTTTACTTCCGTAGTAAATAACTATATTCCAAGGGTCTCTCGGCTATTCTTTATGTGGCAGTGGACACGAATTTAATTAATCAATTACTAATCAATAATCAATAATCAATCAATATCCACCCAGGGACGCCATGTAATGAGCTTGAGTTACTGAGTACTCTTCCACCTTTTAAAGTACTCCTCACGCCGCCCGGAACCCTTCCCAGGTCCTAAGCCCAAGAAGTTACCGGATCTTTTTAAAATGAAACACTGTCACTACACTACACCTTTAAGTTCACAAACAATTTCTCATTTGTGTAAACCCATTAAGTGTATTAAGTTCACAAACAGTTTCCCATTTGTGTAAACCCATTAAGTGTATTAAGTTCACAAACAGTTTCCCATTTGTGTAAACCTATGTAGGTGTACTAAGTTCACAAATAGTTTCCCATTTGTGTAAACCTATGTAAGTTCACAAACAGGTTTAATAACCTTCCTTGTTTGTGTAAACCTACTATTACACATATACATATACATATTTACATATTTACATTACATATACTTATTTAACACTAATATAAATACACTTCTCTGAATGAAAGCTGAGCTATCAATGAGACCCTCTTTAACTGGTGAATATTATTACTTTCTACAGCGACTATTTATTTTAGAGACCAAGATATGCACCTTACTTTAGAAATGTAGACCTTAGGTCTGAATGGAGAATGCAAAACCACAAAGACAGTGTAAAGTGTGAGTCTGAACTTGTAGCTTCTCTCGCCAAGGGCTCGGGAGAGACGCAGCTCAACTTATTAGCACAAACCGTCCAGAGTGAACATCAGTTCATCCGGTTAGGGGTTTTGGAGATTTGTGCTTTATCTGTCAAGCTCGCCCACCAGCTCAGCACGCGCTGAGTTGGCTTCTGATAGGGTGAAAAGACCTTTAACCTAATACTCTTGTTGAATCTTACCAAAAGTCTCAATCAGTCCCACAGCCAGGAGATGGTTTCGAGTGCCTGAAGGTGTTCAAAACCTTCCTCCCATGAGTGCAGCCTTCCCCGTAGGGAAGGAGAGAAAGTCAAACCTTTAAAAAGTTGTTAACTCTTGAAAAGAATTCAGACAGACACCAAGCAAAAGTGAATAAAAAAGCTTTAGTGAAATAAAAACAGTTACAAATTATAAGCTCACCAATACAGAAATTGGCGATGAAAATTAACAAAAGAAGTACTATATAAGTACTCAACTAAACAGAGTCAAACTCTCTCTAAGTACAGGAACAAGTGGTGCAGAAATTGCACTAAGTACAAACAGGTCCATCCCCGACCCCTAACGGGCCGGGGATAGCTGCAACAACTCAACTAAAAAACAACTGAACAATAGACACGGAGCATTCTCTTTTAAACAGTAGTCCGTTGCAGTCACAGTGACGTGATTTACACACAGAACATATTTTAGCACACACACGTTGTCACGCATCTGTGCACGTACATGCCCTCTCATGCACAGCCTGACGCAATGGAGACGGTCAAGGTGAGGCTAGGGCTCCCCTATTCATTCGAGATTGGGGAGTGTCCGCCCTAGTTTCAGAAGCCTCTGGGAAACACGCTCTCCCCCAGGATGTCATATCTCTTATCTCGGATAAGAGATAACAGCACGGCCCGAACGTTAGGGAGGGACGGGCACCTGTCTCACTCACGCTCAGTCCCAGGTTGGTTTCCCAGACAGAGAGCGTCTTGTAGATGCAGCTGTGTTGGCAGTGTGCCAAGGCATACTTTCGTGCTTGTGAGAATGTCCCATGTTTGTTGCAAACACACATTACATACAGTATATGAGAAAAACAGCAGCTCTTTTGACTAAAAACCTACTTCTCATGTATTATAAAATGATGAGAACTTTTCTACACAAACAACCATGTATATATGCATTTTATACTACTAAACCAAGTATTTCAATATATATTTATGCCCTTTTTCCACACTAACATATAAGGATTATATCAGGACATAACTTTACTTGGCTTCTTCTTCTAGCGGCGAGAAGTGTAGTGTCGTTTCTCCTTTCGCTTCCCACTCTTGCCCTCCTGGGGGGCAGAGGTCACAGGTGGAGTGGGAGCTGGGGCTGGAGCTGGCTGGGGGCAGCCTGGGTTTGGATATAGGGGTTGTATTGCTTGCATCGGATAATATGCAAGTTGTGGCATGCCCACGGGCACCTGGGCAACTGGTGGAGATGGAGGTGGCGGCATGGCTTGGCGGTCAGCCTTGTCAGCAACAGCAGGAGTTGGAGATGGCTGTCTCTCTGATCCCACAGACCCTCTGCGCTTCTCCTGGTGCTGACGGTCCTTGTGGCGGTTGTCATGCTGGTACGGCTTGAAGGGCCTGGGTGCCACTTTCTTGGGGTCCCGGGCCGGAGCCCCAGGGCCCCTAACAATACTCTACTTGAAGTACCAAAAGTAAAAGTACAAAATGTTTGAAAATACAACATTGTAGATCTGCTATTTTCAAATAGACAAGGTATAAAGCAGGGCTAAAGTTGTTTATGTATGTTTTATAATGTTATAATTTATATCTACATAGTAACTTGTAACCTAAGTGTTGTAATAGAAATTGTAAAAATGTACCATGTAACTAAATAAGAAATATAGGAATTAGACGACATGGCCAGCCAGGGCGCCTGATGGAGGGGAAAGGAACTGGTTGGAATAACGTGTTCCTTCCACGTGCTACGTACATCCCAGGGAAATCTCCCCTGTCAGGTGAAAAGAAACAACTTGGACTACTCATGCATAGAAGGAAGCATGAGGTCAGTCCGTTGTCTCCCCAGGCGCGGCAGAATTATAAATGAGAATTATAAATGACAATGTCAACTATGGCTAATGACAATTGAACAACTGCTGAACGTGGAGTTACAAATGGAAACACACACAAACACACTATTTTTTTGGGGCGATTGTAATAAAGGTGTGGGATATTTATCTGCACATACAAACTGTCCACTAGAACAGTGGAACCCCTGTTTGTTGTGAGCAGTTCTTCTGTTCTTGTGGAGCTCTTGCTGTAACAAAGTATAGATACAGTAGGCCTACACTAGTAAGACACCTAAGGGTGACTTGCGACCTCAGGGTGACATGCAACCTCGCCCCTACATACGTTAATTAGTAATGCCAAGCAGGGCCTTGGTGAGTTAGGGTCTTGGTTTGATGCCTGTGGACCGCCATATATGGTACCCTAACCATACCCTACCCTATTTATGACATCAGAAATCTCCATGTATGTACATAAAAGTTTTTTTCTTTTTCTGGGAATGACCATATATGGACTTTTATACGCTGAGAAATCTCGTAGCTTGTCTGACTTGTCTGACATCACTGTGACTCACTGACATCACACTGACATCACTTCCTGTACAGACAGACAATCAGACAAGCTACAAGGTTTTTCAGGGTATAATACGACCTTTGGTCGCAATTAGTGTCATTGATGTAACTTGGTATCTGGAATGTGATGTTGCTGCAGGATGAACTATGGCTAGCATATTAGTATACACCCCCAAAATGACTGGATGGGGACCCAAATGCATTTGGGTCAGAATCAATGGAGGTAAATTTACTTGAACCTAAATTTACCCCCATTGATTCTGACCCAAATGCATTTGGGTCCCCATCCAGAATCAATGGGTTTAAATGTACTATAATCAAATGTTTTTGTCTTAGGAATGCGACAAATACAAAAAATATTATTGAACTCAAGTCTTGAATTAGCAGCGAAAATAAGCCCCAAAAAGTAACAATTATCTCTAGGCCAGATGCTATATTTATCGCCACATCTGCCATTTGAGAATAGACGATCTACAAGCTCACAACAAATAAAAAGCAACCCGCGACTATCAATATTTACAAGCAACTTTACAGAAAACAAGCCCAGAGTTGCTTGTAATAAGCAGATATGGCAACAGCACCATGGCAACAGTCAATTCACAACACAATAACCCTTTAAACGCCAAAGCCCAAATAAACAACTACACCAGCAACATTTACAAGCAACTTTAGAGAAATGCAAGCCCAGAGTCACTTATAATTAGCAAACATGGCAACAGTCAATTCACAACACAATAACCCTTTAAACGCCAAAGCCCAAATAAACAACTACACCAGCAACGTTTACAAGCAACTTTAGAGAAATACCAGCCCAGAGTCGCTTATAATAAGCACACATGGCAACAGCACCATGACACCAGTCAATTCACAACACAATAACACTTTAAACGTTTTCATACACTTTAGAAACAAGACAAATAAACAAAGCACAAATAATCAACTACACTAGCAATATTTACAAGCTACTTTAGAAGAATACAAGCCCAGAGTTACTTATAATAAACAGACTTGGCAACACTGGTGCAGTCTCTGCTTTGTTCTCATAGGACCTGGTTTGCTTATTTCTCTCCCAATATCTGGCAACAATGACTGCTGCTAAACACCACGCCACACGCGAGCGCAGGGCACGCACACGCACACACGGGCGCGCGCGCACACACACACACACACACACACACACACACACACACACACACACACGCACACACACGCGCACACGCGCACACACACACACACCGCCCCAATAAACAAACTTCCTGGTTTTAACTGTACGGTTACTTTTTTGACGCCATTTTCAGGGTGTGTGAGGGTAATAAGAGGAACTGAGGAACAAATGTTTATATTTTAATATTTATTACTTTTTCACCCCAGAATCACATTTTATATTTAATAAAAGAAACATCAATAAATGATGAAGTTGTTCCATAAGGGTTACAGTCAGTCTGTGTCTGTAAAGAAAGATCATATCCTCTATTTAGACTTTTACCTCAATTATAATTATTATACACATCATAACTACAGTTTCACACAAACACAGCAACACTAAATCAGGGGTCTTCAATGTTTTCAGGCCAAGGACCCCTTAGTTGAGAAAGAGATGAAGCAGGGACCCCTTAGTTGAGAGAGACGAAGCAGGGACCCCTTAGTTGAGAGAGACGAAGCAAGGACCCCTTAGCTGAGAGAGAGATGAAGCAGGGACCCCCACAACCTGTTCATAGATTCCATATAGTTTCATTGTTTGACAGCACAATCATCAGTGTATTTTGGATTCATGTCAATTTGTGTTTTCAGATATTTAACCACTTGAACCGTCAATACTTAATAAACTTGACCTTTCACTCTGTACTTAGTCAGCTCTTTTCCCCCTCTACACCAAAACTCTCAGCCGAAAATAGCAGATCTACAAGCTCACAACGCCTTGCAGCGAGGAGTTGTGAGCTTTGCATTTCCTAAACAGTCTTGGACAGATGTTGACCGACATTTTAAATAATTATAGATGAATTAATAATGTAAAAGTTAAAGTTGACCAAGCTGTGACAGAAGCACTGTAACAGTTGATCATAACATGTAGAGATCATTAATTAACAACAGTTTAATGAAGTCTAGATGAATAATTGTACCAACCTGTAGCAGTTAGTGGTGGTTAATGAAATAAATCCACATTAATCCATCCATTTGACTCGGCAGTAAAAGCAAGAGACAGAGCGAGCCTCCATTTTGTGCCGTTTGGTCGCTCAGAGCAGAGTGACTTTTAATGGAGGAAAAAACTAAAAGTTTGCTTTCGATTTCATCCTGGCTTTAATGCGTTGCTGTTGTGGTGCACTGTTCTGCCACTGCCAGCAGAGGTCGCTGTAAGCTCACACAAACCAAGGCTACTCCAACACCAGTCTACAGAGGCCTTAAAGGAGTAGTTCACCCCCAAAATGACTTTCTATTGATTACTCACAGCATGTTGACTTAGGTTCAATAATATGTTGTGTTTTTTGAAGCATTACAAAGACAATAATTTGATTACAATAAATTGACCCCCATTGATTCTGGATGGGGACCCAAATGCATTCGGGTCCCAATCCGGAATCAATGGGGGTACATTTACAAAATGTGCTTAATGCTTAATGTAAATGTTATTTCTATGTTTTGTGTGTAACATTGATGATGTGTGTTGGTATGTTGTGTGTGTAACATTGATGATGTGTGTTGGTATGTTTTGTGTGTAACATTTATGACCGGACCCCAGGAAGAATAGTCTCCACCACGGTGTAGACTAATGGGGATCCTTAATAAAGGATTACTTCACTTTTATCCTAGATAAAGTACTATGTTCTGTCCGTCTGTCTTTCAATGTTATATGAGATACTTAAAGTGTGGTTCCTGCATGTGGAAATAAGCCTCAGCTTTCTAGGATCTCCTTTTAGTTGACCTTGTACCAGTGATTTGTACTGTGATGAAACTGTACTTTTTCCTATTGCAAACTTCTAATAAATTCTTCAATCAATCAAAGTGTTTACATGGCGTTTCTTAAATGTGTTTGTTTGATTAAAAATGTATTAACAAAACAAACAACATGTGCGCGTGTGCGTGTGCGCACACGCACGCACGCACGCGCGCGCACACACACACACACACACACACACACACACACACACACACACACACACACACACACACACACACACACACACACACACACACACACACACAACGTCTTCCAACAAGCAAGCGGACCGGAAGCAGTGGGCGGGGCCTCGGACCGGACGTCCTTAAAAGGAACGCGGGAACAGCCATGTATGGTTTGAAACGCGTCGCCGCGCCGCTCTGCTGAAGGTAAATGTTTGATTCATGTTTTATATCAACATGAGATGTTTTAATCCAACAATATACTTTAACACTGTTATGAGTTAAACTCTGGGTTTGGTTTTACACTGAGTTAGTATGACAGCAGCACGGACAAAAACCATGATAAAAAACGCTAGTTTAGTTTCCCAATCATATCACAACTAAAGAGTCGCCTAAACTTTAAACTTATAAACCACGCTCACTGTGTGTTTGGGAGGGTTGTAGCTCTAACCCCGTCTCTGTTAGCTCTGCTCCATATGGAGTTAGAATGAGTTCTCCATAACGCTACGTTACTCTACATTCACTGCACCGCAGCAACGCTGCTCAGCCTCTTTTCTGTAGTAAAAATAACAAACACAGTTTCTCTATTCTCCAAAACAAACACGGTTTCATGGAGTTTAAAGCCTCCTTTCCTGAGTGGCAACACTCTGATCCCCCACCTCACCTCTAAAATACACTTTATGGACGGAAAAAGAACATATTTTACCGGCCATTTTAGCTACTCCGCAGTGCCCTCTACAGGTCTTGTCAATAGAAATGTCCATTGAGCAGATTTTTCGCTGTCCGGAGAAATCTCATATTTTCCGTCCATAAAGTATATTTTAGAGGTGAGATGAGGAGTTTAGAGTTTTGGTGAGTAGTGAAACTGTATTTGATATTTTTACTACAGAAGAGAGGCTGAGCAGGCTTTCTGCAGCACATTGAATGTAGAGTAACATAGCGTGAGGAGAACAACTTATTTGTGATCGATTCTGACGTTTGTTTGTAGTTTTAACTATAAAAAGAACACACAACGACATAATGAGGGGTTTAAAGCCCAAGCCACGGATGTTACCCGGCCGTACGGGTCGTTTGTGTTCCGTTATAAAAGCGCTAAAGTTTAATAAATTCATGTTTTTTAATCCCGTGCGTCGCCGTTGCATTTCCTCGTTTACAAGGAGTACAATGCCGGCGCTCACCTGCTGCAGGCGCCACTCTTTGATTGATTGATTGAAGGCTTTATTAGAAGTTTGCATAGGAAAATGTACAGATTCATGACGGTACAGTTCACTGGTACAAGGTCTACTAAAAGGAGATCCATGAAAAGACTAAGCTTATTTCAACAGGAAACCATTAAAGTATCTCATATAACATTGAATGACAGACAAATAGAACACAGTACTATGCAGTAGATATGTAAAGAAAAAAAGAAAACAGTGGGTCTATACAATCAGTAAGTACAGTATATACAATATATACAAGGAAGGGGCAGGTAACAGTAAGTCTAAACAATCAGTATGTACAGTATATACAAGGAAGGGGCAGGGAGGGTAGGGTTGGGCTAGGTTTTTACCAGTTGTGAACGGCTGCTGCCTGTAAGTGGTTTTTTAGGGCAATTTTAAAGGATGCTAGTGATCCACACTCCTTTATGGCCTTCGGTAAGGCATTCCACATTTTTGTGGTGTAGCAGAAGAACGAGTTCGACCCTTTCTTTGAGTTGACTCTGGGTTGAACGTGATCTGTGGCACTGCCTCTGGTGTTGTAATTATGGACATCCTTAACGTTTTTAAAGTATTTTGACAGGTACTTGGGTATCATAGTGGTGTAGTGTATCTTGTACACCAGGCCCATTGCAAGTTGCTGTACTCTGTCATCTACTCTGAGCCACCCCACTCTTAACTGGTGAGTAGCGGTGAGGTGAGTCTGATTGGGAAGGTTAAGCAGGACCCTAATTAGTTTATTTTGGGCTGTTTGGAGTTTAGTTTTTAGGGCTTGTGGGGCGTCACGATACCATACGTGGACTCCATAGTCAAAGAGGGGCTGGATTATTGCACCAGCTATGGTCTTCAGTGTGTTGAAGTTGACCATTGGGGCGATCCTCTGTAGGAAACGAGTTCGTTGGTTGATTTTTTGTATTACTTTTGAAGTCATCTTTTCGCTGGAAAGATTAGCTTCAAGGATACATCCTAAGTAGGAGATTTCGTTTTTTCGTGTTATGACCTTGTCACCCACTTTGATTGTGAAGTTCTCTACCTTTTTGAGGTTATGATTTGATCCAAAGAGGATGGACTCGGTTTTGCCCAGGTGAATTGATAATTTGTTGTCGTTAAGCCATGTGCAGATCTTACTCAGTTCAGAGTTAAGTGTCTTTTCAACCTGCAAGTGGTCCTTGCCCGAGACTAGGAGAGCCGAGTCATCCGCGAACAGGAACAGGTTGCAGTCGCAAGCAGATGCCATGTCGTTCACGTATATTAGGAACAACAGAGGTCCCAGTATGCTACCTTGGGGAACTCCACAGCTTACTGGGAGGGGGGGGGACAGGGTACCGTTAATCTCCACCACCTGTTCCCTCCCCACCAGGTAAGATTGCATCCAGCTCACTGCTGCGCTGTCAAGACCGATGGCTTTTAGTTTCTCAATCAGAATAGCATGATCCACGGTGTCAAATGCCTTCTGGAGGTCCATCATGACCATGCCACTATACTTGCCCTGATCCGCTTCGCGTTTGATTTGGTCAGTCAAATAGAGAAGGCATGTGTCAGTGGAATGGGATTTTCTGAATCCAGATTGGAACTCGTAAATCAGATTATTCTCATCGAGATATCTTGCAATCTGTTCGTAGACTATTTTCTCCATGACTTTGGATACTCGACCAACTAAGTGTTTGTAGTTCTGTGTTTGAGGCTCGTGCGTCGCCATTCATGCAAACATTGTAAATAAATACACAGTCACCCATTGTAACTTGGTGACTCATATTACCCTCCTAACCTAATACTTTTTTCATTCGTTTTTAATAATGTTTTATTGTATTAATTTTGTTCCATTTAACCAAATATATATTTTTTCTTTTTTTTTAATAAATGAAAAAAAAAAAAAAAAAAAGTTATGAAAAAAGCACAGCCTGCTCACGTCACGTATTACGAGGGTAGTATGAGGCACGGACTGCCGTGCTGCGAGCTTGTAGATCTGCTATTTTTTATTTATTTTGAAGCCTGATTTGACGATATAATGACCAAAATGCATTTTTTAAAGTGAAATATCCCTTTAAAGGTATAGGGCTTAGCAGTGGGCGTGGTTTACTGGTGCCACTAAAAATATATATTCATTTATCCCATTCATTTTTTTTTTTTTTTACTAAAATATTTATGATTTATTTTAAGCCAATAGAATCAAGGCATCATAACCATTAAACCTTTGATTCTGTGAAAAGAGAAAAATAAATTATATATATTATAAATGAATATAAAACGGCTAAACAGAGTCAAGGGCGTCACAGAGGGGGGAAAGTGGGACTGAGTTACCAGGGCCCAGGGTGGAGGGGTCAGAGCAAGCTTGTAAATCTGCTATTTTTGAAAAGTCATGAAAATGTGTGCAAATCTTTGAATACATGTTTTTTTTTTACATTTGAAACTCAAATATTTGCTTCTGGGATGCCCCTGGAACTAAATATTTTGAGATGGGGGGGGGGGGGGGGGTTGGCAGTCCTTCAAAGGTTTGAGAAGGATTTGAAATATTCAAATATTCAACATTTTTTTCAAAACAGGCAGATCTTCTAGCTCGCAGCGTGGCACTCGGTGCCGTGCTGTGAGCTTGTATATCTGCTATTTTTCAATAGTTAAAGCACAAGTCAGTCACAGTGATAGGACTTCACCGTGACTGACTATGATGGCCTCCACTTGTTTTCTCACTTTAGGTGGATAGCTGATCACCTCCAACCTGGACTCTGATAGAGGCT
This sequence comes from Nannobrachium achirus, assembly GCF_963921795.1. Taxonomy (NCBI): domain Eukaryota; kingdom Metazoa; phylum Chordata; class Actinopteri; order Myctophiformes; family Myctophidae; genus Nannobrachium; species Nannobrachium achirus. The sequence continues at coordinate 1,521,145 of NC_137828.1, forward strand.
TTACTGCTATTATCATTCTTCAATATATCAAATGTAATGTTGGTGTTATGTTGTGTGTTGCAGGTGACCTTCTGCAGAGTGGACGACACTTCATACAGAGTTTAAAACGCTGAGTCATGTCTTCTTCTAGCTGTGACTCAGGGTTTGACTCGCTGTATGGATTCTTCAACCATAAGGTCCTCCATGGACGGAGTCATCAGAGCGGTGGAACACCTGGAAAGGTACGTACCTGGATTACACACGGCGACTAATACTGTAAAGTAGATTTTGTATCGATATATATTTTTATGTTGAGTCTAGCAACACCAACTATTGACCATTGCTCATACATCCAAACAGAAAAGTCCTGTCTGATTTGTATTAAAACATTAAACTCACCAACATTGCAGCTGTACGGAAAGCTTGTTGCGACCGTCAGGTTGCAGTTACTATCAAAACCTCCACCGGCTGTCTGTCTGTCAGTCTGTCAGTCACACGTCACACTTTTGCCCTTCTCATATCTCCGCCACCGTTGCCCCGATCCAAGCCAAACTTTGCGCACACACTCCTTGGCTGCCAAACTACTACTTCCACCTCATTTCTCCCATAGCCCCATCAGGCCGATTCTTGCAAAACACATTTTTGGACACAGCTCCTACAAATTTTACCCTAAAATCACACAAATCGGTACACAGTATGTCTACACTCATGTCATCAACATGGATCTGTCCCATTTAGCGCCACCATCAGGCCGATTTTTACATGCGACCTGATGGTCGCTTATCTCCCGATTTAGGCAGTCTTACTGGTGTTATCTTTTCTATCTGCAAAGTCTTGTTTGATAAAAATCAACCGTAGACATGTTATGAGCTTCTTTCTGACAAGACATTTTGTGCCGGAGATGTTGTTGAAGTGTTGAAGTTTGGAGGCGCTCGTTGTAAATCACATTGGTCTTGTGTGTACCAACTGTCTCTAAATGTCACATAACACGGGAGGCAGCGGGACGCTGCCTTATTGAAAAAGAGCGCTTCCAAACTCCAACACTCTGACACTAGAGTCTCCTGCACTGTGTTTTATTGACAGAAAGGAGCTCATAACATGTTTTATGGTGGGCTTTTATGAAACTAACACTTTGCACATAACTCAGCACAAAAAGAAAGGAAACATATTAATAATTAATTATATCTCCCCTTTAATAATACCAAATTGTATTGTGTTTTATATTATCATCTTTATCGTTGATTCGTCACCTTTACAACGAGGTACAGCTTGTAAGCATCGGGCATTCGAGGCATGAGCTACACAGCCAAACGTTTGGGTAGCGCCGACCAATTTCTTCGCCAAAATGGCTTGCAATGCAAAATTTGCCAACATTCGGTCCGTTATATCATTTAACATTTAATTATGCCAAATGTTATTGTGTTTGATATCATTATTATCGTTGATTCGTCACCTTTACAACGAGGTACAGCTTGTAAGGATCTGGCATTCGTGGAATGAGCAACACAGGCAAACGCCAAAAGAACATTATTGCAGGCCTGCCAGGCCATTTCGACCATTTTTGGAGGGACACGTTTGGCTTACATTTAGCTTTACTCCATCTATTCCATAGGGAAAATAGCAGATCTACATGCTCACACTGCCTCACAACGCAAGGTGTCGTGAGAATGTAGATCTGCTATTTTCACACTTTCTGCCTCTAATATTTGACCGTTTGACCGGCGGTACTGAGGCGTTGTGAGCTTGTAGATCTGCTATTTTCACATTTGCTGCTGCTAATATTTGACAATTTAACCCACTGTTTGGTAAACGGTGGTTTAATACAATCAGACTATGTTTGGCTGAGTGGCTGTTAATGGTTGGTGTTGCAACTCTAGACTCAACATGTTTAACAAAATAAAATGCAATTTGCAGCTGACTGTAAACTAGCTGTCAACATTCCAACATAAGTTGACGATTAAAGGGATAGTTCACTTTTTTAATGGATTACTCACCCTATGGAGACTTGAATTCATAGATAAATAAACTACCCACACACAGGTTAGGAAACTGAACTTCTTGCACTAATGCGTACAAGTGGCTAAATGTCTTTTTAGACACAATAAGCTAACAATTTCTTTGTTACTATTTACACCACCCCCCATAAGTCACATCTGTCCATGAAAGATTGTGGACGAATACATGTAATTCTGGGGGGTCCTTTGTGATGATTAACTACTGTCTGTAGCCACAAGGTGTCACAAGTGAGGTAGGACTGCTCAATCTATATGTAGGCAAGAACAAAGACAGGAAGTCAGTTGATGTAGGCCTAGAGATCACCATGCAAACATGTCTACCCTGTTTGAGTTGAATAAAGACACCTGCAGTTAAAGTACAAGCTCATCATTGTCTCAACAAACAGAACATGGTACCAGGAGTGGGATTTGAACTCACGAGGACATCTGTCCATTGCATCTGTCCATGAAAGATTGCGGACAAATACAGTCATTCTGGGGGGTCCTTGACATGAAAAGGTTTGAGAACCACTGGTTTAGAAGAAGGATTTAGGGGACATTTATAGACTTAAAAAATAGCAGATCTACAAGCTCACAGCACTCGCGCTGTGAGCTTGTAGATCTGCTATTTTAAAGCATAAAGTAATGGTTCAAATCTAAAGTGACCCAGATTTGTGTTCAGATCTAAATGGGTTTGTTTTAAGGACAACTTAGTTTTTTCACAACAAGGGTTCATATTTTAGATTATATTTAGAGAAAAGAAAAGGTGACTCTTAAATTGTTTTCATTTATAGCTTTTTACTGTTTTAGCCATTTTAGCGATTTTGATTTCAGTGGGTCGGTTCATGTGTACAAGTGACTAAATATGTATTTTTAGACCCAATAAGCCGGTAATTTCTTTACTATTTACAGTAACACTACCAGCCTCCATAAGTCAACATCTGCCCATGAAAGATTGTGGTGCATCTTGGGAATGGGCTTATTGTTTCTAAAAAGACATATTTAGCCACTTGTACGCATGATGCCCCCACCCACTGAAATCAGAATCGTTAAAATTGCTAAAACAATAGAAAACATTGAAGAAGTAGTTCACCCCCAAAATGACCTTTTCCATTGATTTGAGTTCTTGAGAGACTTGAGTTCAATAATATATTTTTGTATTTTTCGCATTCCTAAGACAATAATTTCATTACAATAAATTTACCTCATGGGTCCCCATCCGGAATCAATGAGGGTAAATTCACTCTTAGGAATGCGACAAATACAAAAAATATATTATTGAACTCAAGTCTCCATGGTGTGAGTAATCAATGGAAAAGGTCATTTTGGGGGTGAACTACTCCTTTAGATGAAAACATTTTAACACTCATCTTTTCTTTTCTCTAATGACTGTGTAAAAAAAAAAAAAAAAAAAGTTATTTAAAATTGTACAAACAGCCAATATGTGTTTTTATTTTCCTTATTACTGTGGAAGAGTGCCATCATTCAATGCTCCAAGCAAACATGTTTGGGCTGCGCTTGCCACGCGTTTGGCTGTGTTGCTCATTCCACGAATGCCCAATGCTTACAAGCTGCACCTCATAAAAACTATATTGATTTTTATTTTTTTGACCAGCAGTGGTTCCCTATGGAGACACAAAGAGCCTGCTTTGTTCCCTATGGAGACACAAAGAGCCTGCTTTGTTCCCTATGGAGACACAAAGAGCCTGCTTTGTTCCCTATGGAGACACACAGAGCCTGCTTTGTTCCCTATGGAGAGTCTCCTCAAATGATTGACTTTATAATGCAACAGAAACAAAGAAATATGAATTCAAGTCAGCATGGGGTTAGTAATAGTAATCCATAGAAACAGTAATTTAGGGTGTGAACTAGTCTATCCCTTGTCACACAAATGATTGTGAATAGTTTTTAACATTGAACATTGGAACACTGAATACAAATGTGTATTTGTTTGGCTATTAGGCCTCTTGAACAAAAGTTCCACAAGGCAGATATGACAAATGATAAATAATTTAATGACTTTTATGCTTTCAACACAATGCATTAATAATGGAGTTATCCGAGTGGAAATGGCAGATCTACAAGCTCAAAACGTCTCATCACGACACGTTCTGAGCCTTGTAGGTCAATTTATGAAAATATATGAACTTGTGTGTAACATGGTAAGAATTATGGAAACCATAATTAAGATTGTCTGTGGTTATTGCCTTTTGCAACTTGTGTTTACGAGGTCTAAAAGTTGGGGGAAAAAGCCAAACGAATATAATTAACCCATTAAAACCAGGAAAGCATAGTGTATTTTTTTATTTTAACTATTATTTTATACTTTGGCTATTAAAAAAAGACTAAATGTTGCCTTTTTGTTCTCCTGTCATTTCAGAGCTCAACCTCTGGCAGCCTGTGGCAGGTAGGAGATAAAGAACACCATGGAGGTAAGCCGGCTGGGTGAGCTATCTGATTCCCGCTGCTGCTGCTTATTTAAGGAGGCTACATGCTACGTGCTACCGTACCGTGTGTCGTCATTTCACGTCGCTTGCAGCACGTCGTTTGCAAGTCGTACATTTGCAGGGTTGTGCATTTGTCATGACTGCACGGGCGGGGTGGCGGCCATCATTAACGTCAGTCCACATCACATGCGAACTCAGTCTAGGTCCAGTCTGTGATGTGGAGGGATGTGATGCGGGTCGTCATTCACGTCGTGTCTCGTGTCGTTTCACCAGACACAGATCCGCGTCGAGTTGTGTTTGGATGGATGGATCAATGGATGGATGGATGGATGGATGGATGGATGGATGGATGGATTGGTAGCATGTAGCCCCCTTAACACTGTGTTTACAGCCATCTATGCTGTTAGGGCAGTGGTTTTCAACCAGTGGTCCGGGGACCACCAGTGGTCCTTGAGGGGGTTCCAGGTGGTCCCCAGCTAAATGGAGAGTTTGTAACCAAATGATCTTTTAAGTCTTTCCATTTGGTTTCATTTTACGCTCCCAAGTGTTATATTATTAAACATCTATATTAATGTACAAGAAGGCTCTACAATTAGAGAATGGAGAAGAATTGCTATTTTGATCAACGGTTGCTCTCCTATGGCACCAACATACAGCAATTGTGGGCAAAATCTAAATGATAACTAAAATATCTGGGTCTGAGAGGCTAAATCTCATTAAATGCTGGCCCGTGGCTCAAATGCGGAATAGATAATAGATCTCGATGTGAAAAGGGTTGAAAACCACTGTAGGGCAGTGTGAAACTAACAGGGAATGCAAATGATGATTCTGTGATTTGCTTCCTTGGTTAGTGTGTAGTGAGTAGTGACCATGTTTATCTGAGGCTGTCTGGAAGAAACCTTGTCTCCATTTTTCAATCTTCTTTTGTAAATGAATGTCTTTCTTACTTACTAGTGTCACGCACTGAAGTAGTGCACGTAGCCGATCTACAAGCTCACAGCGCATAGATCGGCATAGATTTCTGAACAATTTGGTAAATTGTAAGTGTGTGTTTTCGTAAATACCCAACGGATTAGGTGTTAACAAGAGCTTGTGTTCCAATGGATTGAATATAATTCTTAAGTTCACAAGTTCTTTTTTTTATTTTTACGTTTTTGGACATACAAGGTTTCTAACCCACCTTCAGCCTTTAATTTCTGCCCTTTTCTCTTCTCTATTCTTTGCATAATAAATATATCTCCTTGTCTTGAGGTTTAAAAAAAAGAAAAGAAAAAAAAAAACGTTCCTCTTTCTTCCTTCTTTCTCACCTTGCAACTTGTATTGCACCAGTTCTTCACCAGTAGGTTTTGTGTACAAATGGAACCAATTTGGTTCCATTTGTACACAATACAGTATGCTAGGTTGTATAATAGTGACAGGGACAGTAATATAGTGACAGGGACAGAATACGTATACTAGGTTGATTATATTATACAACCTAGTATACGTATACTGATCCCTGTCACTCTTAGTTATACTATATTATACTATACACATACGTGACTGCGTACACTAGGTTTTATAATATAGTGGACAGGGACAGTATACATTATACTAAGATAGCGATAGGGTACAGTATACGTATACGTTTTATATTGGCACCATTAATGGTGTCATTTGCATTGCGTCATTTTAGCGGGTGGCGGGCCATCGTTGCGCGTCGGTTTGCGTCGTTCGTTGCCCGTCACTCGTGAAGACTAAGGTAGGTGATTGCGCGGGGTGGCGGCCACGTCAGTCCACATCACATGCGAACTCAGTTTAGGCCCAGTCTGTGATGTGGAGGGATGTGATGCGTGCCGTCACTCGCGTCGTGTCTTGTGTCGTTTCACAAGACGAGATCCGCGTCGTACCGCGATCTTTTACCCGCAACTCACGTCGTGTCTTGTGGCATTTCACAGGACAAGAATAATAGACAATAAAAGACAAATCGCGATGCGCCGCGGGCGAATCGTGATTTGTGTCTTTTATAATGTCGCGTCTCCTGTCTTGTGTCATTTCACAGGACGAGAATAATGGATTATAAAAGACAAGTCACGATACGCCGCGGGTGTACCGTGGTTTGTGTCTTATAATTTGGCGTCATTGGCGGGTGAATCATTTCACACATGATTTGATAATTTCTTCCCGATTGCGGCTAAAGCTAGCCTGTCGCGTCTTTCAGGCTTGGTGATTAGGTCAGAACAGGAAGTGATGTAAGGCCAATCATTCTCATGCTCAAAGGAAAACCAAGTGATCAAATGATCACTTAGTTTTTTTCTCTGCATCCATAGTATGTTGTGTATTAATGTCTTTCTCAAGTGTTGCTGTATTGCGGTCACTTGCGGTCAAAGCGTAATCACGTCAGTCCACATCACGTACGACCAGTATGTGATGTGCATTTATGTGAGAAGTTTGTTTGTATTTATTTATTTTTCCGGACAATGCTCGTAATTTGGCAGTAGAGGAGAGCGAACACTGCTGCATTTGATTTGCAATCGATGCGTTGCGTCATTTCTCATTCTTGCTCGTCATTTTCAGAAGATTTTGAAGTCTAAAAGAAAAGAAAAGGCACATGGTGTCATTCATTTCTGATTGGCACAAGTTCTACAACTTGCGCCAATCGTCCATAAATGACGTCAATTATAACATGTCCTCTATATTTTATTTAACATTTAGTTAAATACAATCTCGCTCTCACTCTCGCTCGCTCTTTCTCTCTCTCTCTTTCTCTCTCTCTCTTTCTCTCTCTCTCTCTCTCTCTCTCTCTCTCTCTCTCTCTCTCTCTCTCTCTCTGGCTAAAATATAATATATCATGTTATGTATGCTGTTGTCAGGTCATTGTTGACCTGACATCCTATAGTGTGTATACTTTGTGTACATACGATAGTTGTAGTTATTCTACTCAAAGCCTTGAGACAAAGACTGAGATTTTTTTTTTATTACATTTGTGTTCCCGTTCATAAAGTGCTCCAAGTGCTCAAAGTGAAAAGTGCAGCAGCAAACGTTTAGGTCATAGGACCACGGTCAGTGCTATGACACCAAATATAATATGCGGGGAAAGCTTCATCACGCCAGTCCACATCACATGCGAACATGCATTAGGGCCTAGTAAGTGATGTGGATTGATGTGTCTGCGTCGTTTTCACATTTGTGAGTAAAGCTTTGGTCCACATCACATACAAACGTAGGGTTAGGGCTAGGGCGGTTAGGGGTATGTGATGTGGATTGATGTGATACTCATGTTTTGGATACTTTTATGCCACTGCGATGCGTAATGTGATTGGGTTGACTCTTATTTCATGTCACTTGCGTTGCGTCGTCCGCGGGGAAAGCTCGCCACGTCAGTCCACATCACACATTGCCCATATGCGGTCAGTGTGTGATGTGCATCGATGTGATTTATGCATTATTTGTGGCTAAAGCTTGATAATCCACGGCGGTCAGTAGGCGAGGCACTGACGATGGCCCTACGACCTTAACGTTTGCTGCTGCACTTTATCCTTTTAGCACTTAGATCACTTTATGAGCACCAACACGATGTAATAAAAATATATTTTCTATTTTGTCTAAGGAGTAGGCTGTAAGCTCTACATATGTGCCTGGTAGCTGGGCATAATAGATTTGCAAGCTCACAACGAGCTTGTAAGTCCATTTTCACATTTCACAAATTGTTTCTAATGTATTGCTTAATTTTAGTTTAGTTTTAATTATTCATGAAATGGCACGTTCTATTTGTGCTTGCTTCTTGTGAAATATTTGAATACATTTTAATTGTAAAGAAAATATTAAAATGGATTTGCAAGCTCACAACAAGCTTGTACATCTATTTTCACTTATTTCTTTAAAGGAGGACTTCACCACTTTTCAACCTATTTTTTTTTTTTTTTTTCTGAGGGCTGTGGGCTGGTCAGAAACCCATCGTCTTGTGACATCATCGATTGGGAATCAAAGCTAATAGAAACTGCATGCTTTCTATTCCTGAAGAGTTGCAATGTTAAAGTGGAATCTATTGTTCCCGCGATAATAAAAATCTAAATATATATATATTTTTTCCAAAATATTGATTTATTATTTTTTTGGGAAAATGATGCCACAAGACGATGGATTCTGGACTTCCCACAGCTCCCCAAGGAGACTTGGACAGAGTAGGAAAAAAATGCGCTATTTTATTATGAACATTAGTGAGGACCTATTATATGAAGATAGGTTGAAAAGTGGTGAAGTTATTTTTTATTTTATTCGTGAAATGGAATATATTCCATTTGTGCTTATTTGGTAGATCTGCTGTTTTCAATATTCTAATTTAAATTATTTTCAATGGAATTTCTTGGATTATGTTCAAAACAAATGTAAAAAAAAAGAGAATAAAATTGTAAATGCATTTTATGTCTTGAAATAATGGTAAAAAATATGATTGGGGAAAATAATTCTTAAGAAACCTACGATTTTTATTTATTATTACATTTTGTTCTATGTTCATAAAGTGCTCCAAGTGAAAAGTGCAGCAGCAAACGTTTAGGTCATAGGACCACGGTCAGTGCTATGACACCAAATATAATATACGGGGAAAGCTTCATCACGCCAGTCCACATCACATGCGAACATGCATTAGGGCCCAGTATGTGATGTGGATTGATGTGTCGGCGTCGTTTCACATTATGCAAGTAAAGCTTCGATCCATAATACAAATATATTTCCTCGTTTGTCTAAGGAGTGGGCTGTAAGCTCTACATATTTGTGCCTGGTAGCTGGGCATAATAGATTTGCAAGCTCACAATGAGCTTGTAAGTCCATTTTCACATTTCACAAATTGTTTCTAATTTATTGCTTAATTTTAGCTTTTTATTTATTCATGAAATGCGGCATTCTATTTGTGCGTTCTTCGAGTAATTTGAATTAATTTTAATTGTGAAGAAAAGATTAAAATAGATGTACAAGCTTACAACGAGCTTGTACATCTATTTTCATGTCTGTCTTTAAGCAATAAATCGGATTTCTTTTAAAGTTTAGTTTTTCTTTTTGACTTCATGAAATGGAACATGTTCCATTTGTGCTGCATGTATGTAAATTAATTAATTTGAATAATACCATTTGAACCCCGGAGGAATATTCACTTATGGATCTGAAATGAACAATAAACAAACCATGGCAAAAACACATTCTGATGTAAACATCAGAATCTCATAACGTTTTAGATGGAGATCCAAAAGACGTGACTATTCCCTGGGACCTTGTGAAAACAGCAGATGTACAAGCTTAGCTGGTAGATCTGCTGTTTTCAATGTTTACATTTTCCTTATTTTCAATGGAATTTCTTGGATTATGTTCAAAATAAATGTACAAAAGAAGAGAATAAATCTGAAAATACATTTTATTAGTCTTGAAATAATGGTAAAAAATTATGATTGGGGAAAAGAAGCCTTAAGAAAGCTAAGATTTGTATTTATTATTACAATTTGTTCTATGTTCATAAAGTGCTCAAAGTGCTCAAAGTGAAAAGTGCAGCAGCAAACGTTTAGGTCATAGGACCACGGTCAGTGCTATGACACCAAATATAATATGCGGGGAAAGCTTCATCACGCCAGTCCACATCACATGCGAACATGCATTAGGGCCCAGTATGTGATGTGGAGTGATGTGTCGGCGTCGTTTCACATTTGTGAGTAAAGCTTCGGTCCACATCACATACAAACTTAGGGTTAGGGCGGTTAGGGGTATGTGATGTGGATTGATGTGATACTCATGTTTTGGATACTTTTATGCCACTGCGATGCGTAATTTGATTTGCGTTGACTCTTATTTCATGTCACTTGCGTTGCGTCGTCCTCGGGGAAAGCTCGCCACGTCAGTCCACATCACACATTGCCCATATGCGGCCAGTGTGTGATGTGCATTGATGTGATTTATGCATTATTTTTGGCTAAAGCTTGATAATCCACGGCGGTCAGTAGGCGAGGCACTGACGATGGCCCTACGACCTTAACGTTTGCTGCTGCACTTTATCCTTTTAGCACTTAGATCACTTTATGAGCACCAACACAATGTAATAAAAATATATTTCCTTGTTTGTCTAAGGAGTGGGCTGTAAGATCTACATATGTGTGCCTGGTAGCTGGGCATAATAGATTTGCAAGCTCACAATGGGCTTGTAAGTCTATTTTCACTTTTCACAAATTGTTTCTAACTTATTGCTTAATTTTAGCTTTTTATTTATTCTTGAAATGGGACGTTCTATTTGTGCTTTCTTCGAGTAATTTGAATTAATTTTAATTGTGAAGAAAAGATTAAAATAGATGTACAAGCTCACAACGAGCTTGTACATCTATTTTCATGTCTTTTTTTAAGCAATAAATCGGATTTCTTTTAAAGTTTAGTTTTTCTTTTTTACTTCATGAAATGGAACATGTTTCATGTGTGCTGCATGTATGTCAATTAATTAATTTGAATAATACCATTTGACTCCTGTAGGAATATTCACTTATGGATCTGAAATGAACAATAAACAAACCATGGCAAAAACACATTCTGATGTAAACATTAGAATCTCATAACATTTAGATGGAGATCCAAAAGACGTGACTATTCCCTGGGACCTTGTGAAAACAGCAGATGTACAAGCTTAGCTGGTAGATCTGCTGTTTTCAATATTTTCATTTTCCTTATTTTCAATGGAATTTCTTGGATTATGTTAAAAATAAATGTACAAGATAAGAGAATAAATCTGTAAATACATTTTATTTGTATTGAAATAATGGTAAAAAATTATGATTGAGGAAAAGAAGCCTTAAGAAAGCTAAGATTTGTATTTATTATTACATTTTGTTCTATGTTCATAAAGTGCTCCTAGTGCTCAAAGTGAAAAGTGCAGCAGCAAACGTTTAGGTCATAGGACCACGGTCCGTGCTATGACACCAAATATAATATACGGGGAAAGCTTCATCACGCCAGTCCACATCACATGCGAACATGCATTAGGGCCCAGTATGTGATGTGGGTTGATGTGTCGGCGTCGTTTCACATTGTGAGTAAAGCTTCGGTCCACATCACGTACAAACTTAGGGTTATGGCTAGGGCGGTTAGGGGTATGTGATGTGGATTGATGTGATACTCATGTTTTGGATACTTTTATGCCACTGCGATGCGTAAGGTGATTTGCGTTGACTCTTATTTCATGTCACTTGCGTTGCGTCGTCCGTGGGGAAAGCTCGCCACGTCAGTCCATATTACATATTGCCCATATGCGGTCAGTGTGTGATGTGCATCGATGTGATTTATGCCTTATTTGTGGCTAAAGCTTGATAATCCACGGCGGTCAGTAGGCGAGGCACTGACGATGGCCCTACGACCTTAACGTTTGCTGCTGCACTTTATCCTTTTAGCACTTAGATCACTTTATGAGCACCAACACAATGTAATACAAATATATTTCCTTGTTTGTCTAAGGAGTGGGCTGTAAGCTCTACATATTTGTGCCTGGTAGCTGGGCATAATAGATTTGCAAGCTCACAATGAGCTTGTAAGTCCATGTTCACATTTCACAAATTGTTTCTAATTTATTGCTTAATTTTAGCTTTTTATTTATTCATGAAATGCGACATTCTATTTGTGCGTTCTTCGAGCAATTTGAATTAATTTTAATTGTGAAGAAAAGATTAAAATAGATGTACAAGCTCACAACGAGCTTGTACATCTAGTTTCATGTATTTCTTTAAGCAATAAATTGGATTTCTTTTAAAGTTTTTTTTTTTTTTTTTTACTTCATGAAATGGAACATGTTCCATTTGTGCTGCATGTATGTAAATTAATTAATTTGAATAATACCATTTGACCCCCAGAGGAATATTCACTTATGGATCTTAATTGAACAATAAACAAACCATGGCAAAAACACATTCTGATGTAAACATTAGAGTCTCATAATGTTTTAGATGGAGATCCAAAAGACGTGACTATTCCCTGGACCTTGTGAAAACAGCAGATCTACAAGCTTAGCTGGTAGATCTGCTGTTTTCAATGTATACATTTTCCTCATTTTCAATGGAATTTCTTGGATTATGTTCAAAATAAATGTACAAAAGAAGAGAATAAATCTGTAAATAAATTGTATTAGTCTTGAAATAATGGTAAAAGAAGCCTTAAGAAAACTAAGATTTGTATTTATTATTACATTTTGTTCTATGTTCATGAAGTGCTCCAAGTGCTCAAAGTGAAAAGTGCAGCAGCAAACGTTTAGGTCATAGGACCACGGTCAGTGCTATACCAAATATAATATACGGGGAAAGCTTCATCACGCCAGTCCACATCACATGCGAACATGCATTAGGGCCCAGTATGTGATGTGGATTGATGTGTCTGCGTCGTTTCACATTTGTGAGTAAAGCTTTGGTCCACATCACATACAAACGTAGGGTTAGGGCTAGGGGGGTTAGGGGTATGTGATGTGGATTGATGTGATACTCATGTTTTGGATACTTTTACGCCACTGCGATGCGTAAAGTGATTTGCGTTGACTCTTATTTCATGTCACTTGCGTTGCGTCATCTGTGGGGAAAGCTCGCCACGTCAGTCCACATCACACATTGCCCATATGTGGTCAGTGTGTGATGTGCATCGATGTGATTTATGCATTATTTGTGGCTAAAGCTTGATAATCCACGGCGGTCAGTAGGCGAGGCACTGACGATGGCCTTACGACCTTAACATTTGCTGCTGCACTTTTCACTTTTAGCACTTAGATCACTTTATGAGCACCAACACGATTTAATAAAAATATATTTCCTAGTTTGTCTAAGGAGTGGGCTGTAAGCTCTACATATTTGTGCCTGGTAGCTGGGCATAATAGATTTGCAAGCTCACAATGAGCTTGTAAGTCCATTTTCACATTTCACAAATTGTTTCTAATTTATTGCTTAATTTTAGCTTTTTATTTATTCATGAAATGGGACATTCTATTTGTTCTTTCTTTGAGCAATTTGAATTAATTTTAATTGGGAAGAAAAGATTAAAATAGATGTACAAGCTCACAACGAGCTTGTACATCTATTTTCATGTCTTTTTTTAAGCAATAAATCGGATTTCTTTTAAAGTTTCTTTTTTATTTTTTACTTCATGAAATGGAACATGTTCCATTTGTGCTGCATGTATGTAAATTAATTAATTTGAATAATACCATTTGACCCCCAGAGGAATATTCACTTATGGATCTTAATTGAACAATAAACAAACCATGGCAAAAACACATTCTGATGTAAACATTAGAGTCTCATAATGTTTTAGATGGAGATCCAAAAGACGTGACTATTCCCTGGACCTTGTGAAAACAGCAGATCTACAAGCTTAGCTGGTAGATCTGCTGTTTTCAATGTTTACATTTTCCTTATTTTCAATGGAATTTTTTGTATTATGTTCAAAATAAATGTACAAAATGGGAGAATAAATCTGTAAATACATTTTATGTCTTGAAATAATGGTAATATATGATTGGGGAAAAGAAGCCTTAAGAAAACTAAGATTTTTATTTATTATTACATTTTGTTCTTGTTCATAAAGTGCTCAAAAGTGCTCCAAGTGAAAAGTGCAGCAGCAAACGTTTAGGTCATAGGACCACGGTCAGTGCTATGACACCAAATATAATATACGGGGAAAGCTTCATCACGCCAGTCCACATCACATGCGAACATGCATTAGGGCCCAGTAAGTGATGTGGATTGATGTGTCGGCGTCGTTTCACATTTGTGAGTAAAGCTTCGGTCAGCATCACATACAAACGTAGGGTTAGGGCTAGGGCGGTTAGGGGTATGTGATGTGGATTGATGTGATACTCATGTCTTGTATATTTCTGCGTCACTTGCGATGCGTAATATGATTTTGCGTTCTCTTATTTCATGTCACTTGCGTTGCGTCGTCCGCGGGGAAAGCTCGCCACGTCAGTCCACATCACATATTGCCCATATGCGGCCAGTGTGTGATGTGTATTGATGTGATTTATGCATTATTTGTGGCTAAAGCTTGATAATCCACGGTGGTCAGTAGGCGAGGCACTGACGATGGCCCTACGACCTTAACGTTTGCTGCTGCACTTTATCCTTTTAGCACTTAGATCACTTTATGAGCACCAACACAATGTAATAAAAATATATTTCCTTGTTTGTCTAAGGAGTGGGCTGTAAGATCTACATATGTGTGCCTGGTAGCTGGGCATAATAGATTTGCAAGCTCACAATGGGCTTGTAAGTCTATTTTCACTTTTCACAAATTGTTTCTAATTTATTGCTTAATTTTAGCTTTTTATTTATTCTTGAAATGGGACGTTCTATTTGTGCTTTCTTCGAGTAATTTGAATTAATTTTAATTGTGAAGAAAAGATTAAAATAGATGTACAAGCTCACAACGAGCTTGTACATCTATTTTCATGTCTGTCTTTAAGCAATAAATCGGATTTCTTTTAAAGTTTAGTTTTTCTTTTTTACTTCATGAAATGGAACATGTTTCATGTGTGCTGCATGTATGTCAATTAATTAATTTGAATAATACCATTTGACTCCCGTAGGAATATTCACTTATGGATCTGAAATGAACAATAAACAAACCATGGCAAAAACACATTCTGATGTAAACATTAGAATCTCATAACATTTAGATGGAGATCCAAAAGACGTGACTATTCCCTGGGACCTTGTGAAAACAGCAGATGTACAAGCTTAGCTGGTAGATCTGCTGTTTTCAATATTTTCATTTTCCTTATTTTCAATGGAATTTCTTGGATTATGTTAAAAATAAATGTACAAGATAAGAGAATAAATCTGTAAATACATTTTATTTGTATTGAAATAATGGTAAAAAATTATGATTGAGGAAAAGAAGCCTTAAGAAAGCTAAGATTTGTATTTATTATTACATTTTGTTCTATGTTCATAAAGTGCTCCTAGTGCTCAAAGTGAAAAGTGCAGCAGCAAACGTTTAGGTCATAGGACCACGGTCCGTGCTATGACACCAAATATAATATACGGGGAAAGCTTCATCACGCCAGTCCACATCACATGCGAACATGCATTAGGGCCCAGTATGTGATGTGGGTTGATGTGTCGGCGTCGTTTCACATTGTGAGTAAAGCTTCGGTCCACATCACGTACAAACTTAGGGTTATGGCTAGGGCGGTTAGGGGTATGTGATGTGGATTGATGTGATACTCATGTTTTGGATACTTTTATGCCACTGCGATGCGTAAGGTGATTTGCGTTGACTCTTATTTCATGTCACTTGCGTTGCGTCGTCCGCGGGGAAAGCTCGCCACGTCAGTCCATATTACATATTGCCCATATGCGGTCAGTGTGTGATGTGCATCGATGTGATTTATGCCTTATTTGTGGCTAAAGCTTGATAATCCACGGCGGTCAGTAGGCGAGGCACTGACGATGGCCCTACGACCTTAACGTTTGCTGCTGCACTTTATCCTTTTAGCACTTAGATCACTTTATGAGCACCAACACAATGTAATACAAATATATTTCCTCGTTTGTCTAAGGAGTGGGCTGTAAGCTCTACATATTTGTGCCTGGTAGCTGGGCATAATAGATTTGCAAGCTCACAATGAGCTTGTAAGTCCATGTTCACATTTCACAAATTGTTTCTAATTTATTGCTTAATTTTAGCTTTTTATTTATTCATGAAATGCGACATTCTATTTGTGCGTTCTTCGAGCAATTTGAATTAATTTTAATTGTGAAGAAAAGATTAAAATAGATGTACAAGCTCACAACGAGCTTGTACATCTAGTTTCATGTATTTCTTTAAGCAATAAATTGGATTTCTTTTAAAGTTTAGTTTTTTTTTTTTTACTTCATGAAATGGAACATGTTCCATTTGTGCTGCATGTATGTAAATTAATTAATTTGAATAATACCATTTGACCCCCAGAGGAATATTCACTTATGGATCTTAATTGAACAATAAACAAACCATGGCAAAAACACATTCTGATGTAAACATTAGAGTCTCATAATGTTTTAGATGGAGATCCAAAAGACGTGACTATTCCCTGGACCTTGTGAAAACAGCAGATCTACAAGCTTAGCTGGTAGATCTGCTGTTTTCAATGTATACATTTTCCTCATTTTCAATGGAATTTCTTGGATTATGTTCAAAATAAATGTACAAAAGAAGAGAATAAATCTGTAAATAAATTGTATTAGTCTTGAAATAATGGTAAAAGAAGCCTTAAGAAAACTAAGATTTGTATTTATTATTACATTTTGTTCTATGTTCATGAAGTGCTCCAAGTGCTCAAAGTGAAAAGTGCAGCAGCAAACGTTTAGGTCATAGGACCACGGTCAGTGCTATACCAAATATAATATACGGGGAAAGCTTCATCACGCCAGTCCACATCACATGCGAACATGCATTAGGGCCCAGTATGTGATGTGGATTGATGTGTCTGCGTCGTTTCACATTTGTGAGTAAAGCTTTGGTCCACATCACATACAAACATAGGGTTAGGGCTAGGGTGGTTAGGGGTATGTGATGTGGATTGATGTGATACTCATGTTTTGGATAATTTTACACCACTGCGATGCGTAATGTGATTTTCGTTGACTCATATTTCATGTCACTTGTGTTGCGTCGTCCGCGGGGAAAGCTCGCCACGTCAGTCCACATCACATATTGCCCATATGCGGCCAGTGTGTGATGTGTATTGATGTGACTTATGCATTATTTGTGGCTAAAGCTTGATAATCCACGGCGGTCAGTAGGCGAGGCACTGACGATGGCCCTATGACCTAAACATCTGCTGCTGCACTTGTCACTTTTAGCACTTAGATCACTTTATGAGCACCAACAAAATGCTAAATTAATATCTTTCTTAGTTTGTCTAAGGAATTTTCCTTAAGCATTTTGTGAACAGAGAATTTTTCTTGTTTTCAATTGTATAAAGGGACAATGCTACAGCTTGACTTTGTGGAGATGTTTTTTTATTTTTTTATTATTGATTGATTGGTATTATGCATCTCTTATAACAAGTTTGTTTGTAAAGTTACATAGGAGACTGTTTACGGATCTAAAATATGGATTGTACTATTATGTTAATCAAAAATTAAACAGACTATTGTGACGTGAACATCATGGAATAATTCTACAAAAGGACTGCTTTGCTGCAGAGCTTCTGACTGTTTTTATTTCATTTCTATTTTCCGTTTGTATTTTATGCTGTAATTCCAAAGCGGATTCCTCAAGAGTCCAACCACACTTGCAATTTCCAAGAATTGTACCTTTATAGTTTTGCTATTGTACTGTTTAAACTGCCATTTCTTAGTGTAGTGCCTCAGTAAACTAGAATCACTGTTAAACTGTCTCTATGCATTGCTATTGTACCGTTTAAACTGCCATTTCTTAGTGTAGTGCCTCAGTAAACTAGAATCACTGTTAAACTGTCTCTATGCATTGCTATTGTACTGTTTAAACTGCCATTTCTTAGTGTAGTGCCTCAGTAAACTAGAATCACTGTTAAACTGTCTCTATGCATTGCTATTGTACTGTTTAAACTGCCATTTCTTAGTGTAGTGCCTCAGTAAACTAGAATCACTGTTAAACTGTCTCTATGTATTGCTATTGTACTGTTTAAACTGCCATTTCTTAGTGTAGTGCCTCAGTAAACTAGAATCACTGTTAAACTGTCTCTATGTATTGCTATTGTACTGTTTAAACTGATGTTTCTTAGTGTAGTGCCTCAGTAAACTAGAATCACTGTTAAACTGTCTCTATGCATTGCTATTGTACTGTTTAAACTGATGTTTCTTAGTGTAGTGCCTCAGTAAACTAGAATCACTGTTAAACTGTCTCTATGCATGCTATTGTACTGTTTAAACTGATGTTTCTTAGTGTAGTGCCTCAGTAAACTAGAATCACTGTTAAACTGTCTCTATGTATTCGGTGTATCGGTTTACTCTGTATAAATGGTCTAATAAATGCATTCTGTACAATGTAAATGTGAAGTGACTTTACCAAAATGTATGACTTAAAAAAAAAAAAAAAAAAAAAAAGGCAAAAGGCACTGGTATGGAACTCTTGGTTTACCGGGACGGGGTTCAATTCCCTGCAGTGCCCTGCTTTTTTGTATTTGTTTGCTCATTAAGTGTATCTTGGGTTGGGATCCTCATTTCTTTTTATGAACAGCCTTCGAAGAACCCCAGAAGACGGACATACCTTTTGTCGACACTCAAGATTGTCCACCTTTTTTTTTTCAAAGTCTTCAAAAACCCTCAGCCTTTTGTCTAAACTCAAGTTATACCCCTTTCAAGTCAAGTTACTTTTTTCAGCATTAAATTGAGTGTACATTTGGTGTGCATGAAACAAAATATAATATCCTACAAATATCCTAACCCTAACCCTCACATGCCAGCAGAAATATGCCTTTCAACTGAGTGTTTTATTTCAAAAAGGTTGACATTTTCTTTAGTAAACATCTGTGTTCCTAAAATGAAGAAAAATATGATCTGTTGAGGACATTTGATTGTCAATCTTAACAAAACTTAAATGTAAAATTAAAACTTTGCTTGTAACGTATTGTAACTTGAGCCAAAAATGACCCAAAAAGTATATTGGTTACCTGACGAGTTACAGAAATATGAATGTAACTCAGTTACCAGCAAGTTACAGCAAAATATAACTTGGATACATAACTCAGTTACATGTAACTTTAACTTCCCCAACACTGATAATATTCATAGCATCATATTATAAAATGTCACAGTCCGAAAGGGTTGAGGTTGTCCTTAAGGGTGAGGGTTTAACAGACCAAACTGCAGCTAATGTTACTACTGTTGTTCCTGGTGTATTGTTGTTGAAGGCAACCGCTCACCTCATTTACACTGGGAGTGATTTTAAGGCATTTAAGGCAAGGGAAACCTGCCCAGGACTCACTGGTAAAAATGGCAGATGTGCAAGCTAACAGAGTGTTGCTTCGCGCAACATTGTGATCTTGTATCTGTTGTCTTCACTACTACTTATGTTTATACATTTTTGTTTGCACTTATTGTATTTACAACGTTTTATTCTAAAATATATTTATTTAATGCAAGGATATTGTCTTCTATCAGTGTCTTAGCACATAGGGTGTAAAGTCCAGTGTTGTAAAAGTCTAATAGTTACGTTTGTCTTCAACCTGTAAAAACGTCAAGAAGCAAAAGACGCTGGTCTGGCACTCCTGGTTCACTAGGATGGGGTTCAATTCCCTGCGGTGTCCTGCTGATTGCACTTACAGGAATGTTGATTTGAGTGGTTGGTCGTACAACTGTATTAATTAATGTTTTGATATGTTGTTCCTTTCCATTTAAAATCATTTTCATGAATTCATTAATTTTTTTTTTCAGATTACCTTCAAAACCCCCAAAATTACATGAGACTAAGGCGTCAAAACATAGATTTTAAGTCCAAAATTTCGGATAGTTTCAATCTTTTGGTATGTTGTATAGCTCGTCGAGACAAACGTGTGGATGTGTGACACATCGCTGTGTGACCCCTGGAACCATACTTTTTTTCGACGTTGCTAATGCTAACAACTGCTAGATAGTGTGATAACTCGGAAACCAATAGGTTTTAAGTGCCCGCCCTTTAGTATGTTGTATAGCTCTTCGAGACAAACGCGTGGATATGGGATTCATTCATTTTTTTCAGATTGACTTCAAAACCCCCAAAATTACATAAGGCTATAGTAAGGCGTCAAAACATAGGTTTTAACTCATACAGTGCCAGGCGACTTTTAGAGTGTGACACATTGCTGTGTGACCCCTGGAACCCTACTTTTTTTCGACAAATGCTAATGCTAACAAATGCCAATGCTAACAACTGTTAGATTTTTCAAAGTGCGATAACTCGGAAACCAATAGGTTTTAAGCGCCCGCCTTTTAGTATGTTGTATAGCTCTTCGAGACAAACGCGTGGATATGGAATTCATTCATTTTTTTCAGATTGACTTCAAAACCCCCAAAATTACATAAGGCTATAGTAAGGCGTCAAAACATAGGTTTTAACTCATACAGTGCCAGGCGACTTTTAGAGTGTGACACATTGCTGTGTGACCCCTGGAACCCTACTTTTTTTCGACAAATGCTAATGCTAACAAATGCTAATGCTAACAACGGCTAGATTTTTTAAAGTGCGATAACTCGGAAACCAATAGGTTTTAAGCGCCCGCCTTTTAGTATGTTGTATAGCTCTTCGAGACAAACGTGTGGATATGTAATTCATTCATTTTTTTCAGATTGACTTCAAAACCCCCAAAATTACATAAGGCTATAGTAAGGCGTCAAAACATAGATTTTAAGTCCAAAATTTCCGATATTGCCAATCTTTTGGTATGTTGTATAGCTCATCGAGACGAACGTGTGTATGTGTGGCACATTGCTGTGTGACCCCTGGAACCCTACTTTTTTTCGACAAATGCCAATGCTAACAAATGCTAATGCTAACAACTGTTAGATTTTTCAAAGTGCGATAACTCGGAAACCAATAGGTTTTAAGCGCCCGCCTTTTAGTATGTTGTATAGCTCTTCGAGACAAACGCGTGGATATGGAATTCATTCATTTTTTTCAGATTGACTTCAAAACCCCCAAAATTACATAAGGCTATAGTAAGGCGTCAAAACATAGATTTTAAGTCCAAAATTTTCGATATTGCCAATCTTTTGGTATGTTGTATAGCTCATCGAGACGAACGTGTGTATGTGTGACACATTGTTGTGTGACCCCTGGAACCCTACTTTTTTTTCGATAAATGCTGATGCTAACAAATGCTAATGCTAACAACTGCTAGATTTTTCAAAGTGCGATAACTCGGAAACCAATAGGTTTTAAGCGTCCGCCTGTTAGGATGTTGTATAGCTCTTCGATACAAACGCGTGGATATGAAATTCATTCATTTTTTTCAGATTGACTTCAAAACCCCCAAAATTACATAAGGCTATAGTAAGGCGTCAAAACATAGATTTTAAGTCCAAAACTTCCGATATTGTCAATCTTTTGGTATGTTGTATAGCTCATCGAGACGAACGTGTGTATGTGTGACACATTGCTGTGTGACCCCTGGAACCCTACTTTTTTTTCCGATAAATGCTAATGCTAACAAATGCTAATGCTAACAACTGCTAGATTTTTCAAAGTGCAATAACTCGGAAACCAATAGGTTTTAAGCGTCCGCCTGTTAGGATGTTGTATAGCTCAACAAAGACAAACGCGTGGATATGGAATTTATTCATTTTTTTCAGATTGACTTCAAAATCCCCAAAATTACATAAGGCTATAGTAAGGCGTCAAAACATAGATTTTCAGTCCAAAATTTCCGATATTGCCAATCTTTTGGTATGTTGTATAGCTCATCGAGACGAACGTGTGTATGTGTGGCACATTGCTGTGTGACCCCTGGAACCCTACTTTTTTTTGACAAATGCTAATGCTAACACATGCCAATGCTAACAACTGCTAGATTTTTCAAAGTGCGATAACTCGGAAACCAATAGGTTTTAAGCGCCCGCCTGTTAGGATTTTGTATAGCTCTTCGAGACAAACGCATGGATATGGAATTTATTAATTTTTTTCAGATTGACTTCAAAACCCCAAAATTACGTAAGGCGTCAAAACATAGATTTTAAGTCCAAAATTTTCGATATTGCCAATCTTTTGTATGTTGTATAGCTCATCGAGACGAACGTGTGTATGTGTGACACATTGTTGTGTGACCCCTGGAACCCTACTTTTTTTTCGATAAATGCTAATGCTAACAAATGCTAATGCTAACAACTGCTTTATTTTTCAAAGTGCGATAACTCGGAAACCAATAGGTTTTAAGCGTCCGCCTGTTAGGATGTTGTATAGCTCTTCGAGACAAACGCGTGGATATGAAATTCATTCATTTTTTTCAGATTGACTTCAAAACCCCCAAAATTACATAAGGCTATAGTAAGGCGTCAAAACATAGATTTTAAGTCCAAAACTTCCGATATTGTCAATCTTTTGGTATGTTGTATAGCTCATCGAGACGAACGTGTGTATGTGTGACACATTGCTGTGTGACCCCTGGAACCCTACTTTTTTTTTTTACGATAAATGCTAATGCTAACAAATGCTAATGCTAACAACTGCTAGATTTTTTAAAGTGCGATAACTCGGAAACCAATAGGTTTTAAGCGCCCGCCTTTTAGTATGTTGTATAGCCCTTCGAGAAAAACGCGTGGATATGAAATTCATTCATTTTTTTCAGATTGACTTCAAAACCCCCAAAATTACATAAGGCTATAGTAAGGCATCAAAACATAGATTTTAAGTCCAAAATTTTCGATATTGCCAATCTTTTGGTATGTTGTATAGCTCATCGAGACGAACGTGTGTATGTGTGACACATTGCTGTGTGACCCCTGGAACCCTACTTTTTTCTCGACAAATACTAATGCTAACAAATGCTAATGCTAACAACTGCTAGATTTTTCAAAGTGCGATAACTCGGAAACCAATAGGTTTTAAGCGCCCGCCTGTTAGGATGTTGTATAGCTCTTCGAGACAAACGCGTGGATATGGAATTTATTCATTTTTTTCAGATTGACTTCAAAACCCCCAAAATTACATAAGGCTATAGTAAGGCGTCAAAACATAGATTTTAAGTCCAAAATTTCCGATATTGCCAATCTTTTGGTATGTTGTATAGCTCATCGAGACGAACGTGTGTATGTGTGGCACATTGCTGTGTGACCCCTGGAACCCTACTTTTTTTTGACAAATGCTAATACTAAGAAATGCCAATGCTAACAACTGCTAGATTTTTCAAAGTGCGATAACTCGGAAACCAATAGGTTTTAAGCGCCCGCCTGTTAGGATGTTGTATAGCTCTTCGAGACAAACGCATGGATATGGAATTTATTAATTTTTTTCAGATTGACTTCAAAACCCCAAAATTACGGTAAGGCATCAAAACATAGTTTTTAAGTCCAAAATTTTCGATATTGCCAATCTTTTGGTATGTTGTATAGCTCATCGAGACGAACGTGTGTATGTGTGACACATTGCTGTGTGACCCCTGGAACCCTACTTTTTTTCGACAAATGCTAATGCTAACAAATGCTAATGCTAACAACTGCTAGATTTTTCAAAGTGCGATAACTCGGAAACCAATAGGTTTTAAGCGCCCGCCTGTTAGGATGTTGTATAGCTCTTTGAGACAAACGCGTGGATATGGAATGTATTCATTTTTTTCAGATTGACTTCAAAATCCCCAAAATTACATAAGGCTATAGTAAGGCGTCAAAACATAGATTTTAAGTCCAAAATTTCCGATATTGTCAATCTTTTGGTATGTTGTATAGCTCATCGAGACGAACGTGTTTATGTGTGACACATTGCTGTGTGACCCCTGGAACCCTACTTTTTTCTCGACAAATACTAATGCTAACAAATGCTAATGCTAACAACTGCTAGATTTTTCAAAGTGCGATAACTCGGAAACCAATAGGTTTTAAGCGCCCGCCTGTTAGGATGTTGTATAGCTCTTCGAGACAAACGCGTGGATATGGAATTTATTCATTTTTTTCAGATTGACTTCAAAACCCCCAAAATTACATAAGGCTATAGTAAGGCGTCAAAACATAGATTTTAAGTCCAAAATTTCCGATATTGCCAATCTTTTGGTATGTTGTATAGCTCATCGAGACGAACGTGTGTATGTGTGGCACATTGCTGTGTGACCCCTGGAACCCTACTTTTTTTTGACAAATGCTAATGCTAACAAATGCTAATGCTAACAACTGCTAGATTTTTCAAAGTGCGATAACTCGGAAACCAATAGGTTTTAAGCGCCCGCCTGTTAGGATGTTGTATAGCTCTTCGAGACAAACGCGTGGATATGGAATTTATTCATTTTTTTCAGATTGACTTCAAAACCCCCAAAATTACATAAGGCATAGTAAGGCGTCAAAACATAGATTTTAAGTCCAAAACTTCCGATATTGTCAATCTTTTGGTATGTTGTATAGCTCATCGAGACGAACGTGTGTATGTGTGACACATTGCTGTGTGACCCCTGGAACCCTACTTTTTTTTTTTACGATAAATGCTAATGCTAACAAATGCTAATGCTAACAACTGCTAGATTTTTTAAAGTGCGATAACTCGGAAACCAATAGGTTTTAAGCGCCCGCCTTTTAGTATGTTGTATAGCCCTTCGAGAAAAACGCGTGGATATGAAATTCATTCATTTTTTTCAGATTGACTTCAAAACCCCCAAAATTACATAAGGCTATAGTAAGGCATCAAAACATAGATTTTAAGTCCAAAATTTTCGATATTGCCAATCTTTTGGTATGTTGTATAGCTCATCGAGACGAACGTGTGTATGTGTGACACATTGCTGTGTGACCCCTGGAACCCTACTTTTTTCTCGACAAATACTAATGCTAACAAATGCTAATGCTAACAACTGCTAGATTTTTCAAAGTGCGATAACTCGGAAACCAATAGGTTTTAAGCGCCCGCCTGTTAGGATGTTGTATAGCTCTTCGAGACAAACGCGTGGATATGGAATTTATTCATTTTTTTCAGATTGACTTCAAAACCCCCAAAATTACATAAGGCTATAGTAAGGCGTCAAAACATAGATTTTAAGTCCAAAATTTCCGATATTGCCAATCTTTTGGTATGTTGTATAGCTCATCGAGACGAACGTGTGTATGTGTGGCACATTGCTGTGTGACCCCTGGAACCCTACTTTTTTTTGACAAATGCTAATACTAAGAAATGCCAATGCTAACAACTGCTAGATTTTTCAAAGTGCGATAACTCGGAAACCAATAGGTTTTAAGCGCCCGCCTGTTAGGATGTTGTATAGCTCTTCGAGACAAACGCATGGATATGGAATTTATTAATTTTTTTCAGATTGACTTCAAAACCCCAAAATTACGGTAAGGCATCAAAACATAGTTTTTAAGTCCAAAATTTTCGATATTGCCAATCTTTTGGTATGTTGTATAGCTCATCGAGACGAACGTGTGTATGTGTGACACATTGCTGTGTGACCCCTGGAACCCTACTTTTTTTCGACAAATGCTAATGCTAACAAATGCTAATGCTAACAACTGCTAGATTTTTCAAAGTGCGATAACTCGGAAACCAATAGGTTTTAAGCGCCCGCCTGTTAGGATGTTGTATAGCTCTTTGAGACAAACGCGTGGATATGGAATGTATTCATTTTTTTCAGATTGACTTCAAAATCCCCAAAATTACATAAGGCTATAGTAAGGCGTCAAAACATAGATTTTAAGTCCAAAATTTCCGATATTGTCAATCTTTTGGTATGTTGTATAGCTCATCGAGACGAACGTGTTTATGTGTGACACATTGCTGTGTGACCCCTGGAACCCTACTTTTTTCTCGACAAATACTAATGCTAACAAATGCTAATGCTAACAACTGCTAGATTTTTCAAAGTGCGATAACTCGGAAACCAATAGGTTTTAAGCGCCCGCCTGTTAGGATGTTGTATAGCTCTTCGAGACAAACGCGTGGATATGGAATTTATTCATTTTTTTCAGATTGACTTCAAAACCCCCAAAATTACATAAGGCTATAGTAAGGCGTCAAAACATAGATTTTAAGTCCAAAATTTCCGATATTGCCAATCTTTTGGTATGTTGTATAGCTCATCGAGACGAACGTGTGTATGTGTGGCACATTGCTGTGTGACCCCTGGAACCCTACTTTTTTTTGACAAATGCTAATGCTAACAAATGCTAATGCTAACAACTGCTAGATTTTTCAAAGTGCGATAACTCGGAAACCAATAGGTTTTAAGCGCCCGCCTGTTAGGATGTTGTATAGCTCTTCGAGACAAACGCGTGGATATGGAATTTATTCATTTTTTTCAGATTGACTTCAAAACCCCCAAAATTACATAAGGCATAGTAAGGCGTCAAAACATAGATTTTAAGTCCAAAATTTCCGATATTGCCAATCTTTTGGTATGTTGTATAGCTCATCGAGACGAACGTGTGTATGTGTGGCACATTGCTGTGTGACCCCTGGAACCCTACTTTTTTTTGACAAATGCTAATACTAAGAAATGCCAATGCTAACAACTGCTAGATTTTTCAAAGTGCGATAACTCGGAAACCAATAGGTTTTAAGCGCCCGCCTGTTAGGATGTTGTATAGCTCTTCGAGACAAACGCATGGATATGGAATTTATTAATTTTTTTCAGATTGACTTCAAAACCCCAAAATTACGGTAAGGCATCAAAACATAGTTTTTAAGTCCAAAATTTTCGATATTGCCAATCTTTTGGTATGTTGTATAGCTCATCGAGACGAACGTGTGTATGTGTGACACATTGCTGTGTGACCCCTGGAACCCTACTTTTTTTCGACAAATGCTAATGCTAACAAATGCTAATGCTAACAACTGCTAGATTTTTCAAAGTGCGATAACTCGGAAACCAATAGGTTTTAAGCGCCCGCCTGTTAGGATGTTGTATAGCTCTTCGAGACAAACGCGTGGATATGGAATTTATTCATTTTTTTCAGATTGACTTCAAAATCTCCAAAATTATATAAGGCTATAGTAAGGTGTCAAAACATAGATTTTAAGTCCAAAATTTCCGATATTGCCAATCTTTTGGTATGTTGTATAGCTCATCGAGACAAACGTGTGTATGTGTGACACATTGCTATGTGACCCCTGGAACCCTACTTTTTTTTTCGACAAATGCTAATGCTAACAAATGCTAATGCTAACAACTGCTAGATGTTTCAAAGTGCGATAACTCGGAAACCAATAGGTTTTAAGCGCCCGCCTGTTAGGATGTTGTATAGCTCTTCGAGACAAACGCGTGGATATGGAATTTATTCATTTTTTTCAGATTGACTTCAAAATCTCCAAAATTATATAAGGCTATAGTAAGGTGTCAAAACATAGATTTTAAGTCCAAAATTTCCGATATTGCCAATCTTTTGGTATGTTGTATAGCTCATCGAGACAAACGTGTGTATGTGTGACACATTGCTGTGTGACCCCTGGAACCCTACTTTTTTTTTCGACAAATGCTAATGCTAACAAATGCTAATGCTAACAACGGCTAGATTTTTTAAAGTGCGATAACTCGGAAACCAATAGGTTTTAAGCGCCCGCCTTTTAGTATGTTGTATAGCCCTTCGAGACAAACGCGTGGATATGAAATTCATTCATTTTTTTCAGATTGACTTCAAAACCCCCAAAATTACATAAGGCTATAGTAAGGCATCAAAACATAGATTTTAAGTCCAAAATTTTTGATATTGCCAATCTTTTGGTATGTTGTATAGCTCATCGAGACGAACGTGTGTATGTGTGACACATTGCTGTGTGACCCCTGGAACCCTACTTTTTTTCGACAAATGCTAATGCTAACAAATGCTAATGCTAACAACTGCTAGATTTTTCAAAGTGCGATAACTCGGAAACCAATAGGTTTTAAGCGCCCGCCTGTTAGGATGTTGTATAGCTCTTCGAGACAAACGCGTGGATATGGAATTTATTCATTTTTTCAGATTGACTTCAAAACCCCCAAAATTACATAAGGCTATAGTAAGGCGTCAAAACATAGATTTTAAGTCCAAAATTTCCGATATTGCCAATCTTTTGGTATGTTGTATAACTCATCGAGACGAACGTGTGTATGTGTGACACATTGCTGTGTGACCCCTGGAACCCTACTTTTTTTTTCTTTTTCGATAAATGCTAATGCTAACAAATGCTAATGCTAACAACTGCTAGATTTTTCAAAGTGCGATAACTCGGAAACCAATAGGTTTTAAGCGTCCGCCTGTTAGGATGTTGTATAGCTCTTCGAGACAAACGCGTGGATAGGGAATTTATTCATTTTTTTTAAAGTGACTTCAAAATCCCCAAAATTACATAAGGCTATAGTAAGGCGTCAAAACATAGATTTTAAGTCAAAAATTTCCGATATTGCCAATCTTTTGGTATGTTGTATAGCTCATCGAGACGAACGTGTGTATGTGTGACACATTGCTGTGTGACCCCAGGAACCCTACTTTTTTTTCGATAAATGCTAATGCTAACAAATGCTAATGCTAACAACGGCTAGATGTTTTAAAGTGCGATAACTCGGAAACCAATAGGTTTTAAGCGCCCGCCTTTTAGTATGTTGTATAGCTCTTCGAGACAAACGCGTGGATATGAAATTCATTCATTTTTTTCAGATTGACTTCAAAACCCCCAAAATTACATAAGGCTATAGTAAGGCGTCAAAACATAGATTTTAAGTCCAAAATGTCCGATATTGCCAATCTTTTGGTATGTTGTATAGCTCATCGAGACGAATGTGTGTATGTGTGGCACATTGCTGTGTGACCCCTGGAACCCTACTTTTTTTTTCTTTTTCGATAAATGCTAATGCTAACAAATGCTAATGCTAACAACTGCTAGATTTTTCAAAGTGCGATAACTCAGAAACCAATAGGTTTTAAGCGCCCGCCTGTTAGGATGTTGTATAGCTCTTTGAGACAAACGCGTGGATATGGAATGTATTCATTTTTTTCAGATTGACTTCAAAATCCCCAAAATTACATAAGGCTATAGTAAGGCGTCAAAACATAGATTTTAAGTCCAAAATTTCCGATATTGTCAATCTTTTGGTATGTTGTATAGCTCATCGAGACGAACGTGTTTATGTGTGACACATTGCTGTGTGACCCCTGGAACCCTACTTTTTTCTCGACAAATACTAATGCTAACAAATGCTAATGCTAACAACTGCTAGATTTTTCAAAGTGCGATAACTCGGAAACCAATAGGTTTTAAGCGCCCGCCTGTTAGGATGTTGTATAGCTCTTCGAGACAAACGCGTGGATATGGAATTTATTCATTTTTTTCAGATTGACTTCAAAACCCCCAAAATTACATAAGGCTATAGTAAGGCGTCAAAACATAGATTTTAAGTCCAAAATTTCCGATATTGCCAATCTTTTGGTATGTTGTATAGCTCATCGAGACGAACGTGTGTATGTGTGGCACATTGCTGTGTGACCCCTGGAACCCTACTTTTTTTTGACAAATGCTAATGCTAACAAATGCCAATGCTAACAACTGCTAGATTTTTCAAAGTGCGATAACTCGGAAACCAATAGGTTTTAAGCGCCCGCCTGTTAGGATGTTGTATAGCTCTTCGAGACAAACGCATGGATATGGAATTTATTAATTTTTTTCAGATTGACTTCAAAACCCCAAAATTACGGTAAGGCGTCAAAACATAGATTTTAAGTCCAAAATTTCCGATATTGCCAATCTTTTGGTATGTTGTATAGCTCATCGAGACGAACGTGTGTATGTGTGACACATTGCTGTGTGACCCCTGGAACCCTACTTTTTTCGATGAATGCTAATGCTAACAAATGCTAATGCTAACAACTGCTAGATTTTTCAAAGTGCGATAACTCGGAAACCAATAGGTTTTAAGCGCCCGCCTGTTAGGATGTTGTATAGCTCTTCGAGACAAACGCGTGGATATGGAATTTATTCATTTTTTTCAGATTGACTTCAAAACCCCCAAAATTACATAAGGCTATAGTAAGGCGTCAAAACATAGATTTTAAGTCCAAAATTTCCGATATTGCCAATCTTTTGGTATGTTGTATAGCTCATCGAGACGAACGTGTGTATGTGTGGCACATTGCTGTGTGACCCCTGGAACCCTACTTTTTTTTGACAAATGCTAATACTAAGAAATGCCAATGCTAACAACTGCTAGATTTTTCAAAGTGCGATAACTCGGAAACCAATAGGTTTTAAGCGCCCGCCTGTTAGGATGTTGTATAGCTCTTCGAGACAAACGCATGGATATGGAATTTATTAATTTTTTTCAGATTGACTTCAAAACCCCAAAATTACGGTAAGGCATCAAAACATAGATTTTAAGTCCAAAATGTTCGATATTGCCAATCTTTTGGTATGTTGTATAGCTCATCGATACGAACGTGTGTATGTGTGACACATTGCTGTGTGACCCCTGGAACCCTACTTTTTTTCGACAAATGCTAATGCTAACAAATGCTAATGCTAACAACTGCTAGATTTTTCAAAGTGCGATAACTCGGAAACCAATAGGTTTTAAGCGCCCGCCTGTTAGGATGTTGTATAGCTCTTCGAGACAAACGCGTGGATATGGAATTTATTCATTTTTTTCAGATTGACTTCAAAATCTCCAAAATTATATAAGGCTATAGTAAGGTGTCAAAACATAGATTTTAAGTCCAAAATTTCCGATATTGCCAATCTTTTGGTATGTTGTATAGCTCATCGAGACGAACGTGTGTATGTGTGACACATTGCTGTGTGACCCCTGGAACCCTACTTTTTTTTCGACAAATGCTAATGCTAACAAATGCTAATGCTAACAACGGCTAGATTTTTTAAAGTGCGATAACTCGGAAACCAATAGGTTTTAAGCGCCCGCCTTTTAGTATGTTGTATAGCCCTTCGAGACAAACGCGTGGATATGAAATTCATTCATTTTTTTCAGATTGACTTCAAAACCCCCAAAATTACATAAGGCTATAGTAAGGCATCAAAACATAGATTTTAAGTCCAAAATTTTTGATATTGCCAATCTTTTGGTATGTTGTATAACTCATCGAGACGAACGTGTGTATGTGTGACACATTGCTGTGTGACCCCTGGAACCCTACTTTTTTTTTCTTTTTCGATAAATGCTAATGCTAACAAATGCTAATGCTAACAACTGCTAGATTTTTCAAAGTGCGATAACTCGGAAACCAATAGGTTTTAAGCGTCCGCCTGTTAGGATGTTGTATAGCTCTTCGAGACAAACGCGTGGATAGGGAATTTATTCATTTTTTTTAAAGTGACTTAAAAATCCCCAAAATTACATAAGGCTATAGTAAGGCGTCAAAACATAGATTTTAAGTCCAAAATTTCCGATATTGCCAATCTTTTGGTATGTTGTATAACTCATCGAGACGAACGTGTGTATGTGTGACACATTGCTGTGTGACCCCTGGAACCCTACTTTTTTTTTCTTTTTCGATAAATGCTAATGCTAACAAATGCTAATGCTAACAACTGCTAGATTTTTCAAAGTGCGATAACTCGGAAACCAATAGGTTTTAAGCGTCCGCCTGTTAGGATGTTGTATAGCTCTTCGAGACAAACGCGTGGATAGGGAATTTATTCATTTTTTTTAAAGTGACTTCAAAATCCCCAAAATTACATAAGGCTATAGTAAGGCGTCAAAACATAGATATTAAGTCAAAAATTTCCGATATTGCCAATCTTTTGGTATGTTGTATAGCTCATCGAGACGAACGTGTGTATGTGTGACACATTGCTGTGTGACCCCTGGAACCCTACTTTTTTTCGATGAATGCTAATGCTAACAAATGCTAATGCTAACAACGGCTAGATTTTTTAAAGTGCGATAACTCGGAAACCAATAGGTTTTAAGCGCCCGCCTTTTAGTATGTTGTATAGCTCTTCGAGACAAACGCGTGGATATGAAATTCATTCATTTTTTTCAGATTGACTTCAAAACCCCCAAAATTACATAAGGCTATAGTAAGGCGTCAAAACATAGATTTTAAGTCCAAAATGTCCGATATTGCCAATCTTTTGGTATGTTGTATAGCTCATCGAGACGAATGTGTGTATGTGTGACACATTGCTGTGTGACCCCTGGAACCCTACTTTTTTTTCTTTTTCGATAAATGCTAATGCTAACAAATGCTAATGCTAACAACTGCTAGATTTTTCAAAGTGCGATAACTCGGAAACCAATAGGTTTTAAGCGCCCGCCTGTTAGGATGTTGTATAGCTCTTTGAGACAAACGCGTGGATATGGAATTTATTCATTTTTTTCAGATTGACTTCAAAATCCCCAAAATTACATAAGGCTATAGTAAGGCGTCAAAACATAGATTTTAAGTCCAAAATTTCCGATATCGTCAATCTTTTGGTATGTTGTATAGCTCATCGAGACGAACGTGTTTATGTGTGACACATTGCTGTGTGACCCCTGGAACCCTACTTTTTTTCGACAAATGCTAATGCTAACAAATGCTAATGCTAACAACGGCTAGATTTTTTAAAGTGTGATAACTCGGAAACCAATAGGTTTTATGCGCCCGCCTTTTAGTATGTTGTATAGCTCTTCGAGACAAACGCGTGGATATGGAATTTATTCATTTTTTTCAGATTGACTTCAAAACCCCCAAAATTACATAAGGCTATAGTAAGGCGTCAAAACATAGATTTTAAGTCCAAAATTTCCGATATTGCCAATCTTTTGGTATGTTGTATAGCTCATCGAGACGAACGTGTGTATGTGTGACACATTGCTGTGTGACCCCTGGAACCCTACTTTTTTTTCGATAAATGCTAATGCTAACAAATGCTAATGCTAACAACGGCTAGATTTTTTAAAGTGTGATAACTCGGAAACCAATAGGTTTTATGCGCCCGCCTTTTAGTATGTTGTATAGCTCTTCGAGACAAACGCGTGGATATGGAATTTATTCATTTTTTTCAGATTGACTTCAAAACCCCCAAAATTACATAAGGCTATAGTAAGGCGTCAAAACATAGATTTTAAGTCCAAAATTTCCGATATTGCCAATCTTTTGGTATGTTGTATAACTCATCGAGACGAACGTGTGTATGTGTGACACATTGCTGTGTGACCCCTGGAACCCTACTTTTTTTTTCTTTTTCGATAAATGCTAAT
This sequence comes from Nannobrachium achirus, assembly GCF_963921795.1. Taxonomy (NCBI): domain Eukaryota; kingdom Metazoa; phylum Chordata; class Actinopteri; order Myctophiformes; family Myctophidae; genus Nannobrachium; species Nannobrachium achirus. The sequence continues at coordinate 1,554,348 of NC_137828.1, forward strand.
GCTAACAAATGCTAATGCTAACAACTGCTAGATTTTTCAAAGTGCGATAACTCGGAAACCAATAGGTTTTAAGCGTCCGCCTGTTAGGATGTTGTATAGCTCTTCGAGACAAACGCGTGGATAGGGAATTTATTCATTTTTTTTAGAGTGACTTCAAAATCCCCAAAATTACATAAGGCTATAGTAAGGCGTCAAAACATAGATATTAAGTCAAAAATTTCCGATATTGCCAATCTTTTGGTATGTTGTATAGCTCATCGAGACGAACGTGTGTATGTGTGACACATTGCTGTGTGACCCCTGGAACCCTACTTTTTTCGATGAATGCTAATGCTAACAAATGCTAATGCTAACAACTGCTAGATTTTTCAAAGTGCGATAACTCGGAAACCAATAGGTTTTAAGCGCCCGCCTGTTAGGATGTTGTATAGCTCTTCGAGACAAACGCGTGGATATGGAATTTATTCATTTTTTTCAGATTGACTTCAAAACCCCCAAAATTACATAAGGCTATAGTAAGGCGTCAAAACATAGATTTTAAGTCCAAAATTTCCGATATTGCCAATCTTTTGGTATGTTGTATAGCTCATCGAGACGAACGTGTGTATGTGTGGCACATTGCTGTGTGACCCCTGGAACCCTACTTTTTTTTTCTTTTTCGATAAATGCTAATGCTAACAAATGCTAATGCTAACAACTGCTAGATTTTTCAAAGTGCGATAACTCGGAAACCAATAGGTTTTAAGCGTCCGCCTGTTAGGATGTTGTATAGCTCTTCGAGACAAACGCGTGGATAGGGAATTTATTCATTTTTTTTAGAGTGACTTCAAAATCCCCAAAATTACATAAGGCTATAGTAAGGCGTCAAAACATAGATATTAAGTCAAAAATTTCCGATATTGCCAATCTTTTGGTATGTTGTATAGCTCATCGAGACGAACGTGTGTATGTGTGACACATTGCTGTGTGACCCCTGGAACCCTACTTTTTTCGATGAATGCTAATGCTAACAAATGCTAATGCTAACAACTGCTAGATTTTTCAAAGTGCGATAACTCGGAAACCAATAGGTTTTAAGCGCCCGCCTGTTAGGATGTTGTATAGCTCTTCGAGACAAACGCGTGGATATGGAATTTATTCATTTTTTTCAGATTGACTTCAAAACCCCCAAAATTACATAAGGCTATAGTAAGGCGTCAAAACATAGATTTTAAGTCCAAAATTTCCGATATTGCCAATCTTTTGGTATGTTGTATAGCTCATCGAGACGAACGTGTGTATGTGTGGCACATTGCTGTGTGACCCCTGGAACCCTACTTTTTTTTGACAAATGCTAATACTAAGAAATGCCAATGCTAACAACTGCTAGATTTTTCAAAGTGCGATAACTCGGAAACCAATAGGTTTTAAGCGCCCGCCTGTTAGGATGTTGTATAGCTCTTCGAGACAAACGCATGGATATGGAATTTATTAATTTTTTTCAGATTGACTTCAAAACCCCAAAATTACGGTAAGGCATCAAAACATAGATTTTAAGTCCAAAATGTTCGATATTGCCAATCTTTTGGTATGTTGTATAGCTCATCGATACGAACGTGTTTATGTGTGACACATTGCTGTGTGACCCCTGGAACCCTACTTTTTTTCGACAAATGCTAATGCTAACAAATGCTAATGCTAACAACTGCTAGATTTTTCAAAGTGCGATAACTCAGAAACCAATAGGTTTTAAGCGCCCGCCTGTTAGGATGTTGTATAGCTCTTCGAGACAAACGCGTGGATATGGAATTTATTCATTTTTTTCAGATTGACTTCAAAATCTCCAAAATTATATAAGGCTATAGTAAGGTGTCAAAACATAGATTTTAAGTCCAAAATGTCCGATATTGCCAATCTTTTGGTATGTTGTATAGCTCATCGAGACGAACGTGTGTATGTGTGACACATTGCTGTGTGACCCCTGGAACCCTACTTTTTTTTTCTTTTTCGATAAATGCTAATGCTAACAAATGCTAATGCTAACAACTGCTAGATTTTTCAAAGTGCGATAACTCGGAAACCAATAGGTTTTAAGCGTCCGCCTGTTAGGATGTTGTATAGCTCTTCGAGACAAACGCGTGGATAGGGAATTTATTCATTTTTTTTAAAGTGACTTAAAAATCCCCAAAATTACATAAGGCTATAGTAAGGCGTCAAAACATAGATTTTAAGTCCAAAATTTCCGATATTGCCAATCTTTTGGTATGTTGTATAACTCATCGAGACGAACGTGTGTATGTGTGACACATTGCTGTGTGACCCCTGGAACCCTACTTTTTTTTTCTTTTTCGATAAATGCTAATGCTAACAAATGCTAATGCTAACAACTGCTAGATTTTTCAAAGTGCGATAACTCGGAAACCAATAGGTTTTAAGCGTCCGCCTGTTAGGATGTTGTATAGCTCTTCGAGACAAACGCGTGGATAGGGAATTTATTCATTTTTTTTAAAGTGACTTCAAAATCCCCAAAATTACATAAGGCTATAGTAAGGCGTCAAAACATAGATATTAAGTCAAAAATTTCCGATATTGCCAATCTTTTGGTATGTTGTATAGCTCATCGAGACGAACGTGTGTATGTGTGACACATTGCTGTGTGACCCCTGGAACCCTACTTTTTTTCGATGAATGCTAATGCTAACAAATGCTAATGCTAACAACGGCTAGATTTTTTAAAGTGCGATAACTCGGAAACCAATAGGTTTTATGCGCCCGCCTTTTAGTATGTTGTATAGCTCTTCGAGACAAACGCGTGGATATGGAATTTATTCATTTTTTTCAGATTGACTTCAAAACCCCCAAAATTACATAAGGCTATAGTAAGGCGTCAAAACATAGATTTTAAGTCCAAAATTTCCGATATTGCCAATCTTTTGGTATGTTGTATAGCTCATCGAGACGAACGTGTGTATGTGTGACACATTGCTGTGTGACCCCTGGAACCCTACTTTTTTTTCGATAAATGCTAATGCTAACAAATGCTAATGCTAACAACGGCTAGATTTTTTAAAGTGTGATAACTCGGAAACCAATAGGTTTTATGCGCCCGCCTTTTAGTATGTTGTATAGCTCTTCGAGACAAACGCGTGGATATGGAATTTATTCATTTTTTTCAGATTGACTTCAAAACCCCCAAAATTACATAAGGCTATAGTAAGGCGTCAAAACATAGATTTTAAGTCCAAAATTTCCGATATTGCCAATCTTTTGGTATGTTGTATAACTCATCGAGACGAACGTGTGTATGTGTGACACATTGCTGTGTGACCCCTGGAACCCTACTTTTTTTTTCTTTTTCGATAAATGCTAATGCTAACAAATGCTAATGCTAACAACTGCTAGATTTTTCAAAGTGCGATAACTCGGAAACCAATAGGTTTTAAGCGTCCGCCTGTTAGGATGTTGTATAGCTCTTCGAGACAAACGCGTGGATAGGGAATTTATTCATTTTTTTTAGAGTGACTTCAAAATCCCCAAAATTACATAAGGCTATAGTAAGGCGTCAAAACATAGATATTAAGTCCAAAATGTCCGATGTTGCCAATCCTTTGGTATGTTGTATAGCTCATCGAGACGAATGTGTGTATGTGTGACACATTGCTGTGTGACCCCTGGAACCCTACTTTTTTTTTCTTTTTCGATAAATGCTAATGCTAACAAATGCTAATGCTAACAACTGCTAGATTTTTCAAAGTGCGATAACTCGGAAACCAATAGGTTTTAAGCGCCCGCCTGTTAGGATGTTGTATAGCTCTTCGAGACAAACGCGTGGATATGGAATTTATTCATTTTTTTCAGATTGACTTCAAAACCCCCAAAATTACATAAGGCTATATAGTAAGGCGTCAAAAAATAGACTTTAAGTCCAAAATGTCCGATATTGCCAATCTTTTGGTATGCTGTATAGCTCATCGAGACGAACGTGTGTATGTGTGGCACATTGCTGTGTGACCCCTGGAACCCTACTTTTTTCTCGACAAATACTAATGCTAACAAATGCTAATGCTAACAACTGCTAGATTTTTCAAAGTGCGATAACTCGGAAACCAATAGGTTTTAAGCGCCCGCCTGTTAGGATGTTGTATAGCTCTTCGAGACAAACGCGTGGATATGAAATTCATTCATTTTTTTCAGATTGACTTCAAAACCCCCAAAATTACATAAGGCTATATAGTAAGGCGTCAAAACATAGATTTTAAGTCCAAAATTTCCGATATTGCCAATCTTTTGGTATGTTGTATAACTCATCGAGACGAACGTGTGTATGTGTGACACATTGCTGTGTGACCCCTGGAACCCTACTTTTTTTTTCGATAAATGCTAATGCTAACAAATGCTAATGCTAACAACTGCTAGATTTTTCAAAGTGCGATAACTCGGAAACCAATAGGTTTTAAGCGCCCGCCTGTTAGGATGTTGTATAGCTCTTCGAGACAAACGCGTGGATAGGGAATTTATTCATTTTTTTTAAAGTGACTTCAAAATCCCCAAAATTACATAAGGCTATAGTAAGGCGTCAAAACATAGATTTTAAGTCAAAAAATTCCGATATTGCCAATCTTTTGGTATGTTGTATAGCTCATCGAGACGAACGTGTGTATGTGTGACACATTGCTGTGTGACCCCTGGAACCCTACTTTTTTTTTCTTTTTCGATAAATGCTAATGCTAACAAATGCTAATGCTAACAACTGCTAGATTTTTCAAAGTGCGATAACTCGGAAACCAATAGGTTTTAAGCGCCCGCCTGTTAGGATGTTGTATAGCTCTTCGAGACAAACGCGTGGATATGGAATTTATTCATTTTTTTAAGATTGACTTCAAAATCTCCAAAACATAGATTTTAAGTCCAAAATTTCCGATATTGCCAATCTTTTGGTATGTTGTATAGCTCATCGAGACGAACGTGTGTATGTGTGACACATTGCTGTGTGACCCCTGGAACCCTACTTTTTTTTTCGACAAATGCTAATGCTAACAAATGCTAATGCTAACAACGGCTAGATTTTTTAAAGTGCGATAACTCGGAAACCAATAGGTTTTAAGCGCCCGCCTTTTAGTATGTTGTATAGCCCTTTGAGACAAACGCGTGGATATGAAATTCATTCATTTTTTTCAGATTGACTTCAAAACCCCCAAAATTACATAAGGCTATAGTAAGGCATCAAAACATAGATTTTAAGTCCAAAATTTTTGATATTGCCAATCTTTTGGTATGTTGTATAGCTCATCGAGACGAACGTGTGTATGTGTGACACATTGCTGTGTGACCCCTGGAACCCTACTTTTTTTCGACAAATGCTAATGCTAACAAATGCTAATGCTAACAACTGCTAGATTTTTCAAAGTGCGATAACTCGGAAACCAATAGGTTTTAAGCGCCCGCCTGTTAGGATGTTGTATAGCTCTTCGAGACAAACGCGTGGATATGGAATTTATTCATTTTTTTCAGATTGACTTCAAAACCCCCAAAATTACATAAGGCTATAGTAAGGTGTCAAAACATAGATTTTAAGTCCAAAATTTCCGATATTGCCAATCTTTTGGTATGTTGTATAGCTCATCGAGACGAACGTGTGTATGTGTGACACATTGCTGTGTGACCCCTGGAACCCTACTTTTTTTCGACAAATGCTAATGCTAACAAATGCTAATGCTAACAACTGCTAGATTTTTCAAAGTGCGATAACTCGGAAACCAATAGGTTTTAAGCGCCCGCCTGTTAGGATGTTGTATAGCTCTTCGAGACAAACGCGTGGATATGGAATTTATTCATTTTTTTCAGATTGACTTCAAAACCCCCAAAATTACATAAGGCTATATAGTAAGGCGTCAAAACATAGATTTTAAGTCCAAAATTTCCGATATTGCCAATCTTTTGGTATGTTGTATAACTCATCGAGACGAACGTGTGTATGTGTGACACATTGCTGTGTGACCCCTGGAACCCTACTTTTTTTTTCGATAAATGCTAATGCTAACAAATGCTAATGCTAACAACTGCTAGATTTTTCAAAGTGCGATAACTCGGAAACCAATAGGTTTTAAGCGTCCGCCTGTTAGGATGTTGTATAGCTCTTCGAGACAAACGCGTGGATAGGGAATTTATTCATTTTTTTTAAAGTGACTTCAAAATCCCCAAAATTACATAAGGCTATAGTAAGGCGTCAAAACATAGATTTTAAGTCAAAAATTTCCGATATTGCCAATCTTTTGGTATGTTGTATAGCTCATCGAGACGAACGTGTGTATGTGTGACACATTGCTGTGTGACCCCTGGAACCCTACTTTTTTCGACAAATGCTAATGCTAACAAATGCTAATGCTAACAACTGCTAGATTTTTCAAAGTGCGATAACTCGGAAACCAATAGGTTTTAAGCGCCCGCCTGTTAGGATGTTGTATAGCTCTTCGAGACAAACGCGTGGATATGGAATTTATTCATTTTTTTAAGATTGACTTCAAAATCTCCAAAACATAGATTTTAAGTCAAAAATTTCCGATATTGCCAATCTTTTGGTATGTTGTATAGCTCATCGAGACGAACGTGTGTATGTGTGACACATTGCTGTGTGACCCCTGGAACCCTACTTTTTTTTTCTTTTTCGATAAATGCTAATGCTAACAAATGCTAATGCTAACAACTGCTAGATTTTTCAAAGTGCGATAACTCGGAAACCAATAGGTTTTAAGCGCCCGCCTGTTAGGATGTTGTATAGCTCTTCGAGACAAACGCGTGGATATGGAATTTATTCATTTTTTTAAGATTGACTTCAAAATCTCCAAAACATAGATTTTAAGTCCAAAATTTCCGATATTGCCAATCTTTTGGTATGTTGTATAGCTCATCGAGACGAACGTGTGTATGTGTGACACATTGCTGTGTGACCCCTGGAACCCTACTTTTTTTTTTTCGACAAATGCTAATGCTAACAAATGCTAATGCTAACAACGGCTAGATTTTTTAAAGTGCGATAACTCGGAAACCAATAGGTTTTAAGCGCCCGCCTTTTAGTATGTTGTATAGCCCTTTGAGACAAACGCGTGGATATGAAATTCATTCATTTTTTTCAGATTGACTTCAAAACCCCCAAAATTACATAAGGCTATAGTAAGTTGTCAAAACATAGATTTTAAGTCCAAAATTTCCGATATTGCCAATCTTTTGGTATGTTGTATAGCTCATCGAGACGAACGTGTGTATGTGTGACACATTGCTGTGTGACCCCTGGAACCCTACTTTTTTTCGAAAAATGCTAATGCTAACAAATGCTAATGCTAACAACTGCTAGATTTTTCAAAGTGCGATAACTCGGAAACCAATAGGTTTTAAGCGCCCGCCTGTTAGGATGTTGTATAGCTCTTCGAGACAAACGCGTGGATATGGAATTTATTCATTTTTTTCAGATTGACTTCAAAACCCCCAAAATTACATAAGGCTATATAGTAAGGCGTCAAAACATAGATTTTAAGTCCAAAATTTCCGATATTGCCAATCTTTTGGTATGTTGTATAACTCATCGAGACGAACGTGTGTATGTGTGACACATTGCTGTGTGACCCCTGGAACCCTACTTTTTTTTTCGATAAATGCTAATGCTAACAAATGCTAATGCTAACAACTGCTAGATTTTTCAAAGTGCGATAACTCGGAAACCAATAGGTTTTAAGCGCCCGCCTGTTAGGATGTTGTATAGCTCTTCGAGACAAACGCGTGGATATGAAATTCATTCATTTTTTTCAGATTGACTTCAAAACCCCCAAAATTACATAAGGCTATATAGTAAGGCGTCAAAACATAGATTTTAAGTCCAAAATTTCCGATATTGCCAATCTTTTGGTATGTTGTATAACTCATCGAGACGAACGTGTGTATGTGTGACACATTGCTGTGTGACCCCTGGAACCCTACTTTTTTTTTCGATAAATGCTAATGCTAACAAATGCTAATGCTAACAACTGCTAGATTTTTCAAAGTGCGATAACTCGGAAACCAATAGGTTTTAAGCGCCCGCCTGTTAGGATGTTGTATAGCTCTTCGAGACAAACGCGTGGATAGGGAATTTATTCATTTTTTTTAAAGTGACTTCAAAATCCCCAAAATTACATAAGGCTATAGTAAGGCGTCAAAACATAGATTTTAAGTCAAAAAATTCCGATATTGCCAATCTTTTGGTATGTTGTATAGCTCATCGAGACGAACGTGTGTATGTGTGACACATTGCTGTGTGACCCCTGGAACCCTACTTTTTTTTTCTTTTTCGATAAATGCTAATGCTAACAAATGCTAATGCTAACAACTGCTAGATTTTTCAAAGTGCGATAACTCGGAAACCAATAGGTTTTAAGCGCCCGCCTGTTAGGATGTTGTATAGCTCTTCGAGACAAACGCGTGGATATGGAATTTATTCATTTTTTTAAGATTGACTTCAAAATCTCCAAAACATAGATTTTAAGTCCAAAATTTCCGATATTGCCAATCTTTTGGTATGTTGTATAGCTCATCGAGACGAACGTGTGTATGTGTGACACATTGCTGTGTGACCCCTGGAACCCTACTTTTTTTTTCGACAAATGCTAATGCTAACAAATGCTAATGCTAACAACGGCTAGATTTTTTAAAGTGCGATAACTCGGAAACCAATAGGTTTTAAGCGCCCGCCTTTTAGTATGTTGTATAGCCCTTTGAGACAAACGCGTGGATATGAAATTCATTCATTTTTTTCAGATTGACTTCAAAACCCCCAAAATTACATAAGGCTATAGTAAGGCATCAAAACATAGATTTTAAGTCCAAAATTTTTGATATTGCCAATCTTTTGGTATGTTGTATAGCTCATCGAGACGAACGTGTGTATGTGTGACACATTGCTGTGTGACCCCTGGAACCCTACTTTTTTTCGACAAATGCTAATGCTAACAAATGCTAATGCTAACAACTGCTAGATTTTTCAAAGTGCGATAACTCGGAAACCAATAGGTTTTAAGCGCCCGCCTGTTAGGATGTTGTATAGCTCTTCGAGACAAACGCGTGGATATGGAATTTATTCATTTTTTTCAGATTGACTTCAAAACCCCCAAAATTACATAAGGCTATAGTAAGGTGTCAAAACATAGATTTTAAGTCCAAAATTTCCGATATTGCCAATCTTTTGGTATGTTGTATAGCTCATCGAGACGAACGTGTGTATGTGTGACACATTGCTGTGTGACCCCTGGAACCCTACTTTTTTTCGACAAATGCTAATGCTAACAAATGCTAATGCTAACAACTGCTAGATTTTTCAAAGTGCGATAACTCGGAAACCAATAGGTTTTAAGCGCCCGCCTGTTAGGATGTTGTATAGCTCTTCGAGACAAACGCGTGGATATGGAATTTATTCATTTTTTTCAGATTGACTTCAAAACCCCCAAAATTACATAAGGCTATATAGTAAGGCGTCAAAACATAGATTTTAAGTCCAAAATTTCCGATATTGCCAATCTTTTGGTATGTTGTATAACTCATCGAGACGAACGTGTGTATGTGTGACACATTGCTGTGTGACCCCTGGAACCCTACTTTTTTTTTCGATAAATGCTAATGCTAACAAATGCTAATGCTAACAACTGCTAGATTTTTCAAAGTGCGATAACTCGGAAACCAATAGGTTTTAAGCGTCCGCCTGTTAGGATGTTGTATAGCTCTTCGAGACAAACGCGTGGATAGGGAATTTATTCATTTTTTTTAAAGTGACTTCAAAATCCCCAAAATTACATAAGGCTATAGTAAGGCGTCAAAACATAGATTTTAAGTCAAAAATTTCCGATATTGCCAATCTTTTGGTATGTTGTATAGCTCATCGAGACGAACGTGTGTATGTGTGACACATTGCTGTGTGACCCCTGGAACCCTACTTTTTTCGACAAATGCTAATGCTAACAAATGCTAATGCTAACAACTGCTAGATTTTTCAAAGTGCGATAACTCGGAAACCAATAGGTTTTAAGCGCCCGCCTGTTAGGATGTTGTATAGCTCTTCGAGACAAACGCGTGGATATGGAATTTATTCATTTTTTTAAGATTGACTTCAAAATCTCCAAAACATAGATTTTAAGTCAAAAATTTCCGATATTGCCAATCTTTTGGTATGTTGTATAGCTCATCGAGACGAACGTGTGTATGTGTGACACATTGCTGTGTGACCCCTGGAACCCTACTTTTTTTTTCTTTTTCGATAAATGCTAATGCTAACAAATGCTAATGCTAACAACTGCTAGATTTTTCAAAGTGCGATAACTCGGAAACCAATAGGTTTTAAGCGCCCGCCTGTTAGGATGTTGTATAGCTCTTCGAGACAAACGCGTGGATATGGAATTTATTCATTTTTTTAAGATTGACTTCAAAATCTCCAAAACATAGATTTTAAGTCCAAAATTTCCGATATTGCCAATCTTTTGGTATGTTGTATAGCTCATCGAGACGAACGTGTGTATGTGTGACACATTGCTGTGTGACCCCTGGAACCCTACTTTTTTTTTTTCGACAAATGCTAATGCTAACAAATGCTAATGCTAACAACGGCTAGATTTTTTAAAGTGCGATAACTCGGAAACCAATAGGTTTTAAGCGCCCGCCTTTTAGTATGTTGTATAGCCCTTTGAGACAAACGCGTGGATATGAAATTCATTCATTTTTTTCAGATTTACTTCAAAACCCCCAAAATTACATAAGGCTATAGTAAGTTGTCAAAACATAGATTTTAAGTCCAAAATTTCCGATATTGCCAATCTTTTGGTATGTTGTATAGCTCATCGAGACGAACGTGTGTATGTGTGACACATTGCTGTGTGACCCCTGGAACCCTACTTTTTTTCGAAAAATGCTAATGCTAACAAATGCTAATGCTAACAACTGCTAGATTTTTCAAAGTGCGATAACTCGGAAACCAATAGGTTTTAAGCGCCCGCCTGTTAGGATGTTGTATAGCTCTTCGAGACAAACGCGTGGATATGGAATTTATTCATTTTTTTCAGATTGACTTCAAAACCCCCAAAATTACATAAGGCTATATAGTAAGGCGTCAAAACATAGATTTTAAGTCCAAAATTTCCGATATTGCCAATCTTTTGGTATGTTGTATAACTCATCGAGACGAACGTGTGTATGTGTGACACATTGCTGTGTGACCCCTGGAACCCTACTTTTTTTTTCGATAAATGCTAATGCTAACAAATGCTAATGCTAACAACTGCTAGATTTTTCAAAGTGCGATAACTCGGAAACCAATAGGTTTTAAGCGTCCGCCTGTTAGGATGTTGTATAGCTCTTCGAGACAAACGCGTGGATAGGGAATTTATTCATTTTTTTTAAAGTGACTTCAAAATCCCCAAAATTACATAAGGCATAAAACATAGGATGTTGTATAGCTCTTCGAGACAAACGTGTGGATAGGGAATTTATTCATTTTTTTTAAAGTGACTTCAAAATCCCCAAAATTACATAAGGCTATAGTAAGGCGTCAAAACATAGATTTTAAGTCAAAAAATTCCGATATTGCCAATCTTTTGGTATGTTGTATAGCTCATCGAGACGAACGTGTGTATGTGTGACACATTGCTGTGTGACCCCTGGAACCCTACTTTTTTTTTCTTTTTCGATAAATGCTAATGCTAACAAATGCTAATGCTAACAACTGCTAGATTTTTCAAAGTGCGATAACTCGGAAACCAATAGGTTTTAAGCGCCCGCCTGTTAGGATGTTGTATAGCTCTTCGAGACAAACGCGTGGATATGGAATTTATTCATTTTTTTAAGATTGACTTCAAAATCTCCAAAACATAGATTTTAAGTCCAAAATTTCCGATATTGCCAATCTTTTGGTATGTTGTATAGCTCATCGAGACGAACGTGTGTATGTGTGACACATTGCTGTGTGACCCCTGGAACCCTACTTTTTTTTTTCGACAAATGCTAATGCTAACAAATGCTAATGCTAACAACGGCTAGATTTTTTAAAGTGCGATAACTCGGAAACCAATAGGTTTTAAGCGCCCGCCTTTTAGTATGTTGTATAGCCCTTTGAGACAAACGCGTGGATATGAAATTCATTCATTTTTTTCAGATTGACTTCAAAACCCCCAAAATTACATAAGGCTATAGTAAGGCATCAAAACATAGATTTTAAGTCCAAAATTTTTGATATTGCCAATCTTTTGGTATGTTGTATAGCTCATCGAGACGAACGTGTGTATGTGTGACACATTGCTGTGTGACCCCTGGAACCCTACTTTTTTTCGACAAATGCTAATGCTAACAAATGCTAATGCTAACAACTGCTAGATTTTTCAAAGTGCGATAACTCGGAAACCAATAGGTTTTAAGCGCCCGCCTGTTAGGATGTTGTATAGCTCTTCGAGACAAACGCGTGGATATGGAATTTATTCATTTTTTTCAGATTGACTTCAAAACCCCCAAAATTACATAAGGCTATAGTAAGGTGTCAAAACATAGATTTTAAGTCCAAAATTTCCGATATTGCCAATCTTTTGGTATGTTGTATAGCTCATCGAGACGAACGTGTGTATGTGTGACACATTGCTGTGTGACCCCTGGAACCCTACTTTTTTTCGACAAATGCTAATGCTAACAAATGCTAATGCTAACAACTGCTAGATTTTTCAAAGTGCGATAACTCGGAAACCAATAGGTTTTAAGCGCCCGCCTGTTAGGATGTTGTATAGCTCTTCGAGACAAACGCGTGGATATGGAATTTATTCATTTTTTTCAGATTGACTTCAAAACCCCCAAAATTACATAAGGCTATATAGTAAGGCGTCAAAACATAGATTTTAAGTCCAAAATTTCCGATATTGCCAATCTTTTGGTATGTTGTATAACTCATCGAGACGAACGTGTGTATGTGTGACACATTGCTGTGTGACCCCTGGAACCCTACTTTTTTTTTCGATAAATGCTAATGCTAACAAATGCTAATGCTAACAACTGCTAGATTTTTCAAAGTGCGATAACTCGGAAACCAATAGGTTTTAAGCGTCCGCCTGTTAGGATGTTGTATAGCTCTTCGAGACAAACACGTGGATAGGGAATTTATTCATTTTTTTAAAGTGACTTCAAAATCCCCAAAATTACATAAGGCTATAAACATAGATTTTAAGTCAAAAATTTCCGATATTGCCAATCTTTTGGTATGTTGTATAGCTCATCGAGACGAACGTGTGTATGTGTGACACATTGCTGTGTGACCCCTGGAACCCTACTTTTTTCGACAAATGCTAATGCTAACAAATGCTAATGCTAACAACTGCTAGATTTTTCAAAGTGCGATAACTCGGAAACCAATAGGTTTTAAGCGCCCGCCTGTTAGGATGTTGTATAGCTCTTCGAGACAAACGCGTGGATATGGAATTTATTCATTTTTTTAAGATTGACTTCAAAATCTCCAAAACATAGATTTTAAGTCCAAAATTTCCGATATTGCCAATCTTTTGGTATGTTGTATAGCTCATCGAGACGAACGTGTGTATGTGTGACACATTGCTGTGTGACCCCTGGAACCCTACTTTTTTTTTTTCGACAAATGCTAATGCTAACAAATGCTAATGCTAACAACGGCTAGATTTTTTAAAGTGCGATAACTCGGAAACCAATAGGTTTTAAGCGCCCGCCTTTTAGTATGTTGTATAGCCCTTTGAGACAAACGCGTGGATATGAAATTCATTCATTTTTTTCAGATTGACTTCAAAACCCCCAAAATTACATAAGGCTATAGTAAGGTGTCAAAACATAGATTTTAAGTCCAAAATTTCCGATATTGCCAATCTTTTGGTATGTTGTATAGCTCATCGAGACGAACGTGTGTATGTGTGACACATTGCTGTGTGACCCCTGGAACCCTACTTTTTTTCGAAAAATGCTAATGCTAACAAATGCTAATGCTAACAACTGCTAGATTTTTCAAAGTGCGATAACTCGGAAACCAATAGGTTTTAAGCGCCCGCCTGTTAGGATGTTGTATAGCTCTTCGAGACAAACGCGTGGATATGGAATTTATTCATTTTTTTCAGATTGACTTCAAAACCCCCAAAATTACATAAGGCTATATAGTAAGGCGTCAAAACATAGATTTTAAGTCCAAAATTTTCGATATTGCCAATCTTTTGGTATGTTGTATAGCTCATCGAGACGAACGTGTGTATGTGTGACACATTGCTGTGTGACCCCTGGAACCCTACTTTTTTTCGACAAATGCTAATGCTAACAAATGCTAATGCTAACAACTGCTAGATTTTTCAAAGTGCGATAACTCGGAAACCAATAGGTTTTAAGCGCCCGCCTGTTAGGATGTTGTATAGCTCTTCGAGACAAACGCGTGGATATGGAATTTATTCATTTTTTTCATATTGACTTCAAAACCCCCAAAATTACATAAGGCTATAGTAAGGCGTCAAAAAATAGACTTTAAGTCCAAAATGTCCGATATTGCCAATCTTTTGGTATGCTGTATAGCTCATCGAGACGAACGTGTGTATGTGTGGCACATTGCTGTGTGACCCCTGGAACCCTACTTTTTTCTCGACAAATACTAATGCTAACAAATGCTAATGCTAACAACTGCTAGATTTTTCAAAGTGCGATAACTCGGAAACCAATAGGTTTTAAGCGCCCGCCTGTTAGGATGTTGTATAGCTCTTCGAGACAAACGCGTGGATATGGAATTTATTCATTTTTTTCAGATTGACTTCAAAACCCCCAAAATTACATAAGGCTATATAGTAAGGCGTCAAAACATAGATTTTAAGTCCAAAATTTCCGATATTGCCAATCTTTTGGTATGTTGTATAACTCATCGAGACGAACGTGTGTATGTGTGACACATTGCTGTGTGACCCCTGGAACCCTACTTTTTTTTTCGATAAATGCTAATGCTAACAAATGCTAATGCTAACAACTGCTAGATTTTTCAAAGTGCGATAACTCGGAAACCAATAGGTTTTAAGCGTCCGCCTGTTAGGATGTTGTATAGCTCTTCGAGACAAACGCGTGGATAGGGAATTTATTCATTTTTTTTAAAGTGACTTCAAAATCCCCAAAATTACATAAGGCTATAGTAAGGCGTCAAAACATAGATTTTAAGTCAAAAATTTCCGATATTGCCAATCTTTTGGTATGTTGTATAGCTCATCGAGACGAACGTGTGTATGTGTGACACATTGCTGTGTGACCCCTGGAACCCTACTTTTTTTTCGACAAATGCTAATGCTAACAAATGCTAATGCTAACAACGGCTAGATTTTTTAAAGTGCGATAACTCGGAAACCAATAGGTTTTAAGCGCCCGCCTTTTAGTATGTTGTATAGCCCTTTGAGACAAACGCGTGGATATGAAATTCATTCATTTTTTTCAGATTGACTTCAAAACCCCCAAAATTACATAAGGCTATAGTAAGGCATCAAAACATAGATTTTAAGTCCAAAATTTTTGATATTGCCAATCTTTTGGTATGTTGTATAGCTCATCGAGACGAACGTGTGTATGTGTGACACATTGCTGTGTGACCCCTGGAACCCTACTTTTTTCGACAAATGCTAATGCTAACAAATGCTAATGCTAACAACTGCTAGATTTTTCAAAGTGCGATAACTCGGAAACCAATAGGTTTTAAGCGCCCGCCTGTTAGGATGTTGTATAGCTCTTCGAGACAAACGCGTGGATATGGAATTTATTCATTTTTTTAAGATTGACTTCAAAATCTCCAAAACATAGATTTTAAGTCCAAAATTTCCGATATTGCCAATCTTTTGGTATGTTGTATAGCTCATCGAGACGAACGTGTGTATGTGTGACACATTGCTGTGTGACCCCTGGAACCCTACTTTTTTTTCCGACAAATGCTAATGCTAACAAATGCTAATGCTAACAACGGCTAGATTTTTTAAAGTGCGATAACTCGGAAACCAATAGGTTTTAAGCGCCCGCCTTTTAGTATGTTGTATAGCCCTTTGAGACAAACGCGTGGATATGAAATTCATTCATTTTTTTCAGATTGACTTCAAAACCCCCAAAATTACATAAGGCTATAGTAAGGCATCAAAACATAGATTTTAAGTCCAAAATTTTTGATATTGCCAATCTTTTGGTATGTTGTATAGCTCATCGAGACGAACGTGTGTATGTGTGACACATTGCTGTGTGACCCCTGGAACCCTACTTTTTTTCGACAAATGCTAATGCTAACAAATGCTAATGCTAACAACTGCTAGATTTTTCAAAGTGCGATAACTCGGAAACCAATAGGTTTTAAGCGCCCGCCTGTTAGGATGTTGTATAGCTCTTCGAGACAAACGCGTGGATATGGAATTTATTCATTTTTTTCATATTGACTTCAAAACCCCCAAAATTACATAAGGCTATAGTAAGGCGTCAAAAAATAGACTTTAAGTCCAAAATGTCCGATATTGCCAATCTTTTGGTATGCTGTATAGCTCATCGAGACGAACGTGTGTATGTGTGGCACATTGCTGTGTGACCCCTGGAACCCTACTTTTTTCTCGACAAATACTAATGCTAACAAATGCTAATGCTAACAACTGCTAGATTTTTCAAAGTGCGATAACTCGGAAACCAATAGGTTTTAAGCGCCCGCCTGTTAGGATGTTGTATAGCTCTTCGAGACAAACGCGTGGATATGGAATTTATTCATTTTTTTAAGATTGACTTCAAAATCTCCAAAACATAGATTTTAAGTCCAAAATTTCCGATATTGCCAATCTTTTGGTATGTTGTATAGCTCATCGAGACGAACGTGTGTATGTGTGACACATTGCTGTGTGACCCCTGGAACCCTACTTTTTTTTCCGACAAATGCTAATGCTAACAAATGCTAATGCTAACAACGGCTAGATTTTTTAAAGTGCGATAACTCGGAAACCAATAGGTTTTAAGCGCCCGCCTTTTAGTATGTTGTATAGCCCTTTGAGACAAACGCGTGGATATGAAATTCATTCATTTTTTTCAGATTGACTTCAAAACCCCCAAAATTACATAAGGCTATAGTAAGGCATCAAAACATAGATTTTAAGTCCAAAATTTTTGATATTGCCAATCTTTTGGTATGTTGTATAGCTCATCGAGACGAACGTGTGTATGTGTGACACATTGCTGTGTGACCCCTGGAACCCTACTTTTTTTCGACAAATGCTAATGCTAACAAATGCTAATGCTAACAACTGCTAGATTTTTCAAAGTGCGATAACTCGGAAACCAATAGGTTTTAAGCGCCCGCCTGTTAGGATGTTGTATAGCTCTTCGAGACAAACGCGTGGATATGGAATTTATTCATTTTTTTCATATTGACTTCAAAACCCCCAAAATTACATAAGGCTATAGTAAGGCGTCAAAAAATAGACTTTAAGTCCAAAATGTCCGATATTGCCAATCTTTTGGTATGCTGTATAGCTCATCGAGACGAACGTGTGTATGTGTGGCACATTGCTGTGTGACCCCTGGAACCCTACTTTTTTCTCGACAAATACTAATGCTAACAAATGCTAATGCTAACAACTGCTAGATTTTTCAAAGTGCGATAACTCGGAAACCAATAGGTTTTAAGCGCCCGCCTGTTAGGATGTTGTATAGCTCTTCGAGACAAACGCGTGGATATGGAATTTATTCATTTTTTTCAGATTGACTTCAAAACCCCCAAAATTACATAAGGCTATATAGTAAGGCGTCAAAACATAGATTTTAAGTCCAAAATTTCCGATATTGCCAATCTTTTGGTATGTTGTATAACTCATCGAGACGAACGTGTGTATGTGTGACACATTGCTGTGTGACCCCTGGAACCCTACTTTTTTTTTCGATAAATGCTAATGCTAACAAATGCTAATGCTAACAACTGCTAGATTTTTCAAAGTGCGATAACTCGGAAACCAATAGGTTTTAAGCGTCCGCCTGTTAGGATGTTGTATAGCTCTTCGAGACAAACGCGTGGATATGGAATTTATTCATTTTTTTCAGATTGACTTCAAAACCCCCAAAATTACATAAGGCTATAGTAAGGCGTCAAAAAATAGACTTTAAGTCCAAAATGTCCGATATTGCCAATCTTTTGGTATGTTGTATAGCTCATCGAGACGAACGTGTGTATGTGTGGCACATTGCTGTGTGACCCCTGGAACCCTACTTTTTTCTCGACAAATACTAATGCTAACAAATGCTAATGCTAACAACTGCTAGATTTTTCAAAGTGCGATAACTCGGAAACCAATAGGTTTTAAGCGCCCGCCTGTTAGGATGTTGTATAGCTCTTCGAGACAAACGCGTGGATATGAAATTCATTCATTTTTTTCAGATTGACTTCAAAACCCCCAAAATTACATAAGGCTATATAGTAAGGCGTCAAAACATAGATTTTAAGTCCAAAATTTCCGATATTGCCAATCTTTTGGTATGTTGTATAACTCATCGAGACGAACGTGTGTATGTGTGACACATTGCTGTGTGACCCCTGGAACCCTACTTTTTTTTTCGATAAATGCTAATGCTAACAAATGCTAATGCTAACAACTGCTAGATTTTTCAAAGTGCGATAACTCGGAAACCAATAGGTTTTAAGCGTCCGCCTGTTAGGATGTTGTATAGCTCTTCGAGACAAACGCGTGGATAGGGAATTTATTCATTTTTTTTAAAGTGACTTCAAAATCCCCAAAATTACATAAGGCTATAGTAAGGCGTCAAAACATAGATTTTAAGTCAAAAATTTCCGATATTGCCAATCTTTTGGTATGTTGTATAGCTCATCGAGACGAACGTGTGTATGTGTGACACATTGCTGTGTGACCCCTGGAACCCTACTTTTTTCGACAAATGCTAATGCTAACAAATGCTAATGCTAACAACTGCTAGATTTTTCAAAGTGCGATAACTCGGAAACCAATAGGTTTTAAGCGCCCGCCTGTTAGGATGTTGTATAGCTCTTCGAGACAAACGCGTGGATATGGAATTTATTCATTTTTTTAAGATTGACTTCAAAATCTCCAAAACATAGATTTTAAGTCAAAAATTTCCGATATTGCCAATCTTTTGGTATGTTGTATAGCTCATCGAGACGAACGTGTGTATGTGTGACACATTGCTGTGTGACCCCTGGAACCCTACTTTTTTTTTCTTTTTCGATAAATGCTAATGCTAACAAATGCTAATGCTAACAACTGCTAGATTTTTCAAAGTGCGATAACTCGGAAACCAATAGGTTTTAAGCGCCCGCCTGTTAGGATGTTGTATAGCTCTTCGAGACAAACGCGTGGATATGGAATTTATTCATTTTTTTAAGATTGACTTCAAAATCTCCAAAACATAGATTTTAAGTCCAAAATTTCCGATATTGCCAATCTTTTGGTATGTTGTATAGCTCATCGAGACGAACGTGTGTATGTGTGACACATTGCTGTGTGACCCCTGGAACCCTACTTTTTTTTTTTCGACAAATGCTAATGCTAACAAATGCTAATGCTAACAACGGCTAGATTTTTTAAAGTGCGATAACTCGGAAACCAATAGGTTTTAAGCGCCCGCCTTTTAGTATGTTGTATAGCCCTTTGAGACAAACGCGTGGATATGAAATTCATTCATTTTTTTCAGATTGACTTCAAAACCCCCAAAATTACATAAGGCTATAGTAAGTTGTCAAAACATAGATTTTAAGTCCAAAATTTCCGATATTGCCAATCTTTTGGTATGTTGTATAGCTCATCGAGACGAACGTGTGTATGTGTGACACATTGCTGTGTGACCCCTGGAACCCTACTTTTTTTCGAAAAATGCTAATGCTAACAAATGCTAATGCTAACAACTGCTAGATTTTTCAAAGTGCGATAACTCGGAAACCAATAGGTTTTAAGCGCCCGCCTGTTAGGATGTTGTATAGCTCTTCGAGACAAACGCGTGGATATGGAATTTATTCATTTTTTTCAGATTGACTTCAAAACCCCCAAAATTACATAAGGCTATATAGTAAGGCGTCAAAACATAGATTTTAAGTCCAAAATTTCCGATATTGCCAATCTTTTGGTATGTTGTATAACTCATCGAGACGAACGTGTGTATGTGTGACACATTGCTGTGTGACCCCTGGAACCCTACTTTTTTTTTCGATAAATGCTAATGCTAACAAATGCTAATGCTAACAACTGCTAGATTTTTCAAAGTGCGATAACTCGGAAACCAATAGGTTTTAAGCGTCCGCCTGTTAGGATGTTGTATAGCTCTTCGAGACAAACGCGTGGATAGGGAATTTATTCATTTTTTTTAAAGTGACTTCAAAATCCCCAAAATTACATAAGGCATAAAACATAGGATGTTGTATAGCTCTTCGAGACAAACGCGTGGATAGGGAATTTATTCATTTTTTTTAAAGTGACTTCAAAATCCCCAAAATTACATAAGGCTATAGTAAGGCGTCAAAACATAGATTTTAAGTCAAAAAATTCCGATATTGCCAATCTTTTGGTATGTTGTATAGCTCATCGAGACGAACGTGTGTATGTGTGACACATTGCTGTGTGACCCCTGGAACCCTACTTTTTTTCGACAAATGCTAATGCTAACAAATGCTAATGCTAACAACTGCTAGATTTTTCAAAGTGCGATAACTCGGAAACCAATAGGTTTTAAGCGCCCGCCTGTTAGGATGTTGTATAGCTCTTCGAGACAAACGCGTGGATATGGAATTTATTCATTTTTTTCAGATTGACTTCAAAACCCCCAAAATTACATAAGGCTATAGTAAGGCGTCAAAAAATAGACTTTAAGTCCAAAATGTCCGATATTGCCAATCTTTTGGTATGTTGTATAGCTCATCGAGACGAACGTGTGTATGTGTGGCACATTGCTGTGTGACCCCTGGAACCCTACTTTTTTCTCGACAAATACTAATGCTAACAAATGCTAATGCTAACAACTGCTAGATTTTTCAAAGTGCGATAACTCGGAAACCAATAGGTTTTAAGCGCCCGCCTGTTAGGATGTTGTATAGCTCTTCGAGACAAACGCGTGGATATGAAATTCATTCATTTTTTTCAGATTGACTTCAAAACCCCCAAAATTACATAAGGCTATATAGTAAGGCGTCAAAACATAGATTTTAAGTCCAAAATTTCCGATATTGCCAATCTTTTGGTATGTTGTATAACTCATCGAGACGAACGTGTGTATGTGTGACACATTGCTGTGTGACCCCTGGAACCCTACTTTTTTTTTCGATAAATGCTAATGCTAACAAATGCTAATGCTAACAACTGCTAGATTTTTCAAAGTGCGATAACTCGGAAACCAATAGGTTTTAAGCGCCCGCCTGTTAGGATGTTGTATAGCTCTTCGAGACAAACGCGTGGATAGGGAATTTATTCATTTTTTTTAAAGTGACTTCAAAATCCCCAAAATTACATAAGGCTATAGTAAGGCGTCAAAACATAGATTTTAAGTCAAAAAATTCCGATATTGCCAATCTTTTGGTATGTTGTATAGCTCATCGAGACGAACGTGTGTATGTGTGACACATTGCTGTGTGACCCCTGGAACCCTACTTTTTTTTTCTTTTTCGATAAATGCTAATGCTAACAAATGCTAATGCTAACAACTGCTAGATTTTTCAAAGTGCGATAACTCGGAAACCAATAGGTTTTAAGCGCCCGCCTGTTAGGATGTTGTATAGCTCTTCGAGACAAACGCGTGGATATGGAATTTATTCATTTTTTTAAGATTGACTTCAAAATCTCCAAAACATAGATTTTAAGTCCAAAATTTCCGATATTGCCAATCTTTTGGTATGTTGTATAGCTCATCGAGACGAACGTGTGTATGTGTGACACATTGCTGTGTGACCCCTGGAACCCTACTTTTTTTTTTCGACAAATGCTAATGCTAACAAATGCTAATGCTAACAACGGCTAGATTTTTTAAAGTGCGATAACTCGGAAACCAATAGGTTTTAAGCGCCCGCCTTTTAGTATGTTGTATAGCCCTTTGAGACAAACGCGTGGATATGAAATTCATTCATTTTTTTCAGATTGACTTCAAAACCCCCAAAATTACATAAGGCTATAGTAAGGCATCAAAACATAGATTTTAAGTCCAAAATTTTTGATATTGCCAATCTTTTGGTATGTTGTATAGCTCATCGAGACGAACGTGTGTATGTGTGACACATTGCTGTGTGACCCCTGGAACCCTACTTTTTTTCGACAAATGCTAATGCTAACAAATGCTAATGCTAACAACTGCTAGATTTTTCAAAGTGCGATAACTCGGAAACCAATAGGTTTTAAGCGCCCGCCTGTTAGGATGTTGTATAGCTCTTCGAGACAAACGCGTGGATATGGAATTTATTCATTTTTTTCAGATTGACTTCAAAACCCCCAAAATTACATAAGGCTATAGTAAGGTGTCAAAACATAGATTTTAAGTCCAAAATTTCCGATATTGCCAATCTTTTGGTATGTTGTATAGCTCATCGAGACGAACGTGTGTATGTGTGACACATTGCTGTGTGACCCCTGGAACCCTACTTTTTTTCGACAAATGCTAATGCTAACAAATGCTAATGCTAACAACTGCTAGATTTTTCAAAGTGCGATAACTCGGAAACCAATAGGTTTTAAGCGCCCGCCTGTTAGGATGTTGTATAGCTCTTCGAGACAAACGCGTGGATATGGAATTTATTCATTTTTTTCAGATTGACTTCAAAACCCCCAAAATTACATAAGGCTATATAGTAAGGCGTCAAAACATAGATTTTAAGTCCAAAATTTCCGATATTGCCAATCTTTTGGTATGTTGTATAACTCATCGAGACGAACGTGTGTATGTGTGACACATTGCTGTGTGACCCCTGGAACCCTACTTTTTTTTTCGATAAATGCTAATGCTAACAAATGCTAATGCTAACAACTGCTAGATTTTTCAAAGTGCGATAACTCGGAAACCAATAGGTTTTAAGCGTCCGCCTGTTAGGATGTTGTATAGCTCTTCGAGACAAACGCGTGGATAGGGAATTTATTCATTTTTTTTAAAGTGACTTCAAAATCCCCAAAATTACATAAGGCTATAGTAAGGCGTCAAAACATAGATTTTAAGTCAAAAATTTCCGATATTGCCAATCTTTTGGTATGTTGTATAGCTCATCGAGACGAACGTGTGTATGTGTGACACATTGCTGTGTGACCCCTGGAACCCTACTTTTTTCGACAAATGCTAATGCTAACAAATGCTAATGCTAACAACTGCTAGATTTTTCAAAGTGCGATAACTCGGAAACCAATAGGTTTTAAGCGCCCGCCTGTTAGGATGTTGTATAGCTCTTCGAGACAAACGCGTGGATATGGAATTTATTCATTTTTTTAAGATTGACTTCAAAATCTCCAAAACATAGATTTTAAGTCAAAAATTTCCGATATTGCCAATCTTTTGGTATGTTGTATAGCTCATCGAGACGAACGTGTGTATGTGTGACACATTGCTGTGTGACCCCTGGAACCCTACTTTTTTTTTCTTTTTCGATAAATGCTAATGCTAACAAATGCTAATGCTAACAACTGCTAGATTTTTCAAAGTGCGATAACTCGGAAACCAATAGGTTTTAAGCGCCCGCCTGTTAGGATGTTGTATAGCTCTTCGAGACAAACGCGTGGATATGGAATTTATTCATTTTTTTAAGATTGACTTCAAAATCTCCAAAACATAGATTTTAAGTCCAAAATTTCCGATATTGCCAATCTTTTGGTATGTTGTATAGCTCATCGAGACGAACGTGTGTATGTGTGACACATTGCTGTGTGACCCCTGGAACCCTACTTTTTTTTTTTCGACAAATGCTAATGCTAACAAATGCTAATGCTAACAACGGCTAGATTTTTTAAAGTGCGATAACTCGGAAACCAATAGGTTTTAAGCGCCCGCCTTTTAGTATGTTGTATAGCCCTTTGAGACAAACGCGTGGATATGAAATTCATTCATTTTTTTCAGATTGACTTCAAAACCCCCAAAATTACATAAGGCTATAGTAAGTTGTCAAAACATAGATTTTAAGTCCAAAATTTCCGATATTGCCAATCTTTTGGTATGTTGTATAGCTCATCGAGACGAACGTGTGTATGTGTGACACATTGCTGTGTGACCCCTGGAACCCTACTTTTTTTCGAAAAATGCTAATGCTAACAAATGCTAATGCTAACAACTGCTAGATTTTTCAAAGTGCGATAACTCGGAAACCAATAGGTTTTAAGCGTCCGCCTGTTAGGATGTTGTATAGCTCTTCGAGACAAACGCGTGGATAGGGAATTTATTCATTTTTTTTAAAGTGACTTCAAAATCCCCAAAATTACATAAGGCTATAGTAAGGCGTCAAAACATAGATTTTAAGTCAAAAATTTCCGATATTGCCAATCTTTTGGTATGTTGTATAGCTCATCGAGACGAACGTGTGTATGTGTGACACATTGCTGTGTGACCCCTGGAACCCTACTTTTTTCGACAAATGCTAATGCTAACAAATGCTAATGCTAACAACTGCTAGATTTTTCAAAGTGCGATAACTCGGAAACCAATAGGTTTTAAGCGCCCGCCTGTTAGGATGTTGTATAGCTCTTCGAGACAAACGCGTGGATATGGAATTTATTCATTTTTTTAAGATTGACTTCAAAATCTCCAAAACATAGATTTTAAGTCAAAAATTTCCGATATTGCCAATCTTTTGGTATGTTGTATAGCTCATCGAGACGAACGTGTGTATGTGTGACACATTGCTGTGTGACCCCTGGAACCCTACTTTTTTTTTCTTTTTCGATAAATGCTAATGCTAACAAATGCTAATGCTAACAACTGCTAGATTTTTCAAAGTGCGATAACTCGGAAACCAATAGGTTTTAAGCGCCCGCCTGTTAGGATGTTGTATAGCTCTTCGAGACAAACGCGTGGATATGGAATTTATTCATTTTTTTAAGATTGACTTCAAAATCTCCAAAACATAGATTTTAAGTCAAAAATTTCCGATATTGCCAATCTTTTGGTATGTTGTATAGCTCATCGAGACGAACGTGTGTATGTGTGACACATTGCTGTGTGACCCCTGGAACCCTACTTTTTTCGACAAATGCTAATGCTAACAAATGCTAATGCTAACAACTGCTAGATTTTTCAAAGTGCGATAACTCGGAAACCAATAGGTTTTAAGCGCCCGCCTGTTAGGATGTTGTATAGCTCTTCGAGACAAACGCGTGGATATGGAATTTATTCATTTTTTTAAGATTGACTTCAAAATCTCCAAAACATAGATTTTAAGTCAAAAATTTCCGATATTGCCAATCTTTTGGTATGTTGTATAGCTCATCGAGACGAACGTGTGTATGTGTGACACATTGCTGTGTGACCCCTGGAACCCTACTTTTTTTTTCTTTTTCGATAAATGCTAATGCTAACAAATGCTAATGCTAACAACTGCTAGATTTTTCAAAGTGCGATAACTCGGAAACCAATAGGTTTTAAGCGCCCGCCTGTTAGGATGTTGTATAGCTCTTCGAGACAAACGCGTGGATATGGAATTTATTCATTTTTTTAAGATTGACTTCAAAATCTCCAAAACATAGATTTTAAGTCCAAAATTTCCGATATTGCCAATCTTTTGGTATGTTGTATAGCTCATCGAGACGAACGTGTGTATGTGTGACACATTGCTGTGTGACCCCTGGAACCCTACTTTTTTTTTTTCGACAAATGCTAATGCTAACAAATGCTAATGCTAACAACGGCTAGATTTTTTAAAGTGCGATAACTCGGAAACCAATAGGTTTTAAGCGCCCGCCTTTTAGTATGTTGTATAGCCCTTTGAGACAAACGCGTGGATATGAAATTCATTCATTTTTTTCAGATTGACTTCAAAACCCCCAAAATTACATAAGGCTATAGTAAGTTGTCAAAACATAGATTTTAAGTCCAAAATTTCCGATATTGCCAATCTTTTGGTATGTTGTATAGCTCATCGAGACGAACGTGTGTATGTGTGACACATTGCTGTGTGACCCCTGGAACCCTACTTTTTTTCGAAAAATGCTAATGCTAACAAATGCTAATGCTAACAACTGCTAGATTTTTCAAAGTGCGATAACTCGGAAACCAATAGGTTTTAAGCGCCCGCCTGTTAGGATGTTGTATAGCTCTTCGAGACAAACGCGTGGATATGGAATTTATTCATTTTTTTCAGATTGACTTCAAAACCCCCAAAATTACATAAGGCTATATAGTAAGGCGTCAAAACATAGATTTTAAGTCCAAAATTTCCGATATTGCCAATCTTTTGGTATGTTGTATAACTCATCGAGACGAACGTGTGTATGTGTGACACATTGCTGTGTGACCCCTGGAACCCTACTTTTTTTTTCGATAAATGCTAATGCTAACAAATGCTAATGCTAACAACTGCTAGATTTTTCAAAGTGCGATAACTCGGAAACCAATAGGTTTTAAGCGTCCGCCTGTTAGGATGTTGTATAGCTCTTCGAGACAAACGCGTGGATAGGGAATTTATTCATTTTTTTTAAAGTGACTTCAAAATCCCCAAAATTACATAAGGCATAAAACATAGGATGTTGTATAGCTCTTCGAGACAAACGCGTGGATAGGGAATTTATTCATTTTTTTTAAAGTGACTTCAAAATCCCCAAAATTACATAAGGCTATAGTAAGGCGTCAAAACATAGATTTTAAGTCAAAAAATTCCGATATTGCCAATCTTTTGGTATGTTGTATAGCTCATCGAGACGAACGTGTGTATGTGTGACACATTGCTGTGTGACCCCTGGAACCCTACTTTTTTTTTCTTTTTCGATAAATGCTAATGCTAACAAATGCTAATGCTAACAACTGCTAGATTTTTCAAAGTGCGATAACTCGGAAACCAATAGGTTTTAAGCGCCCGCCTGTTAGGATGTTGTATAGCTCTTCGAGACAAACGCGTGGATATGGAATTTATTCATTTTTTTAAGATTGACTTCAAAATCTCCAAAACATAGATTTTAAGTCCAAAATTTCCGATATTGCCAATCTTTTGGTATGTTGTATAGCTCATCGAGACGAACGTGTGTATGTGTGACACATTGCTGTGTGACCCCTGGAACCCTACTTTTTTTTTTCGACAAATGCTAATGCTAACAAATGCTAATGCTAACAACGGCTAGATTTTTTAAAGTGCGATAACTCGGAAACCAATAGGTTTTAAGCGCCCGCCTTTTAGTATGTTGTATAGCCCTTTGAGACAAACGCGTGGATATGAAATTCATTCATTTTTTTCAGATTGACTTCAAAACCCCCAAAATTACATAAGGCTATAGTAAGGCATCAAAACATAGATTTTAAGTCCAAAATTTTTGATATTGCCAATCTTTTGGTATGTTGTATAGCTCATCGAGACGAACGTGTGTATGTGTGACACATTGCTGTGTGACCCCTGGAACCCTACTTTTTTTCGACAAATGCTAATGCTAACAAATGCTAATGCTAACAACTGCTAGATTTTTCAAAGTGCGATAACTCGGAAACCAATAGGTTTTAAGCGCCCGCCTGTTAGGATGTTGTATAGCTCTTCGAGACAAACGCGTGGATATGGAATTTATTCATTTTTTTCAGATTGACTTCAAAACCCCCAAAATTACATAAGGCTATAGTAAGGTGTCAAAACATAGATTTTAAGTCCAAAATTTCCGATATTGCCAATCTTTTGGTATGTTGTATAGCTCATCGAGACGAACGTGTGTATGTGTGACACATTGCTGTGTGACCCCTGGAACCCTACTTTTTTTCGACAAATGCTAATGCTAACAAATGCTAATGCTAACAACTGCTAGATTTTTCAAAGTGCGATAACTCGGAAACCAATAGGTTTTAAGCGCCCGCCTGTTAGGATGTTGTATAGCTCTTCGAGACAAACGCGTGGATATGGAATTTATTCATTTTTTTCAGATTGACTTCAAAACCCCCAAAATTACATAAGGCTATATAGTAAGGCGTCAAAACATAGATTTTAAGTCCAAAATTTCCGATATTGCCAATCTTTTGGTATGTTGTATAACTCATCGAGACGAACGTGTGTATGTGTGACACATTGCTGTGTGACCCCTGGAACCCTACTTTTTTTTTCGATAAATGCTAATGCTAACAAATGCTAATGCTAACAACTGCTAGATTTTTCAAAGTGCGATAACTCGGAAACCAATAGGTTTTAAGCGTCCGCCTGTTAGGATGTTGTATAGCTCTTCGAGACAAACACGTGGATAGGGAATTTATTCATTTTTTTTAAAGTGACTTCAAAATCCCCAAAATTACATAAGGCTATAAACATAGATTTTAAGTCAAAAATTTCCGATATTGCCAATCTTTTGGTATGTTGTATAGCTCATCGAGACGAACGTGTGTATGTGTGACACATTGCTGTGTGACCCCTGGAACCCTACTTTTTTCGACAAATGCTAATGCTAACAAATGCTAATGCTAACAACTGCTAGATTTTTCAAAGTGCGATAACTCGGAAACCAATAGGTTTTAAGCGCCCGCCTGTTAGGATGTTGTATAGCTCTTCGAGACAAACGCGTGGATATGGAATTTATTCATTTTTTTAAGATTGACTTCAAAATCTCCAAAACATAGATTTTAAGTCAAAAATTTCCGATATTGCCAATCTTTTGGTATGTTGTATAGCTCATCGAGACGAACGTGTGTATGTGTGACACATTGCTGTGTGACCCCTGGAACCCTACTTTTTTTTTCTTTTTCGATAAATGCTAATGCTAACAAATGCTAATGCTAACAACTGCTAGATTTTTCAAAGTGCGATAACTCGGAAACCAATAGGTTTTAAGCGCCCGCCTGTTAGGATGTTGTATAGCTCTTCGAGACAAACGCGTGGATATGGAATTTATTCATTTTTTTAAGATTGACTTCAAAATCTCCAAAACATAGATTTTAAGTCCAAAATTTCCGATATTGCCAATCTTTTGGTATGTTGTATAGCTCATCGAGACGAACGTGTGTATGTGTGACACATTGCTGTGTGACCCCTGGAACCCTACTTTTTTTTTTTTCGACAAATGCTAATGCTAACAAATGCTAATGCTAACAACGGCTAGATTTTTTAAAGTGCGATAACTCGGAAACCAATAGGTTTTAAGCGCCCGCCTTTTAGTATGTTGTATAGCCCTTTGAGACAAACGCGTGGATATGAAATTCATTCATTTTTTTCAGATTGACTTCAAAACCCCCAAAATTACATAAGGCTATAGTAAGGTGTCAAAACATAGATTTTAAGTCCAAAATTTCCGATATTGCCAATCTTTTGGTATGTTGTATAGCTCATCGAGACGAACGTGTGTATGTGTGACACATTGCTGTGTGACCCCTGGAACCCTACTTTTTTTCGAAAAATGCTAATGCTAACAAATGCTAATGCTAACAACTGCTAGATTTTTCAAAGTGCGATAACTCGGAAACCAATAGGTTTTAAGCGCCCGCCTGTTAGGATGTTGTATAGCTCTTCGAGACAAACGCGTGGATATGGAATTTATTCATTTTTTTCAGATTGACTTCAAAACCCCCAAAATTACATAAGGCTATATAGTAAGGCGTCAAAACATAGATTTTAAGTCCAAAATTTTCGATATTGCCAATCTTTTGGTATGTTGTATAACTCATCGAGACGAACGTGTGTATGTGTGACACATTGCTGTGTGACCCCTGGAACCCTACTTTTTTTTTCGATAAATGCTAATGCTAACAAATGCTAATGCTAACAACTGCTAGATTTTTCAAAGTGCGATAACTCGGAAACCAATAGGTTTTAAGCGTCCGCCTGTTAGGATGTTGTATAGCTCTTCGAGACAAACGCGTGGATAGGGAATTTATTCATTTTTTTTAAAGTGACTTCAAAATCCCCAAAATTACATAAGGCTATAGTAAGGCGTCAAAACATAGATTTTAAGTCAAAAATTTCCGATATTGCCAATCTTTTGGTATGTTGTATAGCTCATCGAGACGAACGTGTGTATGTGTGACACATTGCTGTGTGACCCCTGGAACCCTACTTTTTTTTCGACAAATGCTAATGCTAACAAATGCTAATGCTAACAACGGCTAGATTTTTTAAAGTGCGATAACTCGGAAACCAATAGGTTTTAAGCGCCCGCCTTTTAGTATGTTGTATAGCCCTTTGAGACAAACGCGTGGATATGAAATTCATTCATTTTTTTCAGATTGACTTCAAAACCCCCAAAATTACATAAGGCTATAGTAAGGCATCAAAACATAGATTTTAAGTCCAAAATTTTTGATATTGCCAATCTTTTGGTATGTTGTATAGCTCATCGAGACGAACGTGTGTATGTGTGACACATTGCTGTGTGACCCCTGGAACCCTACTTTTTTTTCGACAAATGCTAATGCTAACAAATGCTAATGCTAACAACGGCTAGATTTTTTAAAGTGCGATAACTCGGAAACCAATAGGTTTTAAGCGCCCGCCTTTTAGTATGTTGTATAGCCCTTTGAGACAAACGCGTGGATATGAAATTCATTCATTTTTTTCAGATTGACTTCAAAACCCCCAAAATTACATAAGGCTATAGTAAGGCATCAAAACATAGATTTTAAGTCCAAAATTTTTGATATTGCCAATCTTTTGGTATGTTGTATAGCTCATCGAGACGAACGTGTGTATGTGTGACACATTGCTGTGTGACCCCTGGAACCCTACTTTTTTCGACAAATGCTAATGCTAACAAATGCTAATGCTAACAACTGCTAGATTTTTCAAAGTGCGATAACTCGGAAACCAATAGGTTTTAAGCGCCCGCCTGTTAGGATGTTGTATAGCTCTTCGAGACAAACGCGTGGATATGGAATTTATTCATTTTTTTAAGATTGACTTCAAAATCTCCAAAACATAGATTTTAAGTCCAAAATTTCCGATATTGCCAATCTTTTGGTATGTTGTATAGCTCATCGAGACGAACGTGTGTATGTGTGACACATTGCTGTGTGACCCCTGGAACCCTACTTTTTTTTTCGACAAATGCTAATGCTAACAAATGCTAATGCTAACAACGGCTAGATTTTTTAAAGTGCGATAACTCGGAAACCAATAGGTTTTAAGCGCCCGCCTTTTAGTATGTTGTATAGCCCTTTGAGACAAACGCGTGGATATGAAATTCATTCATTTTTTTCAGATTGACTTCAAAACCCCCAAAATTACATAAGGCTATAGTAAGGCATCAAAACATAGATTTTAAGTCCAAAATTTTTGATATTGCCAATCTTTTGGTATGTTGTATAGCTCATCGAGACGAACGTGTGTATGTGTGACACATTGCTGTGTGACCCCTGGAACCCTACTTTTTTTCGACAAATGCTAATGCTAACAAATGCTAATGCTAACAACTGCTAGATTTTTCAAAGTGCGATAACTCGGAAACCAATAGGTTTTAAGCGCCCGCCTGTTAGGATGTTGTATAGCTCTTCGAGACAAACGCGTGGATATGGAATTTATTCATTTTTTTCATATTGACTTCAAAACCCCCAAAATTACATAAGGCTATAGTAAGGCGTCAAAAAATAGACTTTAAGTCCAAAATGTCCGATATTGCCAATCTTTTGGTATGCTGTATAGCTCATCGAGACGAACGTGTGTATGTGTGGCACATTGCTGTGTGACCCCTGGAACCCTACTTTTTTCTCGACAAATACTAATGCTAACAAATGCTAATGCTAACAACTGCTAGATTTTTCAAAGTGCGATAACTCGGAAACCAATAGGTTTTAAGCGCCCGCCTGTTAGGATGTTGTATAGCTCTTCGAGACAAACGCGTGGATATGGAATTTATTCATTTTTTTCAGATTGACTTCAAAACCCCCAAAATTACATAAGGCTATATAGTAAGGCGTCAAAACATAGATTTTAAGTCCAAAATTTCCGATATTGCCAATCTTTTGGTATGTTGTATAACTCATCGAGACGAACGTGTGTATGTGTGACACATTGCTGTGTGACCCCTGGAACCCTACTTTTTTTTTCGATAAATGCTAATGCTAACAAATGCTAATGCTAACAACTGCTAGATTTTTCAAAGTGCGATAACTCGGAAACCAATAGGTTTTAAGCGTCCGCCTGTTAGGATGTTGTATAGCTCTTCGAGACAAACGCGTGGATAGGGAATTTATTCATTTTTTTTAAAGTGACTTCAAAATCCCCAAAATTACATAAGGCTATAGTAAGGCGTCAAAACATAGATTTTAAGTCAAAAATTTCCGATATTGCCAATCTTTTGGTATGTTGTATAGCTCATCGAGACGAACGTGTGTATGTGTGACACATTGCTGTGTGACCCCTGGAACCCTACTTTTTTTTTCGACAAATGCTAATGCTAACAAATGCTAATGCTAACAACGGCTAGATTTTTTAAAGTGCGATAACTCGGAAACCAATAGGTTTTAAGCGCCCGCCTTTTAGTATGTTGTATAGCCCTTTGAGACAAACGCGTGGATATGAAATTCATTCATTTTTTTCAGATTGACTTCAAAACCCCCAAAATTACATAAGGCTATAGTAAGGCATCAAAACATAGATTTTAAGTCCAAAATTTTTGATATTGCCAATCTTTTGGTATGTTGTATAGCTCATCGAGACGAACGTGTGTATGTGTGACACATTGCTGTGTGACCCCTGGAACCCTACTTTTTTCGACAAATGCTAATGCTAACAAATGCTAATGCTAACAACTGCTAGATTTTTCAAAGTGCGATAACTCGGAAACCAATAGGTTTTAAGCGCCCGCCTGTTAGGATGTTGTATAGCTCTTCGAGACAAACGCGTGGATATGGAATTTATTCATTTTTTTAAGATTGACTTCAAAATCTCCAAAACATAGATTTTAAGTCCAAAATTTCCGATATTGCCAATCTTTTGGTATGTTGTATAGCTCATCGAGACGAACGTGTGTATGTGTGACACATTGCTGTGTGACCCCTGGAACCCTACTTTTTTTTTCGACAAATGCTAATGCTAACAAATGCTAATGCTAACAACGGCTAGATTTTTTAAAGTGCGATAACTCGGAAACCAATAGGTTTTAAGCGCCCGCCTTTTAGTATGTTGTATAGCCCTTTGAGACAAACGCGTGGATATGAAATTCATTCATTTTTTTCAGATTGACTTCAAAACCCCCAAAATTACATAAGGCTATAGTAAGGCATCAAAACATAGATTTTAAGTCCAAAATTTTTGATATTGCCAATCTTTTGGTATGTTGTATAGCTCATCGAGACGAACGTGTGTATGTGTGACACATTGCTGTGTGACCCCTGGAACCCTACTTTTTTTCGACAAATGCTAATGCTAACAAATGCTAATGCTAACAACTGCTAGATTTTTCAAAGTGCGATAACTCGGAAACCAATAGGTTTTAAGCGCCCGCCTGTTAGGATGTTGTATAGCTCTTCGAGACAAACGCGTGGATATGGAATTTATTCATTTTTTTCAGATTGACTTCAAAACCCCCAAAATTACATAAGGCTATAGTAAGGTGTCAAAACATAGATTTTAAGTCCAAAATTTCCGATATTGCCAATCTTTTGGTATGTTGTATAGCTCATCGAGACGAACGTGTGTATGTGTGACACATTGCTGTGTGACCCCTGGAACCCTACTTTTTTTCGACAAATGCTAATGCTAACAAATGCTAATGCTAACAACTGCTAGATTTTTCAAAGTGCGATAACTCGGAAACCAATAGGTTTTAAGCGCCCGCCTGTTAGGATGTTGTATAGCTCTTCGAGACAAACGCGTGGATATGGAATTTATTCATTTTTTTCAGATTGACTTCAAAACCCCCAAAATTACATAAGGCTATATAGTAAGGCGTCAAAACATAGATTTTAAGTCCAAAATTTCCGATATTGCCAATCTTTTGGTATGTTGTATAACTCATCGAGACGAACGTGTGTATGTGTGACACATTGCTGTGTGACCCCTGGAACCCTACTTTTTTTTTCGATAAATGCTAATGCTAACAAATGCTAATGCTAACAACTGCTAGATTTTTCAAAGTGCGATAACTCGGAAACCAATAGGTTTTAAGCGTCCGCCTGTTAGGATGTTGTATAGCTCTTCGAGACAAACGCGTGGATAGGGAATTTATTCATTTTTTTTAAAGTGACTTCAAAATCCCCAAAATTACATAAGGCTATAGTAAGGCGTCAAAACATAGATTTTAAGTCAAAAATTTCCGATATTGCCAATCTTTTGGTATGTTGTATAGCTCATCGAGACGAACGTGTGTATGTGTGACACATTGCTGTGTGACCCCTGGAACCCTACTTTTTTCGACAAATGCTAATGCTAACAAATGCTAATGCTAACAACTGCTAGATTTTTCAAAGTGCGATAACTCGGAAACCAATAGGTTTTAAGCGCCCGCCTGTTAGGATGTTGTATAGCTCTTCGAGACAAACGCGTGGATATGGAATTTATTCATTTTTTTAAGATTGACTTCAAAATCTCCAAAACATAGATTTTAAGTCAAAAATTTCCGATATTGCCAATCTTTTGGTATGTTGTATAGCTCATCGAGACGAACGTGTGTATGTGTGACACATTGCTGTGTGACCCCTGGAACCCTACTTTTTTTTTCTTTTTCGATAAATGCTAATGCTAACAAATGCTAATGCTAACAACTGCTAGATTTTTCAAAGTGCGATAACTCGGAAACCAATAGGTTTTAAGCGCCCGCCTGTTAGGATGTTGTATAGCTCTTCGAGACAAACGCGTGGATATGGAATTTATTCATTTTTTTAAGATTGACTTCAAAATCTCCAAAACATAGATTTTAAGTCCAAAATTTCCGATATTGCCAATCTTTTGGTATGTTGTATAGCTCATCGAGACGAACGTGTGTATGTGTGACACATTGCTGTGTGACCCCTGGAACCCTACTTTTTTTTTTTCGACAAATGCTAATGCTAACAAATGCTAATGCTAACAACGGCTAGATTTTTTAAAGTGCGATAACTCGGAAACCAATAGGTTTTAAGCGCCCGCCTTTTAGTATGTTGTATAGCCCTTTGAGACAAACGCGTGGATATGAAATTCATTCATTTTTTTCAGATTGACTTCAAAACCCCCAAAATTACATAAGGCTATAGTAAGTTGTCAAAACATAGATTTTAAGTCCAAAATTTCCGATATTGCCAATCTTTTGGTATGTTGTATAGCTCATCGAGACGAACGTGTGTATGTGTGACACATTGCTGTGTGACCCCTGGAACCCTACTTTTTTTCGAAAAATGCTAATGCTAACAAATGCTAATGCTAACAACTGCTAGATTTTTCAAAGTGCGATAACTCGGAAACCAATAGGTTTTAAGCGCCCGCCTGTTAGGATGTTGTATAGCTCTTCGAGACAAACGCGTGGATATGGAATTTATTCATTTTTTTCAGATTGACTTCAAAACCCCCAAAATTACATAAGGCTATATAGTAAGGCGTCAAAACATAGATTTTAAGTCCAAAATTTCCGATATTGCCAATCTTTTGGTATGTTGTATAACTCATCGAGACGAACGTGTGTATGTGTGACACATTGCTGTGTGACCCCTGGAACCCTACTTTTTTTTTCGATAAATGCTAATGCTAACAAATGCTAATGCTAACAACTGCTAGATTTTTCAAAGTGCGATAACTCGGAAACCAATAGGTTTTAAGCGTCCGCCTGTTAGGATGTTGTATAGCTCTTCGAGACAAACGCGTGGATAGGGAATTTATTCATTTTTTTTAAAGTGACTTCAAAATCCCCAAAATTACATAAGGCATAAAACATAGGATGTTGTATAGCTCTTCGAGACAAACGCGTGGATAGGGAATTTATTCATTTTTTTTAAAGTGACTTCAAAATCCCCAAAATTACATAAGGCTATAGTAAGGCGTCAAAACATAGATTTTAAGTCAAAAAATTCCGATATTGCCAATCTTTTGGTATGTTGTATAGCTCATCGAGACGAACGTGTGTATGTGTGACACATTGCTGTGTGACCCCTGGAACCCTACTTTTTTTTTCTTTTTCGATAAATGCTAATGCTAACAAATGCTAATGCTAACAACTGCTAGATTTTTCAAAGTGCGATAACTCGGAAACCAATAGGTTTTAAGCGCCCGCCTGTTAGGATGTTGTATAGCTCTTCGAGACAAACGCGTGGATATGGAATTTATTCATTTTTTTAAGATTGACTTCAAAATCTCCAAAACATAGATTTTAAGTCCAAAATTTCCGATATTGCCAATCTTTTGGTATGTTGTATAGCTCATCGAGACGAACGTGTGTATGTGTGACACATTGCTGTGTGACCCCTGGAACCCTACTTTTTTTTTTCGACAAATGCTAATGCTAACAAATGCTAATGCTAACAACGGCTAGATTTTTTAAAGTGCGATAACTCGGAAACCAATAGGTTTTAAGCGCCCGCCTTTTAGTATGTTGTATAGCCCTTTGAGACAAACGCGTGGATATGAAATTCATTCATTTTTTTCAGATTGACTTCAAAACCCCCAAAATTACATAAGGCTATAGTAAGGCATCAAAACATAGATTTTAAGTCCAAAATTTTTGATATTGCCAATCTTTTGGTATGTTGTATAGCTCATCGAGACGAACGTGTGTATGTGTGACACATTGCTGTGTGACCCCTGGAACCCTACTTTTTTTCGACAAATGCTAATGCTAACAAATGCTAATGCTAACAACTGCTAGATTTTTCAAAGTGCGATAACTCGGAAACCAATAGGTTTTAAGCGCCCGCCTGTTAGGATGTTGTATAGCTCTTCGAGACAAACGCGTGGATATGGAATTTATTCATTTTTTTCAGATTGACTTCAAAACCCCCAAAATTACATAAGGCTATAGTAAGGTGTCAAAACATAGATTTTAAGTCCAAAATTTCCGATATTGCCAATCTTTTGGTATGTTGTATAGCTCATCGAGACGAACGTGTGTATGTGTGACACATTGCTGTGTGACCCCTGGAACCCTACTTTTTTTCGACAAATGCTAATGCTAACAAATGCTAATGCTAACAACTGCTAGATTTTTCAAAGTGCGATAACTCGGAAACCAATAGGTTTTAAGCGCCCGCCTGTTAGGATGTTGTATAGCTCTTCGAGACAAACGCGTGGATATGGAATTTATTCATTTTTTTCAGATTGACTTCAAAACCCCCAAAATTACATAAGGCTATATAGTAAGGCGTCAAAACATAGATTTTAAGTCCAAAATTTCCGATATTGCCAATCTTTTGGTATGTTGTATAACTCATCGAGACGAACGTGTGTATGTGTGACACATTGCTGTGTGACCCCTGGAACCCTACTTTTTTTTTCGATAAATGCTAATGCTAACAAATGCTAATGCTAACAACTGCTAGATTTTTCAAAGTGCGATAACTCGGAAACCAATAGGTTTTAAGCGTCCGCCTGTTAGGATGTTGTATAGCTCTTCGAGACAAACACGTGGATAGGGAATTTATTCATTTTTTTTAAAGTGACTTCAAAATCCCCAAAATTACATAAGGCTATAAACATAGATTTTAAGTCAAAAATTTCCGATATTGCCAATCTTTTGGTATGTTGTATAGCTCATCGAGACGAACGTGTGTATGTGTGACACATTGCTGTGTGACCCCTGGAACCCTACTTTTTTCGACAAATGCTAATGCTAACAAATGCTAATGCTAACAACTGCTAGATTTTTCAAAGTGCGATAACTCGGAAACCAATAGGTTTTAAGCGCCCGCCTGTTAGGATGTTGTATAGCTCTTCGAGACAAACGCGTGGATATGGAATTTATTCATTTTTTTAAGATTGACTTCAAAATCTCCAAAACATAGATTTTAAGTCAAAAATTTCCGATATTGCCAATCTTTTGGTATGTTGTATAGCTCATCGAGACGAACGTGTGTATGTGTGACACATTGCTGTGTGACCCCTGGAACCCTACTTTTTTTTTTTTCGACAAATGCTAATGCTAACAAATGCTAATGCTAACAACGGCTAGATTTTTTAAAGTGCGATAACTCGGAAACCAATAGGTTTTAAGCGCCCGCCTTTTAGTATGTTGTATAGCCCTTTGAGACAAACGCGTGGATATGAAATTCATTCATTTTTTTCAGATTGACTTCAAAACCCCCAAAATTACATAAGGCTATAGTAAGGTGTCAAAACATAGATTTTAAGTCCAAAATTTCCGATATTGCCAATCTTTTGGTATGTTGTATAGCTCATCGAGACGAACGTGTGTATGTGTGACACATTGCTGTGTGACCCCTGGAACCCTACTTTTTTTCGAAAAATGCTAATGCTAACAAATGCTAATGCTAACAACTGCTAGATTTTTCAAAGTGCGATAACTCGGAAACCAATAGGTTTTAAGCGCCCGCCTGTTAGGATGTTGTATAGCTCTTCGAGACAAACGCGTGGATATGGAATTTATTCATTTTTTTCAGATTGACTTCAAAACCCCCAAAATTACATAAGGCTATATAGTAAGGCGTCAAAACATAGATTTTAAGTCCAAAATTTCCGATATTGCCAATCTTTTGGTATGTTGTATAACTCATCGAGACGAACGTGTGTATGTGTGACACATTGCTGTGTGACCCCTGGAACCCTACTTTTTTTTTCGATAAATGCTAATGCTAACAAATGCTAATGCTAACAACTGCTAGATTTTTCAAAGTGCGATAACTCGGAAACCAATAGGTTTTAAGCGTCCGCCTGTTAGGATGTTGTATAGCTCTTCGAGACAAACGCGTGGATAGGGAATTTATTCATTTTTTTTAAAGTGACTTCAAAATCCCCAAAATTACATAAGGCTATAGTAAGGCGTCAAAACATAGATTTTAAGTCAAAAATTTCCGATATTGCCAATCTTTTGGTATGTTGTATAGCTCATCGAGACGAACGTGTGTATGTGTGACACATTGCTGTGTGACCCCTGGAACCCTACTTTTTTTTCGACAAATGCTAATGCTAACAAATGCTAATGCTAACAACGGCTAGATTTTTTAAAGTGCGATAACTCGGAAACCAATAGGTTTTAAGCGCCCGCCTTTTAGTATGTTGTATAGCCCTTTGAGACAAACGCGTGGATATGAAATTCATTCATTTTTTTCAGATTGACTTCAAAACCCCCAAAATTACATAAGGCTATAGTAAGGCATCAAAACATAGATTTTAAGTCCAAAATTTTTGATATTGCCAATCTTTTGGTATGTTGTATAGCTCATCGAGACGAACGTGTGTATGTGTGACACATTGCTGTGTGACCCCTGGAACCCTACTTTTTTCGACAAATGCTAATGCTAACAAATGCTAATGCTAACAACTGCTAGATTTTTCAAAGTGCGATAACTCGGAAACCAATAGGTTTTAAGCGCCCGCCTGTTAGGATGTTGTATAGCTCTTCGAGACAAACGCGTGGATATGGAATTTATTAATTTTTTTCAGATTGACTTCAAAACCCCAAAATTACGGTAAGGCATCAAAACATAGATTTTAAGTCCAAAATTTCCGATATTGCCAATCTTTTGGTATGTTTTATAGCTCATCGAGACGAACGTGTGTATGTGTGACACATTGCTGTGTGACCCCTGGAACCCTACTTTTTTTTGACAAATGCTAATGCTAACAAATGCCAATGCTAACAACTGCTAGATTTTTCAAAGTGCGATAACTCGGAAACCAATAGGTTTTAAGCGCCCGCCTGTTAGGATGTTGTATAGCTCTTCGAGACAAACGCATGGATATGGAATGTATTAATTTTTTTCAGATTGACTTCAAAACCCCAAAATTACGGTAAGGCATCAAAACATAGATTTTAAGTCCAAAATTTCCGATATTGCCAATCTTTTGGTATGTTGTATAGCTCATCGAGACGAACGTGTGTATGTGTGACACATTGCTGTGTGACCCCTGGAACCCTACTTTTTTTTTCGACAAATGCTAATGCTAACAAATGCTAATGCTAACAACGGCTAGATTTTTTAAAGTGCGATAACTCGGAAACCAATAGGTTTTAAGCGCCCGCCTTTTAGTATGTTGTATAGCCCTTCGAGACAAACGTGTGGATATGAAATTCATTCATTTTTTTCAGATTGACTTCAAAACCCCCAAAATTACATAAGGCTATAGTAAGGCATCAAAACATAGATTTTAAGTCCAAAATTTTTGATATTGCCAATCTTTTGGTATGTTGTATAGCTCATCGAGACGAACGTGTGTATGTGTGACACATTGCTGTGTGACCCCTGGAACCCTACTTTTTTTTTCGACAAATGCTAATGCTAACAAATGCTAATGCTAACAACGGCTAGATTTTTTAAAGTGCGATAACTCGGAAACCAATAGGTTTTAAGCGCCCGCCTTTTATTATGTTGTATAGCCCTTCGAGACAAACGTGTGGATATGAAATTCATTCATTTTTTTCAGATTGACTTCAAAACCCCCAAAATTACATAAGGCTATAGTAAGGCATCAAAACATAGATTTTAAGTCCAAAATTTTTGATATTGCCAATCTTTTGGTATGTTGTATAGCTCATCGAGGCGAACGTGTGTATGTGTGACACATTGCTGTGTGACCCCTGGAACCCTACTTTTTTTCGACAAATGCTAATGCTAACAAATGCTAATGCTAACAACTGCTAGATTTTTCAAAGTGCGATAACTCGGAAACCAATAGGTTTTAAGCGCCCGCCTGTTAGGATGTTGTATAGCTCTTCGAGACAAACGCGTGGATATGGAATTTATTCATTTTTTTTCAGATTGACTTCAAAATCCCCAAAATTACATAAGGCTATAGTAAGGCGTCAAAACATAGATTTTAAGTCAAAAATTTTCGATATTGCCAATCTTTTGGTATGTTGTATAGCTCATCGAGACGAACGTGTGTATGTGTGGCACATTGCTGTGTGACCCCTGGAACCCTACTTTTTTTTCGATAAATGCTAATGCTAACAAATGCTAATGCTAACAACTGCTAGATTTTTCAAAGTGCGATAACTCGGAAACCAATAGGTTTTAAGCGTCCGCCTGTTAGGATGTTGTATAGCTCTTCGAGACGAACGCGTGGATATGGAAGGTTTTCATTTTTTTCATATTGACTTCAAAACCCCCAAAATTACATAAGGCTAATGCTAAGGCGTCAAAACATAGATTTTAAGTCCAACATTTTCGATAATGCCAATCTTTTGGTATGTTGTATAGCTCGTCGAGACGAACGTGTGTATGTGTTACACATTGCTGTGTGACCCCTGGAACCCTACTTTTTTTCGACAAATGCTAATGCTAACAAATGCCGATGCTAACAACTGCTAGATAACTCGGAAACCAATAGGTTTTAAGCGCTCGCCTTTTAGTATGTTGTATAGCTCTTCGAGACGAACGCGTGGATATGAAATTCATTAATTTTTTTCAGATTGACTTCAAAACCCCCAAAATTACATAAGACTATAGTAAGGTGTCAAAACATAAATTTTAAGTCTTAAATTTCCGATAGTGCCCCAATAACCCATGACGTGGGTAAAAAAAAAAAAACAATTTGGGTTGTTTTTGACCCAGGTGTTTTTATTGTGCAATAGGTTTTAAGCGCCCATCTTTTAGTGAGTTGTATAGCTCACCAAGACGAACGTGTGGATATGAGTTTAATTCATTTTTGCCTGATTGTCTTCAAAACCCCCAAAAATACAAACGACCATAAACTAGAACATTTAGAAGACCACAGGACCACAAGAGATGCCACTAAACACCAGTGTCTGTTGACGTCAGTAAATAGGATTCACTAACTCTACCTGACTCAACACAAAGATGATAGTTTTAATAACCAGATTATAGATGATAGTTTGATAAACAACATGACAGATAGATCACTATCTGACAGGTTGATAGACAACATGACAGATAGATCACTATCTGGCAGCACAGGTTGATAGACAACATGACAGATAGATCACTATCTGGCAGCACAGGTTGATAGACAACATGACAGATAGATCACTATCTGGCAGCACAGGTTGATAGACAACATGACAGATAGATCACTATCTGGCAGCAGGTTGATAGACAACATGACAGATAGATCACTATCTGACAGGTTGATAGACAACATGACAGATAGATCACTATCTGGCAGCACAGGTTGATAGACAACATGACAGATAGATCACTATCTGGCAGCAGGTTGATAGACAACATGACAGATAGATCACTATCTGACAGCACAGGTTGATAGACAACATGACAGATAGATCACTATCTGACAGGTTGATAGACAACATGACAGATAGATCACTATCTGACAGCAGGTTGATAGACAACATGACAGATAGATCACTATCTGACAGCACAGGTTGATAAACAACATGACAGATAGATCACTATCTGACAGGTTGATAGACAACATGACAGATAGATCACTATCTGGCAGCACAGGTTGATAGACAACATGACAGATAGATCACTATCTGACAGGTTGATAGACAACATGACAGA
Source organism: Nannobrachium achirus (assembly GCF_963921795.1). Lineage (NCBI taxonomy): Eukaryota > Metazoa > Chordata > Actinopteri > Myctophiformes > Myctophidae > Nannobrachium > Nannobrachium achirus. Next base: position 1,597,014 of record NC_137828.1, read on the forward strand.
TAGATCACTATCTGACAGGTTGATAGACAACATGACAGATAGATCACTATCTGGCAGCAGGTTGATAGACAACATGACAGATAGATCACTATCTGGCAGCACAGGTTGATAAACAACATGACAGATAGATCACTATCTGGCAGCAGGTTGATAGACAACATGACAGATAGATCACTATCTGACAGGTTGATAGACAACATGACAGATAGATCACTATCTGGCAGCAGGTTGATAGACAACATGACAGATAGATCACTATCTGGCAGCACAGGTTGATAGACAACATGACAGATAGATCACTATCTGGCAGCACAGGTTGATAAACAACATGACAGATAGATCACTATCTGGCAGCACAGGTTGATAGACAACATGACAGATAGATCACTATCTGGCAGCACAGGTTGATAGACAACATGACAGATAGATCACTATCTGGCAGCAGGTTGATAGACAACATGACAGATAGATCACTATCTGGCAGCAGGTTGATAGACAACATGACAGATAGATCACTATCTGGCAGCACAGGTTGATAGACAACATGACAGATAGATCACTATCTGACAGCAGGTTGATAGACAACATGACAGATAGATCACTATCTGACAGGTTGATAGACAACATGACAGATAGATCACTATCTGGCAGCACAGGTTGATAGACAACATGACAGATAGATCACTATCTGGCAGCAGGTTGATAGACAACATGACAGATAGATCACTATCTGGCAGCACAGGTTGATAGACAACATGACAGATAGATCACTATCTGGCAGCAGGTTGATAGACAACATGACAGATAGATCACTATCTGGCAGCAGGTTGATAGACAACATGACAGATAGATCACTATCTGGCAGCAGGACACTACAGGTTGATAGACAACATGACAGATAGATCACTATCTGGCAGCACAGGTTGATAGACAACATGACAGATAGATCACTATCTGGCAGCACAGGTTGATAGACAACATGACAGATAGATCACTATCTGGCAGCAGGTTGATAGACAACATGACAGATAGATCACTATCTGGCAGCACAGGTTGATAGACAACATGACAGATAGATCACTATCTGGCAGCACAGGTTGATAGACAACATGACAGATAGATCACTATCTGACAGGTTGATAGACAACATGACAGATAGATCACTATCTGGCAGCAGGACACCACAGGGAATTGAACCCCGTCCCAGTGAACCAGGAGTTCCATACCAGTGTCTTTTTAACGTTGTCTTAACGTTTCTGTTTATTTTATTTGTAATTACTTTTTCTTGTTTTACTCTATCTACAGTACAGCATAGTGCTGTGTTTCTACAGTACAGCATAGTGCTGTGTTTCTACAGTACAGCATAGTGCTGTGTTTCTACAGTACAGCATAGTGCTGTGTTTCTACAGTACAGCATAGTGCTGTGTTTCTACAGTACAGCATAGTGCTGTGTTTCTACAGTACAGCATAGTGCTGTGTTTCTACAGTACAGCATAGTGCTGTGTTTCTACAGTACAGCATAGTGCTGTGTTTCTACAGTACAGCATAGTGCTGTGTTTCTACAGTACAGCATAGTGCTGTGTTTCTACAGTACAGCATAGTGCTGTGTTTCTACAGTACAGCATAGTGCTGTGTTTCTACAGTACAGCATAGTGCTGTGTTTCTACAGTACAGCATAGTGCTGTGTTTCTACAGTACAGCATAGTGCTGTGTTTCTACAGTACAGCATAGTGCTGTGTTTCTACAGTACAGCATAGTGCTGTGTTCTACCCAGGCCTGGAATTTCCTCATTTTAGGGGCGTGGCCACTTGGCCTTTGGTGGTGTTATTTTTTTGTGGGCACAAAGGCCAAATGCCAGGGCAGGAAGGCCATTACATAAAACAAGATTTTAGTCCATTGAAATAATTTGTTGAATTTAAGGGTTAGGGATGATAACCTAATCTGCAGTGAAGTAGATAAATGATGGTATTTACAATCTGATCCATGCTCAGCCCTGCACCAATCAAAGTCACTGGATTGGTTTAAAGATGGGGACTCTGGGGAGTTAAGATTTCAGAATCTAAAAGATTATAAAAAAAAAAAACACTGGTGTCTACATGACAAGAAAGAGACACTGTCAAGAGACAGAGGAGAAAGTGGTACAGTCAGCTGGGGCATTAAGGCCACTGTGGTCTCAGGTCATGCCATTGGTTTGAGGGGCATTAAGGCCACTGTGGTCTCAGGTCATGCCATTGGTTTGAGGGGCATTAAGGCCACTGTGGTCTCAGGTCATGCCATTGGTTTGAGGGGCATTAAGGCCACTGTGGTCTCAGGTCATGCCATTGGTTTGAGGGGCATTAAGGCCACTGTGGTCTCAGGTCATGCCATTGTTTTGAGGGGCACAAGGCCAAACTGAGGGGCAACGGAGGCCATGGCCTTCATGGCCTCCATGAAATTCCTGCCCTGGTTCTACCTGTTTGTCATTCAATGTTATATGAGATACTTCAATGGTTTCCTATGGAAATAAGCTTAGTCTTTTCTAGGATCTCCTTTTAGTTGACCTTGTACCAGTGAACTGTACACACTAAAAACTGCTGGGTAGATTCATCTACCCAAAATCTGAGTAAAAAATGGTTTACCCATTATGGGTTATTATAATGGTGTTTGTATGTATAATGGGTTGTTTTGTACAGCTCATACATTACCCAGCTGCTGAGTAAAATAGTTTTACTCAGTATGGGTAGTTTTAAACTTAAGCTGGTCACCTGGTATGCAAAGCATGCTGGGAAAAGCATTTCTCTAGGTTTTCAGGGATATTTTCTAAGCTTTTGGTAGCTAAAAATGCTAAATGTATCATATCCATGTGTCTGCGTTAGCAAGCTGACTGTCGTATGTCAGAATTTCATTTGTCAGTTTTTTAACCGTAACTGCTAGGCTGCTAGCTTATGCTTGAGCTCTCTCCCCCTGCTGTTCTGAAAGAGAAGAACTCATGATACATTTGAGGTTATTATGTTGATCTACTTTCAACTTCTCTGATTATAGCTTTTCAACATTGTTGCATAATTTACAATTATGTACCTTTATGTTGATATTGCTATACTTGGAACAAATTATCTGAGAAAAAAACCCTGAAACAAATCTTATCTTATGTTAATGTTAAATAATATTAGCATGGTCATTTACAATGAGTAAAATATACTTCCCACATGTGGATAAAATATATACTAAATAATAGTGGTTGACCCAGAGTGAGTAAAAAATTCTACCCAGGATGTGGTAGAATATCTTACTACGGTGCTGGGTAGAAAGGACCTACCCATTTTGCTGTGTAAGATTTACTACTGTTGGGTAGGTCCAATAGTTACCCAGGGGTGGGTTATAATACAACCCAGATCGGGTTATTTTCAACCCAGCCGTTTTTAGTGTGTACCGTCATGAAACTGTACCTTTTTCTATGCAAACTTCTAATAAAGTCCTCAATCTTCAATCAAACCTTACCCATCAAAAATGGCTAAAGTGGATAAAAAGATTAAAGTTGATGCAGAATGCCGGGTTTTCAACACAAATTGGACTGCTAAGTATTTCATTAGTGAAAGCTGTGTAAAGCTGTGTTTAGTTTGCAGGGAGCACTGCCTTTTGGCCCAGCGGCTTCCGGGGGGTACCTGGAACTCAATATTCTGAGATGGGGGTCCGTGGCCAAATACATATCATTCTGGGGGGTCCTTCACAAGAAAAAGTTTGGGTTTTTCAAAAAGAAAAACTAAGAAGGATTGTAGCAGCAGTAGCAGCACAAAGTAAAAGTAACTAATGCTTAAATAAGTACATTACTATTTGCCTCAGAGTAGAAGTGAAAGTATTCAAACTGTAAAGTAAAGTAAAGGAAAGCTGCCTTACAATTACCTTATACCTTAGTTCAGTACTTGAGTAAATGTACTCAGTTACCTGACACCACAGCCAGCCTCTATCTCAGCATCTCCCCTCCGTGGGAACAGAATCTCAGATCTACAAAAGGTGCTGACGGCACAAAACTGAGAGATAAACCCCCTGACGTCACCCTGAGCTCAAGCTAAACGTAAACAAACACACGGCAGAGGTGGGATTTATGGCTCTTTGAAGTGAGCCGGATCTCCGGGATCCGTTCCTTTTCAAAGAGCCGATCAAAAGACTGGCTCGATTTAGTTACTAATATTATACTTACTTTGTAGATATTTTCTTATAATTACAATTAACTTAAACCATATAAACATTTCTGCCATTTGAAAATAGCCGATCTACAATGCGTCTGCGTTGCGACGCATTGTGAGCTTGTAGATTTGCTATTTTCCAATGATTCTTTTCTACATTTTATTAATTGGAAAACTTGTGAAATGTGACATTCTGTATGTCCATTTCGGAGTGGCGACATGTCGGAATGGAGAGAGCCTCCCCATTTGGGTACCAATACTTTTGTACTTTTACTTTTTTTACATTTTGAATTCCCAATTTCCACTTGTGGCAGAGTATTTCCACGTTGCAGCATTGATACTTTTACTTACTGTAAGTATAGAATTTGAGTATTTTTTTCCACCACTTCATTAGAAAGGAACGGCTCCCTACTGCGAACCGGATCCCACCGTTCACTTCAAAGAGCTGTTCAAAAGACTCGATTCGTTCGCAAACGTCCCACCTCTATTTCACAGTGGCCTGGGAACTCTCTTTTAGACTGTACTTGTAGTCTAAGGAGAAAGATCTGTTTCACTCTGTTCTGTAGTCTCTCTATGAAGAAGAGATCCTGGGTCCTGAACCAAGTAAGAATTATATTTGATTTCTAGAAAAAAAGAAGAAAATGTATTATTATTACTATTCACTTACGTTTTTATTCCATTATCATTCTCTAGAAGGTATATTTGTACACTCTTATAACATATTTCTGATTCTTGAATTGCTATTGTTGATGTAAATGGGTATTCCCTTTATTATGTTTCCTTTATCTACATTAAATTGTTAGTTTCCTTTCTTTCTTTTTTTTTAATATGGTGAGCTTGTAAAATCCTTCATCATATTACTGCTTCCTAAATCATGATGAATATGATGGCACTCATTGATCTGTCATTAGGCCCATGTATTTTGGGCAAGAAATTACAATTTCTTTCCATTTAACATTCTCCTTACACGGTACATTTTGAACACTTATAACTGATCAATGCATTTATTTTACTCCATGAATGCGTAGGATAGGCTCTCATAAGCTTTCAGCTTCAGCCTATTCCTTTTTGATCACCTGAAACAATGATTACGTGGATGTACGACAGAGTTGATCAAATAAACTAAAGTAAACTAAGTCAGCATAAATAATGTCAGAAAGTGCTTTACATACTGAAGTGATCCTTAAACAGTTTTCATCCACAGCACCCCTAACCCTGTATAAGTTCTTTATCGTCAGTGTGCCATGTCAGCAGTTAGGCCTAGAATTGTTGAAAGCTTTAACCAGTGAAAAATAGCAGATCTACAAGCTCTGTAGTTTCTGCAGAAAGATCTCTCATCTTTGCAGGGTATTTTTTCACCATCTCGGTCAGAGTGCCATATCAGCAATAAGGTGTTGTGAGCTTGTAGATCTGCTATTTTCACAATAGAATACAGACAATGTATAGAATACAACATGCAATGGCTCAACTCTTAGTGCTCGTCAGGGGGGGGGGGGGGGGGCAGTTAAAATGTGATTATTTTGGGGGTCGCAGCCTGAAAAGGTTTAGATTTAGAACCACTGGTCTAACTCCTAAGGGTTTTCTGAAAAAAGTAATTATGTTTCTGTGATCAGTCCTCAAACGTTTTCTATCATTCAAGGACCCCTAGAATGACATGTATTTGACCGCGGACCCCCATCTCAAAATATGTTGTTCCAGGGACCCTGCTGTGAAAGAGAGATGTGTTAGCTTGTAGATCTGCTATTTTTAACAGTTAAAGCATAAAATAATGGTTAAAGGACATCATGGAACAGCTTTATGTTTTTTATCCCACGATTTTTGCAACCCATTTTTCTCCCCCGGTGACTACCTAACCTGTAGTCCTGGTTTCCGCTCTCCCCCTGCCGCGCCAGGGGACATTGGGGAGCACCCGGCTGGCTAGGGGGAGGTAGTATAGAAACCAGGACTGCTGCATGTTTTTGTGTGAGGGCCTATGCCCAAGGAGACACGGGGAGAACATGCAAACTCACCACAGAAAGGCCCCATCGCCAACCCCACCTAGGGTGTGGGTGCTGATGACGCGGGTGGAGGAACACGCCCACAGCACCCACAGCATCCCCCGGTGGGAATCGAACCCAGGACCTTCTGGCTGTGAGGCGAAGTGCTAACCACTGCACCACCGTGCCCCCTACTAAAATGTTTTTTATTCTCCTCATCTTTGCAGGGTTTCAGAGAAGCGGTCGGTCGGGTCTGAATAGAAGAGGAAGACACCATGAAGTACAGGTATGGACCGTCTGGTTGTGGTTTATTATCGTCGTTGTCGGGCAGAAACCTCGTATCTACAAGTTTTCAAATGTGTACGTTCTTTCGCAAAGTAAAGCCCTGCGTCATCAGACAAGGCCGTCGCACAAAAGTAGTGAAAACAGCAGATCTACAAGCACACAACGCCTCGCACCGAAACTTGGAGATACAAGGTTTCTTCCCGACAGTGAGGATATTTACACCCCCGTATTATGTTGGTGTGACCATGGATTCTTGGGACATGAAAAGTGTGCCCATGCAGAAAAAAGGTTGAGAAACACTGCCATAGACAGTGTCGGGGAAGTTACTTTGAAAGTGTAACTTGTACAGTTACAAGTAACTCACACTGGCAGTAACTTGATCAAGTTAAAGTTATACCCCTGGAGAAATGTAACTTATAAAGTTACATAGAAAAAGTAACTTGAGTAATTTGAGTTTTTCAGCATTAAATTGAGAATGTTCATTTGGTGTACATGAAACAAAATATAATATCCTACCAAAAAGTCACATGCCAGCAGAAATATGCCTCTCAACTGAGTTTCATGTTTTATTTAAAAAAGGTTGACATTTTCTTTAGTAAACATCCGTGATCCTAAAATAAAGTTAAAAAAGAAGAAAATTATGATCTGTTGAGGACATTTGATCGTCAATCTTAACAAAACTTAGTGCTGTCTGTGTGGGTGGGTCCTGGTGTGCTCCACCCTCCCCATAGAGTACTGTAATAATTAATAACATGTCTATATATTATAATCATTAATAACTTATGATCTCTAACTTACAGGACAGTAGTAATGTACGTGGAGCTGGGGTGCTTCGTGTGCTGTCTGTGTGGGTGGGTCCTGGAGTGTTCCACCCTCCCCATAGAGTACTGTAATAATTAATAACCTGTCTATACTGTAATGTAATAATTAATACCATCTCTAACTTACAGGACAGTAGTGATGTACGTGGAGCTGGGGTGCTTCGTGTGCTGTCCTGGTGTGTTCCACCCTGCCTATAGAGTACTGTAATAATTAACTAGAGATACTGTTCCTACGAAACAGTGTGGGCTCACTTGTAAAAAAAACAATTGTTCCTCCAATTGTCCCATCGACATATTAGGAATATGTGGCAAAAATATACTGCAGAACTCATTATATATTTCCCCCCAAAGGTGTTAATTGTCATGTGAAGCTCAACCAATACCCCAGCTAACACCACTCCCAGATTTTCCACACCTCAATTACACCTCATTGGCTAGTGGCTCTGCCTTTCTACTGTCTGCGGCAGAAATATGCAGTGGAACTCACTCTATCACTCTATAAATAACTGGTCTGTTCCACCCTCCCTATAGAGTACTGTAATAATGAATAACTTATGATCCTTAGTAGTAATGTATGTGGAGCTGGGCTGCTGGGTGGGTCCTGGTCTGTTCCACCCTCCCCATAGAGTACTGTAATAATTAATAACCTGTCTATATATTATAATAATGAATACCATCTCTAACTTACAGGACAGTAGTAATGTACGTGGAGCTGGGGTGCTTCGTGTGCTGCCTCTCTGGGTGGGTCCTGGTGTGCTCCACCCTCCCTATAGAGTACTGGACCTGGTCTGAGGTGGGGACCCTGGTCCTGACCACTGGGAACTACTATATGAACCTCTGGAAGGACTGTGTGTCTGACACCACGGGGGTCTCGGACTGCAAGGAGTACCCCTCCATGCTGGCCTTGTCTGGTAAGGACCCCCAAAATGATATGTATTTGGCCACGGACCCCCATCTCAAAGTATCAAATTCCAGGGACCCCCCAGAAGCAAAATTTGAGTTAAAATCGTTCGCTTTAAAAATACATATATTCAAAGATTTGCACACCTTTTCACGACTTTTAAAAAAATAGCAGATCTACAAGCTCGCAGCGCGGCACTCGGTGCCGCGCTGCGAGCTTGTAGATCTGCTGGTTAAAGCATTCAATAATTCTAGGCCTAAATGGGTTAACATGTGTGTGTGTGTGTGTGTGTGCGTGCACAGTGTTCCTCCATGTCTGCAGAGCGCTAGCGGTGTGTGCGGTCATAACAGGGTTCTAACTAGTGTGTGTGTGCGTGCACAGTGTTCCTCCATGTCTGCAGAACGCTAGCGGTGTGTTAACTAGTGTGTGTGTGCGTGCACAGTGTTCCTCCATGTCTGCAGAGCGCTAGCGGTGTGTTAACTAGTGTGTGTGTGCGTGCACAGTCTTCCTCCATGTCTGCAGAGCCCTAGCGGTGTGTTAACTAGTGTGTGTGTGCGTGCACAGTGTTCCTCCATGTCTGCAGAGCGCTAGCGGTGTGTTAACTAGTGTGTGTGTGTGTGCACAGTGTTCCTCCATGTCTGCAGAGCGCTAGCGGTGTGTTAACTAGTGTGTGTGTGCGTGCACAGTCTTCCTCCATGTCTGCAGAGCCCTAGCGGTGTGTTAACTAGTGTGTGTGTGCGTGCACAGTGTTCCTCCATGTCTGCAGAGCGCTAGCGGTGTGTTAACTAGTGTGTGTGTGTGTGCACAGTGTTCCTCCATGTCTGCAGAGCGCTAGCGGTGTGTTAACTAGTGTGTGTGTGCGTGCACAGTCTTCCTCCATGTCTGCAGAGCCCTAGCGGTGTGTTAACTAGTGTGTGTGTGCGTGCACAGTCTTCCTCCATGTGTGCAGAACGCTAGCGGTGTGTTAACTAGTGTGTGTGTGCGTGCACAGTGTTCCTCCATGTCTGCAGAGCGCTAGCGGTGTGTTAACTAGTGTGTGTGTGCGTGCACAGTCTTCCTCCATGTCTGCAGAGCCCTAGCGGTGTGTTAACTAGTGTGTGTGTGTGTGCACAGTGTTCCTCCATGTGTGCAGAGCGCTAGCGGTGTGTTAACTAGTGTGTGTGTGCGTGCACAGTGTTCCTCCATGTCTGCAGAGCGCTAGCGGTGTGTTAACTAGTGTGTGTGTGCGTGCACAGTCTTCCTCCATGTCTGCAGAGCCCTAGCGGTGTGTTAACTAGTGTGTGTGTGTGTGCACAGTGTTCCTCCATGTGTGCAGAGCGCTAGCGGTGTGTTAACTAGTGTGTGTGTGCGTGCACAGTGTTCCTCCATGTCTGCAGAGCGCTAGCGGTGTGTTAACTAGTGTGTGTGTGTGTGCACAGTGTTCCTCCATGTGTGCAGAGCGCTAGCGGTGTGTTAACTAGTGTGTGTGTGCGTGCACAGTGTTCCTCCATGTCTGCAGAGCGTTAGCGGTGTGTTAACTAGTGTGTGTGTGCGTGCACAGTGTTCCTCCATGTCTGCAGAGCGCTAGCGGTGTGTTAACTAGTGTGTGTGTGCGTGCACAGTGTTCCTCCATGTCTGCAGAGCGTTAGCGGTGTGTTAACTAGTGTGTGTGTGCGTGCACAGTGTTCCTCCATGTCTGCAGAGCGCTAGCGGTGTGTTAACTAGTGTGTGTGTGTGTGCACAGTGTTCCTCCATGTCTGCAGAGCGCTAGCGGTGTGTTAACTAGTGTGTGTGTGCGTGCACAGTGTTCCTCCATGTCTGCAGAGCGCTAGCGGTGTGTTAACTAGTGTGTGTGTGTGTGCACAGTGTTCCTCCATGTGTGCAGAGCGCTAGCGGTGTGTTAACTAGTGTGTGTGTGCGTGCACAGTGTTCCTCCATGTCTGCAGAGCGTTAGCGGTGTGTTAACTAGTGTGTGTGTGCGTGCACAGTGTTCCTCCATGTCTGCAGAGCGCTAGCGGTGTGTTAACTAGTGTGTGTGTGCGTGCACAGTGTTCCTCCATGTCTGCAGAGCGTTAGCGGTGTGTTAACTAGTGTGTGTGTGCGTGCACAGTGTTCCTCCATGTCTGCAGAGCGCTAGCGGTGTGTTAACTAGTGTGTGTGTGTGTGCACAGTGTTCCTCCATGTCTGCAGAGCGCTAGCGGTGTGTTAACTAGTGTGTGTGTGCGTGCACAGTGTTCCTCCATGTCTGCAGAGCGCTAGCGGTGTGTGCAGTCATCACAGGGTTCTTCGGAGGCGTTCTGACCCTCATCGGGATGAAATGCACCAAGATCGGAGGGTCAGAGGTCATCAACGCTAGGGTCACCTTCGCTGGAGGACTGACCTATCTCACCTCAGGTAGGAACACTCATTATTTATCTCTTCAACAGGGGGTCCGGGACCCCTAGGGCAGGGGTTCCCAAACTGTTTTGTCTCAGGTCACCCCATGAATATAGTTTTAATCCGAGGCACCCCTACATTATAATTGTCACTCCCAGCACCTTATATTTATAGCATATCGTCGTTGTCGGGTGGAAACCGTTTGTTTTGTATTTATCATCTATAAAATGTACTAAACTAGTGAAAACAGCAGATCTACAAGCACACAAGTGCTTGTAGATCGGCTGTTTTCACTAGTTTTGTGCGACAGTCTTGTATGATGAAGCAGGGCTTTGCTTTACCAAAAGACGTACACATTTGTGCCCCGTCACCCATTTTGAAAACCCCTACCCATAGGGGGTCCCCAGAGTTACTACAGGGGGTCCTCCAAATCTTTGAGTGATAGATTTTTTTTCTCTGTTTTTATATTAACCACTTGAACCCTAGCGTCCATATTCTGAGAACTTTAGCCAAAAATAGAAGCTCACAACGCCTCGCATTTTGAGATGGGGGTCCGTGGCCAAATACATATCATTTTGGGGGTCCTTCACATGAAAAAGTTTGAACACCACTGACCCAAAAGAAACAGCAGATCTACAAGCTCGCACTGAGAGCTTGTAGATCTGCTATTTTTCAATAGTTAAAGCACAAAATCAAGTAGGAGTTAAGGACAACTCCTTCTAACGCTATGGACCAGAGCTATGTTTACTGCATGATGATCTGCTGTGTATCCTATGTTTACACTGTTTTTCTCTCCTGGTGTGTGCGTGTGTGCGTGCGTGCGTGCGTGCGTGCGTGTGTGTGTGTGTCTCTCTCTCTCAGGGTTCTGTGGTCTCATCACCTACTCCTGGTGGGGTAACAAGGTTATCAGTGAGTTTGTGGATCCAAACTTCAGGTCACAGAAGTGAGTGATGATGACATTTACCATTTACCTTGTAGATATAGCTTATAGAGTTATGCCATGCAGAAATACTAGATCTGAGAAATTCAGCCTTTTAGATAAAATGTAACCTGCAAAATGTGAGGTTTCTCTTCACATTAATTTAAAAAAGTCTTAAATAACATGCAGAGTTAAGCTCTGGCGTTTAAGAGAAATGTAGCCTGATATTTATGAAATGCTTTTGTGGCTTTATCACATTTTAGAAAAAAAAAAGAAAAAAAAAAAGAAAAGTAATTTCAGGGCTGGTCTAAAGCTGTGCTTTCCGAAATGACTGCCCCTCTGCTATGCTGGGTCACATATTATTTTAATCCGAGGCACCCCTACATTATAATTTTCACTCCCAGCACCTTATATTTATAGCATATCGTCGTTGTCGGGTGGAAACCTTGTATGTCCAAAACCGTTTGTTTTGTATTTATCATCTATAAAATGTACTAAACTAGTGAAAACAGCAGATCTACAAGCACACAACGCATCGCGAGGCGTTGTGTGCTTGTAGATCGGCCGTTTTGTGTGACAGTCTTGTATGATGAAGCAGGGCTTTGCTTTACCAAAAGACGTACACATTTGAAACTTGGAGATACAAGGTTTCTGCCCGACAGTGATGATATTTTAGTGATTATGTTGAGAGGAAAACGTTGAGATAATATCCATTTTGGTGAGAACTGACTGAAAATAACTTTGTACTTCAAGTTTAAAATGATACTAAATATTTTTTCAAGCGTCCAAATAAATTCCATATATTATCAAATGATCTCGCGGCACCCCTGGACTGCCGTCACGGCACCCCAGGGTGCCCCGTCACCCACTGTGAAAACCCCTGGTCTAATATCAGTTGGTATTTCTATAATAGCAGTGAATGGGAAATAAAAGCAGACATTTGAACTCTGCTGGATGTGATGGAGTTAAAGAGAGAGAGTTTAAAACCCCCCAGGGTTAGGGTTAGGCGCTGCAAGCTTGTAGATCTATTTTCTTTTTTTTCCTTGAATATTTCTTCAAGGTTTTTGGAAAAAAATATGTTTCTATGTCAGTGGTGCTCAAACCTTTTCATGTGAAGGACCCCCCAAAATGATATGTATTTGGCCACGGACCCCCATCTCAAAATATTTAGTTCCAGGGACCCCCCAGAAGAAAAGACTGTGTTGCGAATGTTTGCTTAAAAAATATATATTCAAAGATTTGCACACATGTTCACGACTTGTCAAAAATAGCAGATCTACAAGCTCGCAGAGCTTGCAGATCTGCTATTTTTCAATAGCTTAAGTATATAAAATAATTAATTGAGCTGTGAGATCAGTTATATTAATTAAGTTATGTTTAATTAGGTTTGAGCTGGGAGAACAGTCATATTAATTACGTTAATCCGGGGCGGCATAGCTCAGGGGTAGAGAAGCCGTTATTAGAGCACGAAGGGTTCCCAGTTCGAATCCGGGCTCCCCCTGAGTTAATGTCGAAGAGTCCTTGAGCAAGACTCTGAACCCCTAATTGCTCCTGATGAGCAGGTTGGTGCCAAGCATGGTTTACTCTGACATCACTGTGTGAATGTGTGTGAATGGGTGAATGTAATGCACAATCTGTGTAAAGCGCCTTGGATAAAAGCGCTATATAAATGCACCATTTACCAATTAGGTTTGAGTTGGGAGCGGCTCTTTTCATTGGCTGGGGCGGAGCCATCCTGCTGATCGTTGCGTCGTCAGTGATGACGTATTTCTCTGGAAAAGAAGGCCTGCGATCAACGTAAGAACATCTGTTTTCTACCTGTCAGGGCTGGACTCACTGGCAGAGTAATCCTTGTACCCACTACCCAGGGCCCAGAATTTGGTCCTCTACAAATTCTGGGCCCTGGGTACAAGGATTCACCACGGGCCCCCCGTGAATGTTCTTCATAGGGGAAAAATAGCAGATCTACGAGCTCAGTAGATTGTAGATCTGCTATTTTTTTTTTAATCGTGAACATTTTGTGCAAGTCCTTGAATATTTTTTTGGAGAAAAAAAAAACTATGTTTCTATGTCAGTGGTGCTCAAATTTGTCATGTGAAGGACCCCCAAAATGATATGTATTTGGCCACGGACCCCCATCTCAAAATATTTAGTTCCAGGGACCACCCTAGAAGCAAAGATTGTGTTGCAAATGTTTTCTTAAAAAATACATATATTCAAAGTTTTGCACACAATTTCACGACTTTTAAAAATAGCAGATCTACAAGCTCTGCAGATCTGCTATTTTTCAATAGCTAAAGTATAAGGCCCCTCCACCTTGGGCCCTAGTAACTCAGCCCCCCCCCCCCCCCCCCCCCCTATCACACAAAGATTTGGAGGACCCCGTAGGGTTCCCGGACCCCCTGTTGAAGACCCCTGGTCTACAGGGTGCTCCTGAACAGATTTATTTTCAACACTGTGGCCATGACATGTCAGACCAGTTATCATGTCAATAACATCCGAACAACATTCAAACACAGCCCAGTTGCCTGCATGGGACCATGCATTTTGGGTCAGGCTCACAACAAGTCTCTCCAAGTGTCATCATTAAACATAACAGTAAATGTTGTTTCTCCTTCTAATTCAAATGTAGTTAATTATTTAACTATGAATGATATTATCGTGATTTATACTTCTATTTTTCTTTTTGGGGGCATTTTCAGTGTTTCTCAAATGGGACCGGGGTACGCGGATCTACTGCAGGGGGTACTTTAGAAAATGCCCCCAAAAAATCTTAAGGGGGAAAGATTTACATATGTGTGTAGTGTAATATAACGTAAGGTTCTATAAAGTAACAGTGTGAATGAAAAGGTTGTTTTACACCTGAGACCAAACAGCTAACGGACGTCTTCCCGTTCCCTCCCCTCTCAGAGGCCAGAAGAGGCCCAGCAGGGCTCACACCTACGCCACGGCCCGGACCCCACGCACCTACATGCAGCCCCCCACCACCTCCCGGGTGAGCCTGGGACCCCCCACCACCTCCAGGGTGACCCAGAGACCCCCCACCACCTCCAGGGTGAGCCTGGGACCCCCGCTGTTCTACGAGGGCAGGAAGAGCCGAGGGACCACAGCTACCAGGACCCCAGGGACCCCCAGGACTTCAGGGACCCCCAGGACCCCAGGGACCCCCAGGACTTCAGGGACCCCCAGGACCCCCAGGACGTACAGCAGAGACGACTTCGTCTGAGCCACATCTTCCTCAGACAGTTAAAGGAGTAGTTCACCCCCAAAATGACCTTTTTTTCCTATTGATTACTCACACCATGGAGACTTGAGTTCAATGATATTATTTTGTATTTGTTGCATTCCTAAGACAACAACTTTATTATAGTAAATTTACCACCATTGATTCTGGATGGGGACCAGATGGAGTTCAAGAAAAAATATTATTGAACTCAAGTCTCCATGGTGTGAGTAATCAATAGGAAAAAAAAAATCATTTTGGGGGTGAACTACTCCTTTAAAGGATCAGTTCACCTCTGGGACATCCAGATCTTATTGTATTGTTGTTTGGGACACGATCAACACAATCCTGAGTTATTTATTGTACACAAAACAATCTAATGTAGAATGCTGAAATACTAAAATATCTAAAAACACAGATTGAACACAACAAATAACTCAGGATTGTGTTAATCTTGTCCCAAACAACAATAAAAAAAGATCTGGTTGTACCAGAGGTGAACTGGCCCTTTAAAGCCAACAATGACAGATTATCAACTCAACAGGACGATAGGCATTATTTCTGTGAGGTAAAAAAAAAGAAAAGAAAAAAAAGTAATTTTTGGTAATTTTATCATCTAATGAGGCTTCTGGGAGGAACACCAATTGAACTGAATTCCTATAGAAAAGAGGTGTCATTTTAGCAGCCATTTTCTCCCCCTTCTCCTTTGTAAATGTATAGTGTTTAGTGTGTGTTGATTACATGTAGGCAATTATTGTGTTACTTTTGTATTATATGCTAAGTTTATGGATTTAAGTACATAGGACCCTAATGGAAACAATTCCCCTGGACTTTGTGTTATCCTTTTAACTTTGATGTCTGACTGGACCTATGTGCTGTTTACATGTCTGACTAGTAAGGTATTCAATTAATCAATCAACCAATCAATATATATTCACATTTGTACATTGTTGTCTCATATAGCCTTAAAACCTGGTTTTGGTAATTTACAGGAGCCTCTGAATATGAATATTTGTTTCCTCTATAACTTTTCATAAATGTAATTTTTCTTGTGTTGAACTGATCCTTGATTTACAAAAGTACTGTCCATTTTAATCTATCTAATCTAATTCTAAACCTTTTCGTAATGCAATATTATTCAAAGGGAACCAAGCAGGCTCTTTGTGTCTCCATAGGAAACCACTGCTGGTCATGAAATTATTGTCAAAAGAAATTACAAAATATCCATGAATTCAAGTCTCCATGGAGTGACTCTCACATGAGGAAAGCTGCCAGAACATCCAAACAGAAAGGTCTTACATGAAGATAAAGTGAATTCACTGATGAAATCCTAAGCTTGGATTCATGATTCAACAGGTTATTGAATGATGAACCCATTTAGACCGGTTCTACAAATGTCTTCTAACAGTAATGTTTCTATATCAGTGGTTCTCAAAACTTATCATGTCAAGGACCCCCAGAATTGAATGTAAAATCAGCACAAAAAGAAAGGAAACTTGACTTCGGTCCATTATATCTCCCCTTTAATAATACCAATTTGTATTGTGTTTTATATCATTTTTATCGTTGATTAGTCACCTTTACGAGGTACAGCTTGTAAGCATCAGGCATGAGCTACACAGCCAAACGTGGGTAGCGCCAACCAACGCTTTGCCAAAATGGCTTGCAATACTGTTCTGCTGGCATTTACTCTCGTTTTGGGCTTCCCTGACACTGAGCTTAACATTAACAAAGTGTAAAAATGGGTGTTGTTTTTATCTTTTCCTTATTACTGTGGGAGAGTGAGTGCAATCATTCAATGCTCCAAGCAACAAAGGTGAACACCAACAGAACAGTATTGCAGGCCTGCCAGGCCATTTTGACCATCTTTGGAGGGGCGCTACCCACACGTTTGGCTGTGTTGCTCATTCCACGAATGCCAGATCCTTACAAGCTGTACCTCGTTGTAAAGGTGACAAATCAACAATACAAATGATATAAAACACAATTCCAATTGGTATGATTAAAGGGGAGATATAATGGACTGAAGTCAAGTTTCCTTTCTTTTTTGTGCTGAGTTTTATTTGGCCACAGTCAAGTAGGTCGGGAGTGGCTTATTGTCGGTATCAGCCGGTAACACGCGGGAGTCTGTCCCCGTTACAATGCGCTAGACCCCTGGAAGATGTACTGCTGAGGTGGAGCGCCACACCTACCATCAGCTCCCAGTACTTGCCGCACGACTTGCCAAGCCGTGCTACTCATACGCTGTGTTGGCGGTGCCCGGAATCGAACCCATGACCTTGCGGTTCAAAGGCGAGAGCTCTACCGACTGAGCTACCTGGGCATCAGTTTACCCTTGTGCTGAGTTTTATTTGGCCACAGTCGGTAGCACTCACAGATAGAAGGTCCTGGGTTCGATTCCCACTGGGACGCTGGGTGCTACGTCCTACCCCCGTCACTCCCCCCGTCATGTGATAAGAAGTGGCCTGCTCACTCCTCATGCACTGAAGGAAGCATGAGCTCAGTTCAGGGCTCTGCCCAGGTTGGCAGAGGGAGAGCAGAGCCCAGGATTACAGCTTAGGAGATTCTATTGGCACTGGGTGAAAAAAATGGGTTACTTACACCATTGTGAAAAAGTAAACCTTGATTGTTTGTGTGCGCATGCGCTCGTATACATCATAACTGTAATGCTTTTTCAACACGAAACAAACAATTAATGTACATTATATTTTATTTTTCGTATAAATATTTTCATTTCTTTCAAACGACACGTAAAGGCTTAACAAAGTTTGTGTAAAAAAAGGATCAAGTCTACAACAGTACCTCAAGTGGAGTGCAAAATCATAAAAATAATATTTCAACATAAAAAACAAGTGATTTTTCTAAAACATGTATGTCCAAGAATATTAAATATGTATATAAAAGAAATGCCACCAGATCTAAAGTTACGCTAACAGATTGGCACCAGGACAAAGTAAATAAATGGGTGTAATTTCAGTCATAGCTATGGTGCATTCAGTCTAATCAATTCTCCTGCACACAAATCATTTCTATTGATAATCTGCCAGACTAGATTACACCAATTACTAGGATGGGATGATAAGTGATATTATCGTTTATCGTGATAAAAAACACTCAGGATAATCGTATCATGGAGATTTAATTCATGGTGATATTGTCCTCCGTCATGCACTGGGATCAATTCACCTTTAATTTGCAGAGCTGCATATCTGGTACCATTTAAACCCTCTATAACTGGTAAATGGTAAAAGGTACAAGGTATAATATACGTACTTGATACAGTCTTTTTCCCCCCACTCTATCAAATGTCTTTGCCAAAAAATAGCCGATCTACAAGCTCACAACGTGTCACGTTGTAACGCTTTATGAGCTTGTAGATCTGCTATCTTTGGCCAAATGTTCCGCCCAAGATAATGGATTTTGATTATCGTGAAAAAATCATAAATCGTTCTTTTGTCACAATAAACGTGACATTTTCATATCATCCCATCACTATTATTTATATTGATAATCTGCCAGACTAGATTACAACGATAACTATCTCTTATGGATATAGATGTTAGATAACTACATCAAACAATGAACTAAATTATCTGTATATGTGCAAATTGCTTGGATATATATATATATATATATATATATATATATATATATATATATATATATATATATATATATCTTTTTTTTTTTTTTGCTTTTGCCGTGTTGATGTTTGTTACAATCTACAAGCTGCGTTGTGAGCTTGTAGATCGGCTAGTTTTCTAGTCAAGGGATTTGGTATTGATGGGGGAAAGGGAGCGGACCGAGTACAGAGCCCTGTGGGCCACCATAGAACATAAGGACTTTCACATAACAAATAACTGAGTAAGCATGTTTGGGCTCTCACAGCATATCTCCATATACAGTACATGGATCTCCATATATGGGTACCAGGGGTCTCCATATATGGGTAACTGGTCCAATATACATCACTGGCCAGACGCATGTCACCCTGAGGCGTCTTACTGGTAGATGCTACCACAAGATGAGGTAAAAGTGTAAATTAAATGAGGAGTCTTTCACTGCTGTTTTTCCCCTTTCTCCTTTGTACATAAAGTTGTTTATATTTGTTGACGACATGAATGAATTATTGTGTAAAAACATGTTATCGTCGCTGTCGGGTAGAAACCTTGTATCTCCAAGTTTCAAATGAGTATGTTTTTTCACTAATATAAGTAGAGCTTCATCATACAAGGCCGTCGCACAAAACTAGTGAAAACAGCCGATCTACAACTAAGCACACAACGCCTCGCAATGTTGTGTGAGGCATTGTGTGCTTGTAGATCGGCTGTTTTCACTAGTTTAGTACATTTTCTAAATGAGAAATACAAAACGAACGCTTTTGGACATTCCACCCGACAACGACGATATGCTTTGTTGATGAATTGAATACATACGACCACGATGTAAAACAAGTACCCTGGACATCTTGTTGTATTATCCCTTTAGCCTTCGGGGCCCTATACTGTATATCTACTAACCGATCTACAAGCTTATCTACTAACCGATCTACAGGCTTAGGCGTAAGGGTTGAGGCGCAACATAAGCCATGTTTCCATAAGCTTATTCGAAAATAGGAAGCAAATTATCAGAAATTCGCATTAAGACAAAGTGAATTTAGCCCGTTTCCATTTGCGGGTGTCATTCGAATTAGCGTCGCATGCATGAGTTGATCGAGCTGATTTTTTCAGACCGAACCGAGACGTGAGCACTGCACGTCTGACTGCTGTGACTCGATCGCTGCACACACAGTGCACACTCATCCTGCAAGTTTCAGCGTCCTCTGGAAGGTGGCCGATCTGCAAGCTCACAGTGCCGCGCGGAGACGCGGATGCGATGCTGCTGTGAGCTTGTAGATCGGCCACTTTTGGCACACAACACCAAGGGTTAGCCACGGATGGCTTAACTCCGGGAGGTGAAAACTCGAGGAATTTACACACGGTCCGTGTCCGTGCAGCGAGAATTCCACAAAATGAAAAGTCAGATATGCCTTCTGTTGAGACGACAACTGCATTTTCGAGGGTTGAAAACAGAACAAAGTAAGACTGGATTTTTGGGTGGACAAGCCGACACCAGTCTCCCCTTGTGTCGCCGCGTGAACAACGGAAACGCAAGAAACGACGCGTGTGACATCATGGCTCGCATACAGCCTACTGCACTGCAGCCACGTTACCAGGCTGAATGGTAAACCAAGGTAAATAGGAGGTTAAGACAGCCACGCCCCTTTCGCTATCTCGCAGTTCCAAGTGGCAGATTGGTCGCACCATGGGTGCCAAACTGCAGCCGGAAGTTCGGTAGAATGCACTGGAGCCAGTCGGAGCAGCTCATGAATAAACACTATTTCTGAACAATTGAGACCTTTATAACATACTCATCTCAGGAAAATAAAAGAAGGCATGTCACAATAATTTTTCTGCTGTGTTGATTTTTGATGTGTCCACTGACACTGTGTCATGTTATAGCAGTATCTAAAGAGCACAAGTATGTTTCTAAACGTGCCACGTATCGCAAGACTATCCACCGTTTCCTGTCTGTCTGGGAACCAAATCTCGCGATACTTCGGAGACAGAAACAATTACTGTTATTATTATTATTTCATTATGCACTGTGCACATCGAAAAGCAAATAACTGGAAAAATACCTTTGATATGTCTTCTTTTATATTCCTGAACAGATTATATGACAAAGGTCTCAGTCGTTCATAAATAGTGTTTCTTCCAGGTTTGTTCATGAGGTGATCTAGCCGGCTCCATTCACTGTCACGTATTTCATCGCACTTCCGGTGTGAGTTCTGGCACCGATGGTGAGCTGTATGGCCGGACATGGTGGCATCCCTGTTGTCACGTGATGTCCCTACCTTCCTTATCTTCCTTGTAGTGAACAAGGAAGTAGTACCTGACACGGCTTCAAACGAACGCCGGATAAAAAGCTAAACGCAGCGGCGATGTCCCGGGACCTCGCCTTAGCCTAGTTCCAGACCCTGAATCGCTAGCCACACCCCTTTAAATGTTTTGTTTTGGCGATTCAGGGGTCTAGAAGTGATCTCATTGAAGAGTCCTTCCTCGGTTGAAAATCCGATCGGCGAATCAGCGTCGTGAATCAGCGTCTTGTGATCGCGATAAAATGCGGTAAAATGCAATCGTATCGATCTCGCTATGAAACACCAGTAGCAGGCATGTTATGTTGTGTTTGATTACTAGTTCGTAGTGCATTTATTCTGACTGTTTCTTTGGTTAGCAAGTAGCACTAGCAAGCTACAGGCTAGCCACTAGCCAGCCACACTATGTCATGTGTTGGTCGGTGAACCAATCGCTGAAGACTGCCTCTTTTTGGCAACGCCCATCCCTGCAATCGCCTTGGGGGAAACCACTTTCAGACTGAATAATGAAGTGAAACGAAATGTCAATTCAGGCTGAGTGTCAGGCTATTGCAGTCTGAACGTGGCCTAAATCTCTGACTAATTACATGTTCAATCAACCAATCAGAGTCAGCGCTAGATGTCCTCAGAGTCACTGAGGTCGCTGAGAGACACCAAGCTGCTCTTCACTGTACTTCCTGTTGTCTGCAGAGTACTTCCTGTTGTCCCTGCTTCAGCCACACCTGAGGAGAGAGAGAGAGAGAGAGAGAGAGAGAGAGAGAGAGAGAGAGAGAGAGAGAGAGAGAGGGGGGGGAGAGAGAGAGAGAGAGAGAGAGAGAGAGAGAGAGAGAGAGGGAGAGAGAGAGAGAGAGAGAGAGGGGGAGAGAGGGGAGAGAGAGAGAGAGAGAGAGAGAGAGAGAGAGAGAGAGAGAGAGAGAGAGAGAGAGAGAGAGAGAGGGGGAGAGAGAGGGAGAGAGAGAGAGAGAGAGAGAGAGAGAGAGAGAGGGGGGGGAGAGAGAGAGAGAGAGAGAGATAGAGGGAGAGGGAGAGGGAGAGAGAGAGAGAGAGAGAGAGGGAGAGGGAGAGGGGGAGAGAGAGAAAGAGAGAGAGAGAGATGAAGTCATCATACATTTGTTTTTATTTTTATACACACAGCTTGGTTGAATGCTTGATTCTGACTGTGAACTGTACCGTTATGAAACTGTACCTTCCCTGTGCAAACAAAGTGTGTTTGCACAGGGACCCCCACAAGGACCACTGGTGGTCCCCAGACCACTGCATTAGATGACAACATCACAGTTTTATACTGTAAATGGTAAATGGTGCATTTATATAGCGCTTTTAATCCAAAGCGCTTTACATAGATTGTGCATTACATTCACCCATTCACACACACATTCATACACCGGTGGCGGAGGAAGCCATGCAAGGCACCAACCTGCTCACCGGAGGCAATTAGGGGTTCAGAGTCTTGCCCAAGGACCCTTCGACATTAACTCAGGGGGAGCCCGGATTCGAAATGGGAACCCTTCGGGATTTATACCCTTCGTGCTCTAATACCAGTTTCTCTACCCCTGAGCTATGCCAACACAATGCCCTCAAGTCATGACTTGAGTTAATCCCATTTTCTCATCCTACATTTTTTTAATGGGATGTAATGATCATTAGAATAATCTCCCCCATCTCCCTCCCCAGTCAGAGTTAGGACTTTGCATGAATGTAGAATGATGTGCAGGATGTGATTTCTATGTAGATGTCAGCACTAGGGTTGTGGTTCCCAGTAGAGGTTCTAGACTCACCAGATCTTTGGTTCCGGTTCCCCGTCGAGGTCCCCCAGGCGCTGGTGCTGCTGGACTCCAGAGTCTTCTTCATGGCTTTAGAACCTTCATCCTCCAGGGAGGAGGTGAGCCAATCACTGCAGTCCTCTACGTCTGTGTACTGAAGATATATGAGATACAACATACTGTTAACCATCTATACAGTTCTCTATGTCTGTATACTGAAGATATATGAGATACAACATACTGTTAACCATCTATACAGTTCTCTATGTCTGTATACTGAAGATATAAGAGATACAACATACTGTTAACCATCTATACAGTCCTCTATGTCTGTGTACTGAAGATATATGAGATACAACATAATGTTAACCATCTAGACAGTCCTCTATGTCTGTATACTGAAGATATATGAGATACAACATAATGTTAACCATCTAGACAGTCCTCTATGTCTGTATACTGAAGATACAACATAATGTTAACCATCTATACAGTCCTCTATGTCTGTGTACTGAAGATATAGGATACAACATAATGTTAACCATCTATACAGTCCTCTATGTCTGTATACTGAAGATATATGAGATACAACATAATGTTAACCATCTAGACAGTTCTCTATGTCTGTGTACTGAAGATATCATATAAGAGATACAACATAATGTTAACCATCTAGACAGTTCTCTACTGATTGATTGATGTTGATGTATTGATGTATTACCTTGCTTATTGTAAATCACTCTGGAATAAGAGTGTCTGCTAAATGCCAAACTGTAAATTGTTACATTTCTAATCAGAGGTGTAATGTGTATCAAAGCTCACCATCAGTTCCTGCACCACATCCTTCCTCCCTGGTAGCACACTGACGCCCCCTGGTGGCTTCTTGTGTCCTCTGTCTGCAGCCTGCTGCCTCTGTACTGCTCTGGTCAGCTCACTGACGGTTTGACCTGAAATACACAACAATATGACTGTTCAGCTCACTGACTGTCTGTCCTGAAATATTAATAATAATAAACTTTATTTATACAGCACCCGTCATGCAGAGACTGCAACACAGTGTGCTTCACATAAAAACAAAGCAGGCAAAGAACAAAAGAACACGAAAACACAGCACGAGAGCTTCACGCATAATGACAATAATGCATAAGTAAAAGCAAAAACATAGCAATAATAATAACAAAAACTGTAATAATAGCACTAATAATAACAATAAAAGCGGCGAGCAGCAGGGAAAGTTCGCTAAAAGCTAGAGTGAAAAAGTGGGTCTTGAGCTGTGCTTTAAAACTATCTGCAGAGCGGGCCTGTCTTAGGTAAAGTGTCTTAGGTAAAGTGTATTACCGTAATTGCTGGACTATAAGCCGCACCTGACTATAAGCCGCAGGTGTCCTTCCTGCTTCCCGCTAGAGCGCCCCTGGTGGCTGTTAGCTGTAATAATCTCTATATAAATCCTTGTTAAAGACCATTGTAAAACTAACTACCTGGCCGTTAGCTGTAAAAATCTCTATATAAGCTGCACCTTTGTATAAGCCGCAGGGTTCAACACATGGGAAAAAAGCCACGGCTTATAGTCCGGCAATTACGGGTAGGTAAAGTGGGAGATCATTCCAAGACGTCGGGCCGCAGAAGCAGAATGCTGCTTGGCCATATTTGTGTAGTTTCACAACAAAAAAGTTTGTCAGCTCACAGACACACTGCCCTGGTAGAGACGACATCAAGGACATG
The DNA here is from genome assembly GCF_963921795.1 of Nannobrachium achirus. Lineage (NCBI taxonomy): Eukaryota > Metazoa > Chordata > Actinopteri > Myctophiformes > Myctophidae > Nannobrachium > Nannobrachium achirus. The sequence goes on from NC_137828.1 coordinate 1,621,059, forward strand.
TATCCATAAACAATACCATTGATTAAATATGTATTTACAGCAGTTATTTTAGGGGTTATTATCTCACTGATAGTCTGGCCACATAATAAAGGTGTGGTCAGCTCAGCTCACTGACACAATGAAGGCCTGTCCATACTGTCTCTGACCACCGAACTTTTCGTCAGAGAATTCCGGCTTTCAGACGTGCAGCTTTCCGAACTCTAAAGCCCTTTGCACACAGGCGCGTTTATCCGCACGGATAAAACGGACAATTTCATTTTTTTAAAGAAAACAATGATTCTCTACGACCTCATGCACACCGGATCCGAATTAGCCGTGCGACGAGTGGCTGCGGCCGTGCGTTTTTTTTCTCTCGATCGAACCCAGTTCGATTCGTGCGTCTTGTCGCATGCGGTAAAAAAACTCATCACTCCTTTTATGACTCCTTTTGGGATCCGCAGCGCCGATTCCGCACAGCATTGCACAACAAATCCAATGTGTTTTATTCATGCAGCAAACGAAAAAAAAAAAAAAAAACGCAACTGTCCTGTGTGCAAAGGGCTTTACTCGGGGAAATGCTTTTCAGAAGTTCTGAGTGACTTCGTTTTGTAGTTGAACCGGAACCTTTCTGGCGAAACGCTCGGTGGTCAGAGACATTATAGTGCCTCTCCACTGTTCTGGTCAGTTCACTGGCTGTCTGGCCTGATAGAAATAAACATACAAACTAAGTTTCATAATGTGTTATGACATTTTACATGACGATTAATTGTCACTCAAATAACTGGGATTAACGATTTAATTGTGTTTTTTTGTCGTTGACAATTACATTTCTGTTTGGCTTGTAGGCTTTGAAGTTGCACATGGCAGATATGAAATCATAACCTAAATATACAAAGAAATTACTGACATATTTAATAACTTTATACTTAAAAAATAACATTGATGGTGGAAATAGCCGATCTACAAGCTCACAAGGTGTCACATTGTGAGCTTGTAGATCTGCTATCTCCACTATTTTGGTAATTCTTTTTAAATATATGAAAGTTTTTCAGCATGGAAACAATTATGACGATTATTACAAAATAATTGTGATTATGTCAAATAATTGCGATTAGACGATTATGTAATAATTGTGACAGCCCTACTCTTTAATTCTTATTGATAATGATCACCTTATTGATCCAGCTTATTGTGCCGTGCTTTTATCGAACCCACTATTGAGTGTGTTCTAATATTTTGTGGACAAGATGTGAGACGACAAATTCTGAACATAACTGGTATCTTTTATTATTGGCCAGTTGTTGTGACTGTGAGGTTATGGCCGATGACAATTGGCAAACGTAAAACATATTATCACTAAAACAATCATTCATTGGTGTGCAATAAGTGTTACATGGCTTTATATTATGAATAGTACTGTAATCATTTCTTGATCGTCTCTTGTCTTGTTTGTTTAAACACAACATACTATTTGGCCATGATGACCCTACCCCACCCTGCACTATCCCAGACTCTCTCTCCCCATATATCCGTCCATCTGCCAAAAACCTTGGTGTTACTTTCGACAGTGCCTTTAAATTCAGCCAACACATCAGTTCCGTTGTTAAAACTAGTTTCTTTCAACTTTGACTTCTGGCCAAAGTTAAACAATATCTCCCCCGTCATCAACTAGAGATGGCTATTCATGCGTTCATCTCAAGCAGACTTGATTACTGCAATTCTTTATACACTGGCATCGAGCAGACGTCACTCAAGCGCCTGCAACTTGTCCAAAATGCAGCAGCCCGCCTCCTCACAGGCACAAAACGGCGTGACCATATATATCACCCCTGTCCTCGCCTCCCTCCATTGGCTCCCTGTGAACCTTAGAATTGATTTTAAGACTTAATTATTTATCTATAAATCATTAAATGGTTCTGAATCCAGCCCTCCTATCCGCACTTGTAGAACCCTATACCCCAGCGAGGGCCTTAAGGTCTGCTGACAAGCATCTGTTGGAGGTTCACACCAACAACCCTAACCTTTAGTCTTGTTGCTGTGCTGCTGGGGGTCTCTGGTCAGCTGGGGGTCTCTGGTCTGGTAGCTGGTCAGCTGTTGGGGGTCTATCTCCTGCAGTTCGCTGACGTCAGACCACTCCTCTGCACTCTCCAAGGTGGTGACCGCTGTCTGGGTCACTGAGGAGGGGGGAGGGGGCTGAGGGGGGGGGGGGGGGGGGGGGGGAATTTGATTAGATTTGGGTCAAAGAAATAAGAGGAAAATGCAATCTAAGTTAAACCAGGGGTCTTCAGTGTTATTCAGTCCTAGGCAGAGCGTGTGAGTGGAGCGCGAGCGGCACGGGGAGCGGTGCGGGCCGTTTTTTTAGTTGAGCGAGAGCGAGCGACTTTTCAAATGGGTCTGAGTGGCTTTGGAGCAAGGATTTTCCTCCGCTCCTTGCAACGCTGACCCTCCTCCGCTACTAGACGATCCCTGTTGGGGCCGCACGCCACATGTTTCCAACGAAGTGACGCAGTGCACCCGGTCCGGCACAGTGGAGAGGAGAGCAGACAGAGAATCCTTTATCACGATTTCTCAAGTCAAATGTATCTATATCAGTCACACAAGTAGGCTATGTTTATAAATAGCCTACCTTGTGTCAGTTAAGTTATATAGGCCTATCACCAGCCAGTCAAAGGATAGGATTTGAAATGCAAGTGAGACTGATGTGGCTGAATGAAAAACACACGCCACGAGTCGCCTCCTTCTCTCGGTTGTGGTGATTAATCAATAAGCCGTCTTATTAAAAAATACAATGCCTTAGATCAGGGGTCTTCAACGTTTTCAGGCCGAGGACCCCTTAGTTAAGAGAGAGAGATGAAGCAGGGACCTCTTAGCTGAGAGAGAGATGAAGCAGGGACCTCTTAGTTGAGAGAGAGATGAAGCAGGGACCCCTTAGTTGAGAGAGAGATGAAGCAGGGACCCCTTAGTTGAGAGAGAGATGAAGCAGGGACTCCTTAGCAGAGAGAGAGATGAAGCAGGGACCCCTTAGTTAAGAGAGAGAGATGAAGCAGGGACTCCTTAGCTGAGAGAGAGATGAAGCAGGGACCCCCACAACCTGTTCATAGATTCCATATAGTTTCATTGTTTGACAGCACAATCATCAGTGTATTTTGGATTCATGTCAATTAGTGTTTTCAGATATTTAACCACTTGAGCCTTCGTTACCTAATAGACTTGACATTTTACTCTTTTTCCCCTCTACACCAAACCTCTTTGCCGAAAATAGCCGACAGCAGCGCGAGGCGTTGTGAGCTTGTAGATCTGCTATGTTCGGCTACAGTTCTCAGAATATGGACACTAGGGTTCAAGTGGTTAATATAAAAAGGATTGGAAGATTTGGAGGACCCCCTGTAGTAACTCTGAGGACCCCCTGTTGAAGACCCCTGCCTTAGATGGCATCTTTTGTAACATTGAAGGCAGCTCTGCATCAAAGGCTCAACAGCAGGCATTTGTGTTGGGAACACTTGTTGTGGCAAAGCAAAGGAGAAAGTGTTTCGGACATGGTAGCAAAACACTTTTTTTATTTTGGCTGCTGTCTCTGATTGACGACCCTGAGCGGAGCGCGGAGCGAGAGATGTGCAAAATCAAGGCGAGCGACGGAGCGGCGGGGAGCGGAGCGACGCGGTGGCCGACCAGAGCGACCAGCGAGTGGGACAAGAGCCCTCTGGAGTGTGGAGCGGCTTTCGTTCCCTCCCCACTCCACTCATGTGCTTAGTTAGCAGAGAGGCGACCGCGGTTTTCCCGGTGAACCTGAGCACAACGGTGGGGGCTTGGGAGTGTGGGGATTATGGAAAGGGGGCCATGATGATGATGACCTCTTCTTCCCATTATTAGACTAAGGATTTATATTGTCTGTCTTATTGTTTACAACCACAATTATTCACGTGTGGCAAGATCGTAGTTCCACTAGTTTTACTAGTAGGCTAGTGTAGGCTTAGAAGCCTTTTCAGAAGTTAATTTAATGTTTTCCATTTAATGATTTCCTTTATCATCATCTTGTGCTAATGCACGCAGCTGTTTTCGCCAGGTTTTAAGGTCTTATTTAAGTTGTTTCTCATAAGCTCGCGACCCTCCTTGCCCATCGGCCCCCACCGTTGCGCTCAGGTTCGCCGGGAAAACCGCGATCGCAGCAGCGAGAGAGAGAGATGAAGCAGGGACCTCGTGTTAAGCTAGTCTTACCTGCTGCTTGGATGAGGGGACCCCCAGTCTGGAGGCGGGGACCCCCGTCGTAGAGGCGGGGACCCCCGGCCTGGCCTTGGCTGCCGTGCCCCACTGCCCCCCCTGGTGGCGGTTCTGTGGTGCTGCATCTTCCTCCTCCAGGTCATCTTCCTCTTCCTCAGACTCTGAGCTGAATGGAGAGGTCCTGAAAGATACAAAAAACATATGAGCTGAAAGGAGAGGTCCTTAAAGATACATAAAACATATCTGAGCTGAAAGGAGAGGTCCTTAAAGATACATAAAACATATCTGAGCTGAAAGGAGAGGTCCTTAAAGGAACATAAAACATATGAGCTGAATGGAGAGGTCCTGAAAGATACATAAAACATATGAGCTGAAAGGAGAGGTCCTGAAAGATACATAAAACATCATATGAGGTCTTGGAAGGACAGTAAAACATCATATTGGCTGTAACAGCTGTCTTGGTAATTGACAGACGGCCCTGGTAGACCAGTCAATCATTGCATAAATCCAAGTTTTCTTTAGCCCTGCAAGACCCAAATTAATTTCTAAAAAATCAGATGGTGTTGTAGGAGTCCTAATCAGACCTACCTGGTAGGGGTGGTGGTCCTGTAGTTTGGGGTGGAGGTCTTCACGGGCAGCGGGGGTCCGTTGACCTTTGACCTGGGCGCCGGCTGGGGGGTCCTGACCTGCTGTTGGACCACCTGGGTCACATGACCTCTGCTCTGAGAGACTGGACACACACACACACACACACACACACACACACACACACACACACACACACACACACAGACACAGACACAGACACACACACACACACACACACACACACACACACACACACACACACACACACACAGACACACACACACACACACACACACACACACACACACACACACACACCGCACACACTTTAGTCAAGAACCCTCACGTCAAAGCAGATTTAATCATTTATTGCAACAAGTGGAATAAAGTTACACTTGACGTTTAAGGGCTCCACGTTCTGAGATGTTCCCTGAGTTTGTCCCAGCAGCTGCTAGACAGAATCAGGGAACTTTAAGCAAAACCCACACAGGGATACAATATCAGTACGATAGCAATACATTGATACATTAGCTTGAATCAGCAGACATAAATGGTAAATGGTGCATTTATATAGCGCTTTTATCCAAGGCGCTTTACATAGATTGTGCATTACATTCACCCATTCACACACACATTCATACACCGGTGGCGGAGGAAACCATGCAAGGCACCAACCTGCTCACCGGGAGCAATGTGGGGTTCAGAGTCTTGCCCAAGGACTCTTCGACATTAACTCAGGGGGAGCCCGGATTCCAACTGGGAACCCTTCGTGAACCCTTCGTGCTCTAATAACGGTTTCTCTAACCCTGAGCTATGACGCCCACGACATAAAATCATAAGTATTTAAGCCTATGGCAGACTCTGATCAACAGGTGGAGGCTGGGGTGGAGGAGGCAGCTAAGCAGCAGTGGATCCAAAGCAGAGCTATGGAGAATGAGGAGTCTCTCTTACTGAGCGTGAACTCTGATTGGATTATGAAAGAGTGATGTAATGACCAGCAGATCAGATCAGAGTGAGGAATAGGATGTGAGCCACACTCTTGTGTCCTTCATAAACTAGTCTTGTGTGGCCAGACTGTTGCCTCCTACCAGTGTTGCCAGATGGGAAATGTTGAATTATCGTACCGGAGGCTCAGAATTATGGTATTTGACATGAAACTATCGTACACAGCCAAAAAAGAGAAATCACTCGCGTAAAAACGTAATTTCACAAAAAAAATATCGTCTTTAGTGTAAGAAACGACCTTGTTTGAGACTCCTGCGTGACAAAAACGCATCAGATATGCTGCGTGGAGGCAGGAAACTTCCTGGAGCTTACACAAATAAAAGCCTGAAACTGGTCTGGAAAGATGCAACCGGTGTTTTTAATGCCTCCAAGTACAGATCTATAGGGTAAGATTGACTGATTTCCTGGCTTATTTTGAGAAGCCAAACCAGATCCCAGATCAGCAGCCAGGGAAAATAGTGAATTCACGCTCTTTTTGGTGATGTGCCGAAATTATCGTACATTTGGGCATTTTTGGAAGTATTGATCGTACATCGTACAGAGGGTCAAATTATCGTACAAATACGATAATTATCGTACATCTGGCAACACTGCCTCCTACAATGTTTAAATGCTTCGTCATAGAGTCTGGGAGATAGAAGTTGTGATCATGAGTATCAGACATGAGAAGTGATAGAGCGGATGTGAAGCCTCCTGCCCACTTCGTCTCATGTTTACAGTGTGCATAATTATACTAACACAAACCAAAATCTTCTAAGCATTTTTAGCTTGCTGCTTGTCCAGGTAGCTCAGTCGGTAGAGCTCTCGCCTTTGGACCGCAAGGTTATGGGTTCGATCCCGGGCAACGCCAACTCAGGGTATGAGTAGCACGGCTTGGGTGAGGAAAGTCGTGGGGTTTAGTACTGGGAGCTGACGGTAGGTGTGGCGCTCCACCTCAGCAGTCCATCTCCCAGGGGTCTAGCACATTGTAACGGGGACAGACTCCCGCGTGTTACCGGCTGATACCGACAATAAGCCACTCCCGTACTACTTTGCTTAGCAGCAAATTAAAATGTAAAATATATTTTAAAATAAGAACAAATGTGAATGGAAATGCCGGCTTCCGTTACTGGGTTTTTAGGAGCTGTAGTTCCAGACTCTATATAGCATTCAAAGATAGTGGAATAGTTGTCTGGCTACTCTCTGCGAGACTCTGCATAAACTAACACTAAAGCTTGATTTAGTGGATCAGAGTCTGAGATCTGGATTAGAGACAACAACACAACAACCAGAGGAGACTCAAGCTGCTTAGAGTTTACAGATTAATACAGATTATCTGGACAGGTTAGATGGACAACTATTTAATGAGTCAGTGTTGATCTCACTGATTAAAAACTATAGAATAGAATAGAATAGAATAGAATAGAATAGAATAGCAAGGTAGAATATCTTTTATCACTGACGAACACTAAATAAAAACAAAGCTATGATAACGAAAACTATGACTACCGTAATTGCTGGACTATAAACCGCACCTGAATATAAGCCGCATTTACGGAATGTCTGTCTGCATGCTGACATCACTGATACTAAACAGAGTCACCACCATGACAGCCACATGCTAACACTGACATCACTGATACTAAACAGAGTCACCACCATGGTGACAGCCACATGCTAACACTGACATCACTGACTGACATCGGTCAGTCCGCCGTCTGTCTACAGTACTATGACATCATAGTGCTGAAGGAACGCCATATATGGGCATAAACGGGTGAAACAGAGCCCACATTTCTGACATCACTGATACCGCCGCCTGCCACCATGGTAACAGCCGCATGCTGAAACCACGCCCACATCATTTGAGATGACTGACATCACTAAAACGTCTGGGTTCTCCAACATTACTGAATTAATGTCCAGACTTGTGTTGCAGTGCAGCCACACTTGCAATGTCCCATAATGCTTGCTGAATAATCCCACCTTCCAAAGATGTGTGGTGGAATTCAGATCAATCAATAATCATGAGAAACAGAGGAGACAAGACAATTATATTAGGTGGTCAAGTTTATGTAACATGATATCATGTTACATAAACTGGTTCAAGTACAATTCAAGTACAATTAACACTCTGGACAGACAGTGGTAAAAGAGTTCTGCCAAGAAGAATGGTCAGACACTAGAGTTATACTGTGGCTTCAAGGCCTCTGGAACAAGCTGTACCATAACAAGATAGGCTTTACCAAAACAATAGTTACTGAGGCCTACTGAAGGCCTCTCTACTCCTAACTATCAAGTATGTATCATCATAAAGACCTAGATATTAATATAATCAATGAACACATGATCTACTCTACTCCTAACTATCAAGTATGTATCATCATACAGACCTAGATATTAATATAATCAATGAATACATGATCTACTCTACTCCTAACTATCAAGTATGTATCATCATACAGACCTAGATATTAATATAATCAATGAACACATGATCTACTCTACTCCTAACTATCAAGTATGTATCATCATACAGACCTAGATATTAAAATAATCAATGAACACATGATCTACTCTACTCCTAACTATCAAGTATGTATCATCATACAGACCTAGATATTAAAATAATCAATGAACACATGATCTACTCTACTCCTAACTATCAAGTATGTATCATCATACAGACCTAGATATTAAAATAATTAATGAATACATGATCTACTCTACTCCTAACTATCAAGTATGTATCATCATACAGACCTAGATATTAAAATAATAAATGAATACATGATCTACTCTACTCCTAACTATCAAGTATGTATCATCATACAGACCTAGATATTAAAATAATCAATGAACACATGATCTACTCTACTCCTAACTATCAATGTATCATCATACAGACCTAGATATTAAAATAATAAATGAATACATGATCTACTCTAACGTCACACATAATCAATCATGATCAAATCTAATCTACTGCAGATGCCTTGTAATTAGGGTGACCAGACGTCCTGTTTTCAAGCTGTGTGTCCCAGTGTCCCACAAATATCTCTAAAACACTATTATGTCCCGCTTTTCAACAACTACAAAATTGTCCTGGTTTTTGCCAAACTTAAAATAACAGTAGCTGTTTTCAGAGGTTGCATAGACATTCATCATGTTCTTTTCATAAAAAACATGCTCACATAACCAATCAGAAAACATGAACAAATACACCGTGTCTGAATTCAACGCTGAGGCTGTTTGTCAATCACTGCCTGCCTGTATGCAACCGTGTGGTGTGTGCGCGTGTGCACGAACGTTAGAGAAAGGGCACACACGTGCGCGGTAACGTGCGCATTGCTTTGAGGGTTCCACTTTTAGGCAACAGTGGTTCACGTCCCGGTTTGAGCGGCTGAAAATATGGTCACCCTACTTGTAATGAATTACCTTGAGGTGAGCAGTTCTTGTCCTTGGCTCGGGGCTCTGTGGAGGAGGGACGGTGGTCTCTGGTCCCCTGCCTGTGGTCTGTGCTCTAAGGATGGAAGCATAGTCGTTAAAACACTCACAATAATCCTATCATAGATATTTAATTTATCGTGAAATCATCCGTCATGCACTGGGATCAATTCACCTTTTATTTGTTGAGCTGCATATTTAGACATGTTTTGTGTGGGTCTGCACTAATGGGTTGTGTTGGTAGTATGAGTATTATTGCTGTGTGTATGACATGGCGGTGAATACTTGTGTTGCACTGAATAACATTGACTATTATGAACACTTTTGTTTGACACTGCATTGTTAAATTGTGCTTTAAAATGACCATTTCAACCAGATCTTATTTCATTGTTGTTTGGGACACAATCAACACAACAGTTATTCTTTGTGTTCAATCTTGTGTTTGATATGTTAGTATTTCAGCATGCTCTAATGCATCATATGATGTATTTTGCATCTTAAATGGGGGTACGTACAGGGGGTACAGGAGAATGGGAATATGTATTTTCCTGTTATGGGTAATAACAAAACATTGACAGTCTGTGTGTGAAGCTGCTCATTTGTAAATTGTTAAACCAAATGACATCAATACCTTGACTAGTACAACTGTTATTGAATAGAAAGCTACGTTTATGTGTCATTATGCTGTTTTATTTTGAACATATTGGCATTGGGACTGGACTTTTGATGTACATTATCCAAGCAAAATGCTGGGGAGGCCAAGGCTTCAGAAATCAGTATAAGGGGGAACTGCAACCAACAAAGTTTGAGAACCACAAAAAAGCAAAAAAAAAAAAAAAAAAAAATATATATATATATATATATATATATATAATTGACAGCTCATTCTTATGACTTATTCTTATGACTTATGACCTATCTAGCCAAGCTGTATAAACCATGAAGAAATAATGTTTATTTAAAAAAAAAAGAGACTTTGGTGAACAATGTTGAATAGTGACTTTGATATTCTAATATTCGGTGAATGCCCTATAATGAACAATCCAAAACTGTTCTAACCTTGCTCCCCTGCTTCCCTCTGCTCTCCAGGGGGTCCCTGCTCCCCTGCTTCCCCCTGCTCTCCAGGGGGTCCCTGCTCCCCTCCTTCATCCTGTTCTCCAGGCTCTTCAGAAGCTCCTCTCTGGTGGTCCAGAGGTCTGGTCTGCTCCTGGTCATCTTCTCTCTGCTGCTCCTCAGCCTGGTCAGGATGGAGGTGAGATCCTTACCTCTCAGTCCTCTCTGACCCTAAAGACACAGAGGGTTCTGTTAGATGGATGTATTGGACTGACAAATATTTCCCTATCGATACGATATACGATATTAACGTACACGTTTCATATCTCTGCTGTCGGGCCGAAACCTCCCAACTCCAAAATGTTCATTTTGGGGGAAAATTATCTCAAGTGGAGTTAGGAGGTTTTGACCGAAGGGCTTTTTACTACTTTTCATTGGTTCAATATTATTTTAACCAACACACAGACGTAAAGGGTGTTCAAAAAACAAACAAAAAATTAGTTAAGAGGTTTTGGTCAGACAGTGATGATATTCAAGCATTATTCCAAAAACAGCATAATAATACTGAAATAATACTAAAACTCAATATCACTCTTGATTTTAAGTGCTATGTAAGTACTATAACAAGTGTTGTTATACCACACCTGTTATTTTGTGTAGAAAAAGGCGAAGGCAACAATATTGCCCAGGACGATGAATCGCAATACCGTTGCCTTTTGCGATACTGACACCTCGATAACGATATATTGTGCAGCATTAGTTCCAACTGGTTCTCTACAGCAGTGCTTCTCAACCTTTTCAAGCCGCAAAGCCCAAAATACTGGGGACCCCCCCACCCTGCACTAAGAGTTGAGGCATTACATTTTGTATAATTTTGTCGTTCACTTAGATCAGCCAACACAGGGATGCTGACCGAACCCTCGCTAAAAACTCCAGGGCAAAAATCCACTCATCCGAGACAGTTTGCCCTCCTGGCCCCCAAGCTGTGGAATAAACTCCCTGTCGCACTTAGAACAACAGACTCACTCACTACCTTTCGCCGTGGACTGAAGACTCACCTTTTCAGACTCCACCTAAACCCTTAGCACTACAGTAAAATCAATGACCATACATGAAGCTAGTTAACATTTGTTTGTTAGGTTTCTTTAGAACTTGATTATATTGTGTTTTTCTCTAGATAGATATCCATTTACATTGTTATATTGCTGTTAATGTACTGACCTATTATCTTGTTTATTATTGTGATGTTGTATCTGCTTATTGTAAGTCGCTTTGGATTAAAAGCGTCTGCTAAATGCCTAAACTGTAAACTGTAAACTGTAAACTGTATAACACAGTTCTATTGTGAAAATAGCAGATCTATGTAGATCTGCTATTTTCACAATTTCTACCTCTGATATTTGATAATATGGCCGATGTTTAATTTGTCATTTTAGAGGTATTACAAAGTCCTTAAATTGTCACTTTAGAAATGTGCAGATACCCTCTATACAATTAAACCAGTAAGACTCCCTAATCGGGAGATAAGCGACCGTCACGTCGCATACACACACTTTAGAAGGCAATGGTAGCCAATCAGGAGGGAATATGGGAAATGGGACAGATCCATGTTGATGACATGACTGTAGAGATACTGTGTGAGTTACTACAGGAGTGGAGGTTGTGGTTTGGCAGCCAAGGAGTGTGTGTGCAAAGTTTGGCATGGATAGGGCCAACGATGCCAGAGATATGAGTAGGGCAAAGGTTTCCCCCTAAGATACAGTTTAATGTCATAAGAGAGAGAATAACTGTTAATTACAGTCAAACACTGTAAGTAACCCTGTTTGCATTGGATTCTTTCTTTTCTTTTTTACCACAAGGACCCCCAGTTCATTATCATATCATCTCCGTACCACAGGGACCCCCAGCTCCTCCAGCTTGTCGTTCAGAGCTTGCTCCAGCACCGGTCGCAGCTCCTTCCTGATGTTGGGGTTCTTCCTCAGGGTGCTGACCGTGACCCCGTTGACCCCACGTCTCCTCTCTGACCGCGGCTCTGCTCTCTTCTTCAGCACAGGAACCTCAGAGAGACTGGAGTCTGGAGGGAACCAATCATAGACACACACACAAGACTGATGAAACTGATATTATCCTAGATAAAGTACTATGTTCTATCCGTCTGTCTTTCAATGTTATATGAGATACTTAAAGTGTGGTTCCTGTGGAAATAAGCCTCGGCTTTCTAGGAGATCCTTTTAGTTGACCTTGTACCAGTGATTTGTACTGTCAGGAAACTGTACCTTTTTTCTATTGCAAACTTCTAATAAATTCTTCAATCAATCAATAGAAACACACACGCACACGCACACACACACACACACACACACACACACACACACACACACACACACACACACACACACACACACACGTCACACTAAAGACATGCTACATAATCTGAGCTCAGGAGCTTAAAGGACAACTCTGTTCTTTTAGAAAAGGGTTCATATTTTAGATTGTAATTAGAGAAATAAAAGATGAGTGTTAAAATGTTTTCATTTACTGCTTTCTATTGTTTTAGCCATTTTAATTACGTTGATTTCAGTGCATTGGGGGCATGCGTACAAGTGGCTGAATGTGTCTTTTTAGACACAATAAGCCCGTTCCCAAGATGCACCGCAGTCTTTCATGGTCAGATGTGACTTATGGGGGCTGGTAGTGTTACTGTAAATAGGAATAAAGAAATCACCGGCTTATTGTGTCTAAAAAGACATATTTAGTCACTTGTACGCATGACCACACCCACTGAAATCAAAATACTAAAACCATAGGAAGCAGTGAATGAAAACATTTTAACACTCATCTTTTCTTTTCTCTGATTACAATCTTTCGCTTAAAGTAAATAAAAGATTGCCTGATGAAGGTCTAAATGTGACCGAAACGTTGTAATTCCCTATTAAATCCCTTTTTGCATTTGAAGACCGTGTGCGTGGAGTTTTTTGTTATTCTAATTACAATCTAAAATATGAATCCTTGTTGTAAAAAAAATTAAAAAATAAAACAACAACAAAGTTGTCCTTTAGTGTTTACAAAGAGAAGCACATCCACATGCATAGTGAACATACACACCAGAACCTGCAGCATCGATACATTTTGCAACGCAGAAACCAACTATCTCTGTTTTCACAACTTATTGATTTTCTTTAATAAATCAGTGCTATTGAACACCCTCTGTGTGTGGGTTTTACACATATTGAACCAATGAAAAGCGACCAACAGTTTGGTAAATAGTACATGCTGCAGGTTCAACAGCACAGTTGAGGAGGGACAGGTTCAGATGAGGAGGGACATGATGATTCTTTTAGGGACAGTTGATGTGAGTCTTAAGCCTCTATCAGAGTCCAGGGTGAAGAGCTATCACCTCACTGTGGTGTTGTTTTTAGAAAACTACACCGCGGTGAGGTGATAGCTCTTCACCCTGGACTCTGATAGATGCTTGAGCAACCACATGGTGTGGGAGCATCACTGACTGCCAACAGGGACAGAGATCCTCTTAAAACACAGCTTCTCAAACTAGGGATGCCGTCGTTTGTGGTCGTGCATTGGCACCAAAAAAGAAAAGAGTAATTTTGGGTGCTTTTCCTCCTCAGAGAGCAAAAGGGTCCCACAAGTACATGGACCACGGGTCCATTGTGGTATCCATCTGCACCTTTGCAGACTTACATTTATATTGCGTTTTATATTACGATGCAACGTTACAGAGCGGATAGATCATTCTCACAGACAGACAACCAGACCAGTTACCAACAGCTGCCGTGATGGGAGAAAAACACTCTAAAATGTCCCTAAAAAAACGAGGTATAGTGATATGTCATCATGCACAAAGCAGCATGTCTTAGACTTAGAACTACAGTGATGTGTCCATCATGCAGACAGCATGTCTTAGAACAACATGCATCCATCATACAGAGCATCAGAACCACAGTGATGTGTCCATCATGCACAGAGCATGCAGACAGCATGCTGTCCAGAGCGTTACCTCTGTCCTCGTCAGAGCGCTCTGCTATTGGCTCCAGCTGAGGAGCAGAGGGGACGGGCTCCTCTGATTGGACGGGAAAGGGAGGGGTCAAAGGTGAGGTGAGGGGTGGAGGGGTCAGACAGTTATAGGAGTTCTGAGGGGGAGGGTCAGTTTGACATGAACTTTTAGATGAAGGTTTAGATGAAGTATTAAAGGAGTAGTTCACCCCCAAAATGACTTTTTTTCTATTGATTAGTCACGCCATGGAGACTAGAGTTAAATGATATATATATATTTTTTTTTCCATTCCTATAATTTGATTGAACCCTGAGTATCCGGAATCAATGGGGGTAAATTTATTGTTATCACTTTTTTGTATTAGGAATGCGACAAAAAACTAAAAAATATTATTGAACTCTAGTCTCCATGGCGTGACTAATCAATAGAAAAAAAAGTCATTTTGGGGGTGATTTAATGACTGAGCAGTTTAGATGACCAGTGAAGATGATTTCTGGCAGAAACCTCTTATTTTACCTCCATATTCCATATTTTATATTTAACGGCCCTAATCAGAGCACATGAGTGGAGTTCCAGGGGGCTGTTGTAACGCCCCCCCCCCCCCCCCCGCTCCATTATTCACATTGATTTGCCCATCTCTCGCTCCGTTCCACAACCGTTCCGCCTACTGCGGTAACGTGAGCCTCAATGGACAGCTAGCCTATGTTGCAAACAACGCCATCTAAGTTTCCTTTTTATGAAGGCGTTGTCTTTTTTAATAAGACGGACAAACCCTGATAGAACTTAACTGACACAAGGTATTTAGAAACATACTTGTGTGGATGACACAGACATTTTGGAGTGATATCCTGACCAGGGAAATGCGCTGTGTGTCTGCTTGGCTCTACGTGGTGCTGTGTGCAGTGTGTGCACTGTGTGTCAGTGTGCGTGCACTGTGTGTGCACTGTGTGTGCACTGTGTGTCAGTGTGTGTGCACTGTGTGTGCACTGTGTGTCAGTGTGTCAGTGTGTGTGCACTGTGTGTGCACTAGGGCTTCAACATTCCTCAAAATATTACATTAGAATATTGGTCTTAGAAATTGGCCCGAATATCGAATATATTCGAATATTAAAAAATAAATAAAAATAATAATAATAATAAAAAATAAAAAATAAAGTTTTTTGTCTCTATTAAATATCATCAATATTGCCCATGGTCTTCAGTTTCAAAGAGATTTATTTATAAAGCTGATGAAAATTGTTTTACACAAAAAAGTAAATGCGATTAAGCTATAAAACTATTAAAAGCAAGCAAAGTAAAGTAAATAGCCACTGTAAGTTCTCTGTTACCATTATCAAAATAGATGGGTGTGTTGCCAAATCTTGTGAGAGGAATAAGCAACCAGGTCTATGAAAACAAGCCCAAAATAAGTGAATATAGGCCACATGATTACTTTAAACCTATACATTGGCTATTTGAAAACAGCTGGTCTGATCTACAAGCTCACAATCACAACCACCATTATATACAAGCAACTTTACAACAAAAAAGAAACAAGCCCAACATGGCTTATAAATATCAGACTTGGCAACACTGCAGAGACATACGTTCCTCCACTCGCAGTCAGTCAGTCAGTCAGTCAGCCGCTGTCTGGCTAGGCTACTAGATCGAGGCTATGTTGCAAATGCATGCTGGTGTAAGATCAATGAGGAGAAATCTACAAGCTAAGCTGTGCCAACTTCACGGAGGTGCTAAGCTGTGGTCACCCTGCTATCTGCAACAGTTTGTAACTCAGAGCCACAGCCAGAGGGTGAAGCTATCAAGCTGAAGCTAACGTTAGCAGCTTCTCATAACAACGTGTGCTGAGATCTCAAGAGAGACCGGCCAGAGTTATGTTTCGTAGTACTACAATGGATGGCCGGAGTTATGTTTCGTAGTACCTCCGTGGATGGCCGGAGTTATGTTTAGGTAGTACTACCGTGCATGGCCGGATCTTTTTTTTTTTATAATAATTTGAATATTAATTTTTATGATCGAATATGCATTTTTCCCCCATATTCGACGAATATCCGATATTCGAATATTAATGTTGAAGCCCTAGTGTGCACTGTGTGTCAGTGTGTCAGTGTGTGTGCACTGTGTGTGCACTGTGTGTCAGTGTGTGTGCACTGTGTGTGCACTGTGTCCGTGTGTGTGCACTGTGTGTCAGTGTGTGTGCACTGTGTGTCAGTGTGTGTGCACTGTGTCCGTGTGTGTGCAATGTGTGTGCACTGTGTCAGTGTGTGTGCACTGTGTGTCAGTGTGTGTGAGGAGCATGCTCAGACATGTGGTGTGCGGTCCCAACAGGATCAGAGGAAAAACCTCGCTCCGAGTTGCTCTGTCCCATTGTACAACTCACTCGCTCACCCTCGATTCATAATAGGCCCGCTCCCACTCCACTCAGCTCATCATCATAACTACAGCGTCACACAAAAACAACATCAATAACAGCAGATCTACAAGCTTGAAACGTGGCACAAAGTGGCACATTTCAAGCTTGTAGATCTGGAACTTTTGATGTTTTTTAAATTTAAATGCTGAAATGTAACAGTTTTGGACATGAGGTTTTCACCTGACAGGCGATAAGTTGTTCTTATTGTACAGCAACATATTTGGATTATTAGATTATTTTAGTGTGGTCAAAATGAGTGTTCTTGTGAAGCCTCCATGCAGATAAATACACACTGTACTCGTTTGAGGTGCTTGAGGATGGGTGGATATGAAGCAAGAGGAGGATATGATTATTACATTATAGACTCACCCAGGACAACTCTCTTTGCTTTAGGTTCCGGTGCAGGAGCTGTGAGGATCACTAGGAACACAGAGGAGATGAAGGACGGATTAGGACAGTTTTACCCCAACTGGGGACCCCCAAATAACCACATTTGAACTGGGAACCCCCCCAAAAATAACCACATTTGAACTGGTGACTCCCAAAATAACCACATTTGAACTGGTGACTCCCAAAATAACCATTTTTGAACTGGTGATTCCCAAATAACCATATTTGAACTGGAGACCGCCCTAAAATAATCATCATATAAAACATCTTGTGTACCACTGATCCATCCTACCTGGAGGAGTCTTGGCTGACTTGGCAGGAGGAGGATTGGAGGAAATCTTCTTCATCTGAAAGAGGAACAGAACACAACGGTCATCATGTTATGTTGGTCTCCTCATCTCTGCTTTATGAAGCTTCTGTTGTCAGCTTAACTCATACTCTGCGATCCCCGTCGAAACCGGGGATTTCCCGCTGTACCTCTCTGCGATGCCCGTCGTTCCCGGAAATTTAATTAGCTTTAATCATTATGAAACGATTAAAAGTATGATCGCTGTATATATCCGTTTCGGAGACTTTAGGCCCGCCCCCTAACTGTATCCAGTCGTATTTCCCGTTTGGACTGGATCTAGCTTTCCGTATCCGGTCTGAGCCTGGGCCATAGTCCCGCCTCCATTGGTTTACATTGTAACAGAAGAGGAAGCTACTCTGCGATGGAAAGTTCGTTTTTCAATCCGATTTTTGCGTTTGGAAACTTTGATCCAGTCTCTACACACCTGGATTATGATCCCCGCACATATCGTGCGTTTTGTGCGCGAACGTGTCCACGTGTTACCATAGCGCACAGCTGGCTTTTTTCAATGTTTTTTCATGTAAACACTGGCGGATAAGCAGGGATACAGCCTGGCAACGGATATGTCTATTTCAATGGGGGTTTTTTTATTCGAAAGCTGTCACCGAGTCTACACGTCTACTAGATGAGTCGTGCACAGATTGTGCACGATGCGTGCGCGTGCCCACGTTAAAAGGTAAGGACAATTTGGCAGCTGCTTACTACAGCTATGTTTAAAATGGCAGCAAAATTGTTAAAGGACAACTTTGTTTTTTTACAACAAGGGTTCATATTTAAGATTGTAATTAGAGAAAAGAAAAAGTGAGTGTTAAAATGTTTTCATTTGCTTCGTTCTATTGTTTTATCACGTTTACCGTGCTAAAATGTGGGGCATGCGTACGCATGGGGGCATGCGTACAAGTGGCTTAATATGTCTTTTTAGACACAATAAGTCAGCAGTTTCTTTATTGCTATTTACAGTAACACTTCTAGCCTCCATAAGTCACATCCAACCATGAAAGGTTGCGTTGTATCTTGGGAATGGGCTTATTCTGTGTAAAATGACATATTTAGCCACTTGTACGCATGCCCCCAAACACTGAAATAAGAATCTCTAAAACAATAGAAAGCAGTAAATGAAATCAATTTAACACTCATCTTTTATATTCTTTAATTACAATCTAAAATATGAACCCTTGTTGTAAAAAACTAAAGTTGTCCTTTAAGGCCTGGACACACCAAGGTGTTGTTGGGTGACTGGAAGCGTCTGTGGCCGATAATAACAGAGCAGTGAAGTCATGACGTCACTCGCTCATCCCCGTTCTCTATGGAGAATAACATTGGGTCATCCTAATATCATCTCATAAAGCATTGTGGTACAAAAATAAACAAACGGTCATTGTGATATTGTCGAGGAGGAGGCTCTGTATGGTTTATGATAGTCAGTCACTCATATTTGATAAAGTCTGTTTCTGGTGAAAATGTAACTAATTGGGCGACAGTAACATTAGTGTTTTCTCACCATCAGTTGATTCTTCATATCCATATGAGTCAAACCGCTGAGATCATTTGTTTATGTTTGAAACACAGTTCTTATGTGACACCATATGAAAACAGTCTATGGGAATGGGAAGAAAAGAGAGTTGTCTGGAGTCTGTGCAGTAAGTGTGTTTGGAGCAACCCAGTGCTACAGTAAGTGTTATGGTATGCTATGCTATCCCAATGTATGAATGAATGGAACATTGTAAGCACTTTGAGTTCGCAACTTGCTTAGAAAAGCGCTATAAAAATGCAATCCATTATTATTATGGGTTCTGATGGTGGAGTCTGTGAGTCTTCAGTCCACGGTGGAAGCTATGGAGTGAGTCTGTCGTTCTAAGTCGGGGGCCAGGAGGGAGAAGAGTCTAGATGGTTGTCCTGGGGTTTTTAGCGAGGGTTCTGTCAGCATCCCTGTGTTGGCTGATCTGAGTGAACGGGTGGGGATGTAGGGGTTGATCAGGTTTTGGAGGTATGGAGGAGCCGTACTTTTGGCTGCTTTGAAAAGCCAGCATAAGTGTTTTGTGTTCTGTGTGAGCTTTTACCAGCTGATCGTCACCTGTACTGCAGACTGGCAGTTAGGCTGCTCCAACACATTAAGCCAGTTTTTCTGCATGGTCACACTTTTCATGTCCCAAGAATCCATGGTCACACCAACATAATACGGGGGTGTAAATACCCTCACTGTTGGGAAGAAACCCTGTATAAGCCCTGCTTCATCATACAAGGCTGTCGCACAACAGTAGTGAAAACAGCCGATCTATCTCTCGCAGTGCGAGGCGTTGTGTGCTTGTAGATCGGCTGTTTTCACTAGTTTAAATCATTTTTAAAATGATAAATACAATACTGGCTTTCAAGCAGTTTCAAGGGGCACACTTGACTCTTCTCAGGGGCACACCAAAGGTCCCCAGGACCAGTGGTTGAGAAACACAGCATTAAGAGATAAGGGTTCATGCTGAGAGCAGCAGATCAGGTGTCCACTGCTGAGTCCACTTTATTCCTTCACTTTGTTTTTAGTGTTTAGTGTTACAGGAGACCAGCTCAGTCTGAGCTGTAGAACCAGTAAAGCCCCTATCAGAGTCTGCGGTGAAGAGCCTACCACCGCAAATTTATAATCCACCTAAAGTGAGAAAACAAGTGAAGGCCATCATAGTCAGTCACGGTGAAGTCCTATCACTGTGACTGACTGGTCAAGATCGACCAATCAGTGAACGGGGTGATGGGCCGATCTTTCTGATAGTAAAAACAGAGAGATGTGTCGGGGTTTGCGGTGGAAAGCTCTTCACCGCGGGTAATGACGTAATGTTGTAGTTTAATGACTTAAAAAAACTACACCGTGGTGGATAGCTTATCACCGCGGTGCCTACTATGATAGAGGCTTAAGACTACCTAAATCGGGAGATAAGTGACTGTCAGGTCACATACACAAACTTTAGAAGGCAATGGTAGCCAATCAGGAGGGAATGTGGGAAATGGGACAGATCCATGTTGATGACATGACTGTAGAGATACTGTGTACCGCTTTGTGTGATTTTAGGACAAAACATATTTAGCTTGCTGAGTAGCAGAAATTATATTTTTTTCATTGTTTCCATTACAGGCCGTTCAGGAGGTGTCGTTCCAGACTCTATATAACATTCAGAGATTGTTCTCTGGCTACGCGAGACTAGTCCATTACAAACACCATGAGAGTTGTACAGGAAATGGAGAGAGAGTGTTTCCTGTCTGTACAGGATGTGACAGTGACATTTACAGTATCAACATGCTAATACAGGACTTCCTGAATGATGGGAGGAGCTTCCTCTTTACTTCCTCTACACTCACTGTGTGTGTGTGTGTGTGTGTGTGTGTGTGTGTGTGTGTGTGTGCGCGTGTGCGCGTGCGTGCGTGCGTGCGTGCGTGCGTGCGTGCGTGCGTGCGTGGGCTAACCTGTTCTCTCTGGTCAGTAATGGTACAGTCCTTCTCTCTCAGTGTGTGTGTGTGTTAGTGCACTGACCTCAGTAATGGTACAGTCCTTCTCTCTCAGTGTGTGTGTGTGTTAGTGCACTGACCTCAGTAATGGTACAGTGTGTGTGTGCGTGCACTGACCTCAGTAATGGTACAGTGTGTGTGTGCGTGCACTGACCTCAGTAATGGTACAGTGTGTGTGTGTGTGTGTGTGTGTGTGTGTGTGTGTGTGTGTGTGCGTGCGTGCACTGACCTCAGTAATGGTACAGTGTGTGTGTGTGTGTGTGTGTGTGTGTGTGTGTGTGTGTGTGTGTGTGTGTGCACTAACCTCAGTAATGGTACATTCCTTCTCTCTCAGTGTGTGTGTGTGTATGTGCACTAACCTCAGTAATGGTACAGTCCTTCTCTCTCAGTGTGTGTGTGTGTGCGTGCACTGACCTCAGTAATGGTACAGTGTGTGTGTGTGTGTGCACTAACCTCAGTGATGGTACAGTGTGTGTGTGTGTGCGTGTGTGTGTGTGTGTGTGTGCGTGCACTAACCTCAGTGATGGTACAGTGTGTGCGTGTGTGCACTAACCTCAGTAATGGTACAGTGTGTGTGTGTGTGTGTGTGTGCGTGCACTAACCTCAGTAATGGTACAGTCCTTCTCTCTCAGTGTGTGTGTGTGTGCGTGCACTAACCTCAGTGATGGTACATTCCTTCTCTCTCAGTGTGTGTGTGTGTGTGTGTGTGTGCGTGCACTAACCTCAGTAATGGTACAGTCCTTCTCTCTCAGTGTGTGTGTGTGTGCGTGCACTGACCTCAGTAATGGTACAGTGTGTGTGTGTGTGTGTGTGTGCGTGCACTAACCTCAGTAATGGTACATTCCTTCTCCTTCAGTCTTCTCTCCAACTCTTTGATCTTCAGGCTGCGTTTCTGCTGCTCTGACATCACAGCCTGCAGACGACTCATCTCATCCCACCACTGGGGAGGACATTACCAAGGTTACTTCATCTCATCCCACCACTGAGGAGGACATTACCATGGTTACTTCATCTCATCCCACCACTGAGGAGGACATTACCATGGTTACTTCATCTCATCCCACCACTGAGGAGGACATTACCATGGTTACTTCATCTCATCCCACCACTGGGGAGGACAGGATATTTACAATGTAGGCCTATATCCAATGCTCATGTAGGCTACTTTTATCTAGAGTGATTTATCAGCAAGGACAGCAATCTTGTGAAATAAAATGTCGCCAACCAATCATCAAGGACAATGATACACAAACAAAAGAATAAGAATAAGAAGCATGAGGTAATGCAATAAAAGCATATCAATATTAATCTAGGAGGATCATATACAGTAGATAAACCAATAACCCATCATCAGTCTAACAGTAGAATAACCACAAAACATTACTTTTTTAAATGTGTGAAAAGAGGGTCCTGCTAAATGCAGTTAATTTGGGATGAGGCGGCATTTTCTAACACATTTATTTCCCCAGAGTTTTCCAAAGTACAACAAACTCAGGATGGAGGGCAGACATTGAAGGCCGCGCTTCAATTTACTGAAGATTTTACATTTTTGAATGTGTTTTCCTATTGGGCTCTGAGTGGACAGAGACACATGTAGGAGCTATAGCTCCTGTTCCAGGAGCACCACCCAAACATCTATAATGTGTATATTGAAACTACACACACTGTAGGATTTACTGCTTGTAGATCGGCTATTTTCAGCAAAGAGGATTGGTGTAGGGGGAAAAGAGCAGATCAAGTACTAGTTGTCTAGCTATTGATGATTTAAGTGGCTTAACTGTATAAAAACACACATTAACAAGAATCCAACACAACCCAACACAAGACTTTGTGTCTATCTCTGAAAACCTTTATGGAAACATCTCTATGCCAGCACTGTGCTCACACCACTAGGTATAATTAATTAATACTAATAAACTCATAGGTACCTGGCTCTTCTCTGATTCATGCTGATCTTCCATTTCCTGGATCCTTGACTCCCATTTCCTGTCCTGAAAAAAAGGAATATTGATTGGGTGTTAATTAGACTCCGCTCAAACATCTGTTGGTGATCAGTTGAGTTGTACTAATTAAAACCAGTAAGACTCCCTAATCGGGAGATAAGCCACCGTCAGGTCGCATACACAAACTTTAGAAGGCAATTGGGCCATTTGTCGCCCATGAAATATTTTTCGTGCAAAACAAATGCTTGCAATGGATTCAGCATCATAAAAAACCCTAGTTTGACCCCTCACATGCTACTTAAAGCAGATTTTTTTATTATATTTTTTCCTGTATAGTAAAGTTAAAGGGCCTACACCATGCTTTTAAAACTATATTTTTTGTATAAATATATGCTCAAAATTGAGTCTTAGACAGGTGTTAACCCTCAACAAACACTCTGACCATTCTTTTTGTTTGTTCTAGCTCTACTATAATGAGGCTCTCCAGCTGCAATACCAAAACGGCCTCTGTTTGCTCAGGGGCGCATCTAGTGGGGTTTTTCCACCCCTCCCCCCTCCCCTCCTCTTCACTCCTCCCCGGACCCCACGTTGACAACAAATAATGTTAACTCATTGAATGCCCTTTTCAAGATGGCCGCCAAGTACCAGGATGCCACGTTCCTAAATTTCTAGTGCACGGATCAATTTTTTGTGCACGGATCGTGCACGCCCATGCACCATATATGCACCATATGTGTAGTACTTTTTAACAGCTTTCAAACAAAAAAATCCGCTTGGAAATCCGTTCAGGCATTCATGAGATAGAAGCCTTCAAAGTCAGACAAAACAAACACTGCCACGTTCCTAAATTTCTAGTGCACGGATACATTTTTAGTGCACGTTAGTGCATGGATCGTGCACGCCCATGCACCATATATGCACCATATGTGTAGTACTTTTTAACAGCTTTCAAACAAAAAAATCTGCTTGGAAATCCGTTCAGGCATTCATGAGATACAAGCCTTCAAAGTCAGACAAAACAAACATTTTGCCATTTTGAAAGATGTGTTTGTTATGGGGCTAAACATGCAATTTCGCGATTGCGATCATGCCTAATATATTTTAGGCATTTTTGGAATTTTTTTTATAAAAAAAAGATTTTGAAAAAAAAAAAAAAAAACTTTTTTTTTTTTTTTTTTTTTCAAAATGGCTGCCAACTCGGGAAACTCGGGCTGTGGCAGCCTGGGAGTACTGTAATAACTCGGGAAACTCGGGCCTTGGCAGTCAATGAGTTAATATTGGGCCAATACAAAAATAGGATAATGTTGCAGCTCTGATTATAGCCTACTGTAGGCCTATGTTGTATGTTATAGGCCTACTGTCAAATGACACAGGGCGACCGTTGCTAGACCAGACATTACTGAAAGTTAATCTACATTAGACAATCAACCCCACCTGCATTGTATTTATGTATTAAAAAAAAAGTAAAAAAAAAAGAAAAAAGAAATGTTTTGAAAAAAAATGTTTGAGAAAAAAAAGAAAAGTTTTTTGAAAAAAAAAAATGTTTTTTTGAAAAAAAGTTTTTTGAAAAAAAAAAGTTTTTTGAAAAAAAAAAAAGTTTTTGAAAAAAAAAAGTTTTTGAAAAGGTTTTTTGAAAAAAAAAAGTTTTGAAAAAAAAAATTTAAATGTTTTGGAAAAAAACATTTTTTGAAAAAAAGACTGAAAAAAACGGGAATCCGTGTGACGTCACACGGATCAACTCTCAGAACAGCACTGTTCTGAGAACCCGTGGAAAGCTTTTCATCTCTGTCTTCCCAAAACCAGAGAAAGACACAATGGTCAGAAATAGGACTTTGTGAGGATAGAAGGTGCCAGTGGGACCCCAAAAAAAGGTTTTAAAATAGAAAAAGTGAAAATTCATGGTGTAGGTCCTTTAATGGGACACAAACACAAATCATTGTTTTTATGAGGTTTCCCCCAGGAGTTGAATTTCAACCTTTTAGTACATATTATTACACACCTTTAGAAACACATTGGTGAAGACATTTCTTGGTAATGATTTACTTCGCAGATTTTCTTATGTTCCCCTTACCTGCTCCTTTTCAGTTGTACTAATTAAAATAAAATAAAATCACCTGTTCATTTTCAGAGTCGTGTTGGGTCTTGATCTCCTGCATCCTCAACTCCCACTTCCTGTCCTGGAACAAGGAGAATAAAAGAGTATTATTATTTTATTTTGTACTCGCAACCTAATAAAAACACAATAAGTGTTTTTCATGGGACGATCACGCTATGAACAGTGAACGTGAACAAATCATTTGAATGAATCATTACCGTAAACAAAATGATTCGCTCATTGAAATGAACGGGATCGCCCACCACTAATTAACACACACGCTGGCTATCACGCCTATAGACGTGATAACTGGTTACCGTGGTAACCGATATTGAAACGAAAAAAACTAAATTTCCCATGATTCCTAGCGGAAATAGTAATAATACTATTTCCACGGACTTACGAAGTTCCAGCTCCCAAAGCTTTGTTTTTGCTTTTCCCATATCGCCTGTTTGGTCAAAACAGTTCTTCTCCGTGTGAAAGCAAAGACTTTGAGCAGCTGTGAACAGGAGCCGCCGCGCGCACAACGGACACGCATCCACGGAGCCACCAGGTAAATATCAGGTAAATACAATAGGAACAAATCACTGACCTGTTCCTTCAGCTGCTGCTCCAGCTTCAGGATAGCATGAGACTGTAGCCCTCTGTCCACATCCTGTAGGAACAAACACGTTAAAGACATGAGGATAGCATGACTCTGTAGCCCTCTGTCCACTTCCTGTAGGAACAAACACATACTGTATGAAGTGAAAGAGAGATTACACATTCGCCCCAGACCCAAACTAGTGAAAATAGCAGATCTACAAGCTCTCAACGTGCCGAAGTGACGCGTTGTGAGATTGTAGATCTGCTGTTTTCATTGGTTTGGGGTTTTTTCCAATCTGACTAGTCATAGTCAAAGAAAAGGGAAAAACGGCACCCTCTCTGTTTTGTTCCACTGTTCTTGAGACATGAGGGTTTTTCTAGGGTGGTGAAAAGGTTACTTCAGAGGTTGAGAAAGACTCAAGGTTGAAACATCAAAACATGGTTGTACAAAATGCCAAAACCGTGGTCCAGAGTCTATACTAAATGTTAACACTTATGTTGCAATGATTTTTTCTCTTCAATGTCTCGCGTTGCCATGGTTACCATAGACTTCCATGTAATTGTGCAAGTGTGTAAAAAGTGCACGCCCATGCCTAGATGATGCACCACGTGTGTAGATGCTGTTCACAGCTTTCAAACAAAAAAATCCGCTTGGAAATCCGTTCAGGCATTCATGATTTATCAGCCATTATGTTTTCTTCAGATGTAAACAAACATGGCTGCCATGTTTGAAAGAATGGGTTGGTATGGGGGTTAAACATGCAATTTCGCGATCGCGATCATGCCTAATACATTTCTGGAGGTCCAAAATTTTTTTTTTTTTTTTTCAAAAACGGCCCAAACTCGGGAAACTCGGGGTTGGCACAGCACTAGTACCAATACAAACTCGGGAAACTCGGGGTTGGCACCATATGTGTTAATCACCAGAGACCATTGCATGCTGGCTTGTGCTGGACAAAATTCTTTTTTTTTGCCATGGACATACAGGACAAAATGAAGACAATAACATTAGCAGAAACACATGAAGAAAAAGCCCTGAAAGATCATAACAGCTCTGTACAAATGGAACCAAATGGATGATCCCCATTTGTACACTCTCTACTACTGGACTATGCCATACTGTTGTAGCAAATCAGTGTCACACGTGACGCACCCTAGTAATTCATTTTCAATGAGAGGCGGCAGATTATTTTGGGCCACGTGGAGAAATTGAGGAGCAGAGAAGCGAGCCATTAAACTTTTGCGCGTGTGCTCGTTCGTGCGTGAGCTCGCAGGCAGCAAGAGCTGGTGTTTGGTCATCTTTGTGAATACCGCCAGGCGTTTACTCGCAGAGCCAATGTGTCTGTGTCTCCACCGCGGTGCGATCCCCGCTGATCCAAGAGAGGAACGCCCGTGGTAATACTAGTCCCCCGTCTGAAAGGTGCCATACTCTGAAGAAAACTTCACAATCAGTTATTGGATCGTATGATCCAAATATTATATCTGTGTATCAAACTGAAAATCTAAAATGTGGGCAGACATTTTAGGAGGATGACCCCTGTCAAGTATACATGCATCGGTTAACACCGTCTAAAATCTACAGTACACTTACAGTTAATTAAAAAGTCTGAGGGTTTCAGTTCCATGGACGGTTCAAAGAGAAATAAAATCTCACAAGTGAAAAACTAAATCTGTGAGGCCAAAATTATATGTGGGAAAGAGAGCACTACTGTACCTCTCTGCGTCCATCTCTGCTGTCTCTACTCTCCTCTCTCCTCCTTTATATACTGTATATAGTTATTATATAGTTATGATATAGTTATGATATAGTTATACTGTAGTTATTACAGTAAACATTACTGTACCTCTCTGCGTCCATCTCTGCTCTCCCTACTCTCCTCTCTCCTCCTCTATGTATATAGTTATTATATAGTTATTATATACTGTAGTTATTACAGTAAACAGTACTGTACCTCTCTGCGTCCATCTCTGGTGTCCCTACTCTCCTCTCTCCTCCTCTATGTATATAGTTATTATATAGTTATTATATAGTTATTATATAGTTATTATATACTGTAGTTATTACAGTAAACAGTACTGTACCTCTCTGCGTCCATCTCTGGTGTCCCTACAGTCCTCTCTCCTCTATGTATATAGTTATTATATACTGTAGTTATTACAGTAAACAGTACTGTACCTCTCTGCGTCCATCTCTGGTGTCTCTACTCTCCTCTCTCCTCCAGGCAGCCTCCAGAGCCTTCAGATGGTCCAGTTCTTTCTGCAGCTCGTTGTATTTACTCTGTTGTTCCTTCTCCTGAGGAAACAACACAACACAACACAACAGTATTTACTCTGCTGCTCCTTCTCCTGAGGACACAACACAACACAACAGTATTTACTCTGCTGCTCCTTTTCCTGGGGACACAACACAACACAACACAACAGTATTTACTCTGTTGTTCCTTCTCCTGAGGACACAACACAACACAACAGTATTTACTCTGCTGCTCCTTTTCCTGGGGACACAACACAACACAACAGTATTTACTCTGCTGCTCCTTTTCCTGGGGACACAACACAACACAACAGTATTTACTCTGTTGTTCCTTCTCTTGAGGAAACAACACAACACAACACAACAGTATTTACTCTGCTGTTCCTTCTCCTGAGGACACAACACAACACAACAGTATTTACTCTGCTGCTCCTTCTCCTGAGGAAACAACACAACACAACAGTATTTACTCTGTTGTTCCTTCTCCTGAGGAAACAACACAACACAACAGTATTTACTCTGTTGTTCCTTCTCCTGAGGACACAACACAACACAACAGTATTTACTCTGCTGCTCCTTCTCCTGAGGACACAACACAACACAACAGTATTTACTCTGTTGTTCCTTCTCCTGAGGACACAACACAACACAACAGTATTTACTCTGCTGCTCCTTCTCCTGAGGAAACAACACAACACAACAGTATTTACTCTGCTGTTCCTTCTCCTGAGGACACAACACAACACAACAGTATTTACTCTGCTGCTCCTTCTCCTGAGGAAACAACACAACACAACAGTATTTACTCTGTTGTTCCTTCTCCTGAGGAAACAACACAACACAACAGTATTTACTCTGTTGTTCCTTCTCCTGAGGACACAACACAACACAACAGTATTTACTCTGCTGCTCCTTCTCCTGAGGACACAACACAACACAACAGTATTTACTCTGTTGTTCCTTCTCCTGAGGAAACAACACAACACAACACAACAGTATTTACTCTGTTGTTCCTTCTCCTGAGGAAACAACACAACACAACACCAGACCTGCCAACCCTGGCAAATTTTTTTGAGTACTCATGCGCGGGCACAAAGTGCCCGCGCGGCGCCCGCAGCGCCCGCGCAGCGCCCGCGTTGCAATTTTTGTTGTTTTCCTGCACAAAACAGCGTATATTTTGGGGGGTTCCATGCACCTTTTTGGGTGGGACCTTTACAGTTATGTAACAAAATTTCACACCAGAAATGTAGCACATTGCATGTCTTGACTTACACTAATAGGAGGAGGCAAGATGTTAGAACAACCTTTTAAATAAAAATGCCATTTGGTCAGGAGAAAAAGTAGGCTAGTATTACCAGGCAATACAGTAATGTTGCTTTGGCAATATTGTTGACAAATCTTTAATAAAATATACTAACTGCACTTGCTCAGAGTTAGTTAACAATAGACTAGCAAAACAGTCTCACCAGTGACTTAATGAATGAACATACATCAACATAATCATGTTATTCAAATAGCAAAATAGCTTTACATTGTCAGGTAGGCTATTTACCTTTAAATATTTACCTGTGTCTTTGTTAAACATTGTTCATTGAGCAGCCTAAATAAAACCACCTTTCTGTGCATGATTTGCATTAAGTTGAAAGTATTCAACTCATGTAGGTTTCTATTCCATCCATTAATTGATATATAGGCCTACATTGTGTATAGATCACATACAGCCTAGTCTGTATATTCATTCATATAGGCTGTAGGCTACTCATTGTTGATACTGATAGACCATTAATGTCATTCATATATTCACAGGTGATAAATGTGTTCACTGTTAATGTTTTTGACAATACACATAGGCCTAATTCATTCATTCATTCATACTCGATGGGTCACACGTTTTGACATTTTCCGACTGGTTGCTCGCTGCAAAACCGTCGTATGACGAAGTATAACTCCAGGCGGACCGGAGCAGCTCGTTGTTTCGTTTCACCAGCGTCGCCAGATAGGGTTAGGTTAGGCATAGTACAAGATTTCACCAATTCTCACCATCGTGGCTGCTATGACATGTGAATTCACCTCAGAGGAGGGTTTTAAAAGTTTATTACCTGTTAGACTCGTTGGCAGCACTACAGGGCGAACAGTCGCTGTGCATCGACTCGCGCAACACCACGGCCCTTCTCCGTATCATCTTCTTTATACATTAATCTGATTAATATCGCCGTTATGTATCCGATCGATAACTCGTCTGCGTCGCTGTGAGATGCGTGCATGCTGAACTAAACCAAAACCTTCTTCTATAACTCTATTACCAAAACAAACAGTCCGCCAATCATTCGCCCCATTCACACACCATTCATGTGGTGCCTGGGAGGAACTACACGGCATGGAGCAAAGATGTTTGCCTCACTTTACCATCACCCGATAATGCGTAGCCGTTAGAGGAGTTTGCGTACCTGCGTACAGAGACTAAAAATGCGTGCTTACTACGCAAAATGCGTATGGGTTGGCAGGTCTGCAACACAACAGTATTTACTCTGTTGTTCCTTCTCCTGAGGAAACAACACAACACAACACAACAGTATTTACTCTGTTGTTCCTTCTCCTGAGGACACAACACAACACAACAGTATTTACTCTGTTGTTCCTTCTCCTGAGGAAACAACACAACACAACAGTATTTACTCTGTTGTTCCTTCTCCTGAGGAAACAACACAACACAACAGTATTTACTCTGTTGTTCCTTCTCCTGAGGAAACAACACAACAGTATTTACTCTGATGCTCCTTCTCCTGAGGACACAACACAACACAACAGTATTTACTCTGTTGTTCCTTCTCCTGAGGAAACAACACAACACAACAGTATTTACTCTGTTGTTCCTTCTCCTGAGGAAACAACACAACACAACAGTATTTACTCTGTTGTTCCTTCTCCTGAGGAAACAACACAACACAACAGTATTTACTCTGTTGTTCCTTCTCCTGAGGAAACAACACAACAGTATTTACTCTGATGCTCCTTCTCCTGAGGACACAACACAACACAACAGTATTTACTCTGTTGTTCCTTCTCCTGAGGAAACAACACAACACAACAGTATTTACTCTGTTGTTCCTTCTCCTGAGGAAACAACACAACACAACAGTATTTACTCTGTTGTTCCTTCTCCTGAGGAAACAACACAACACAACAGTATTTACTCTGTTGTTCCTTCTCCTGAGGAAACAACACAACACAACAGTATTTACTCTGATGCTCCTTCTCCTGAGGACACAACACAACACAACAGTATTTACTCTGTTGTTCCTTCTCCTGGGGACACAACACAACACAACAGTATTTACTCTGTTGTTCCTTCTCCTGAGGACACAACACAACACAACAGTATTTACTCTGTTGTTCCTTCTCCTGAGGAAACAACACAACACAACACAACAGTATTTACTCTGCTGTTCCTTCTCCTGGGGACATTAAACACAATGAAGCCAATTAGACCTGAACGCAAATCTGTGTCACTTTGAACCACTTTAACCATTATTGTATGCTTTAACCAGGCCTGGAATTTTGTCATTTTAGGGGCAAGGCCACTTGGCCTTTGGTGTTTCCATTTTTTGAGGGCACAAAAGCCAAATGCCAGGGCAGTAAGGCCATAAAATAAAACAAGATTTTAGTCCATTAAAATAATCTGTTAAATTTAAGGGTTAAGGACGATAACCTAATCTGCAGTGAAATAGATACATTATGGTATTTACAATCTGATAAGCCCTGCACCAAAAGTCACTGCATTGGTTTAAAGATGGGGACTCTGGGGAGTTAAGATTTCTGAATCTCAAAAAAAAAAAAAAACATGAAAAGAAAGGGACGGAGTAGAAAGTACAGTCAGCTGGGGCATCAAGGCCACTGTGGTCTCAGGTCATGCCATTGGTTGGAGGGGCACACGGCCAAACTGAGGGGCAACGGCGGCCATGGCCTTCATGGCCTCCCTGAAATTCCTGCCCTGGCTTTAACTATAAAAAAATAGCAGATATACAAGCTCACAGTGCGGCACCGAGTGCTGCGCTGTGAGCTTGTAGATCTGCTTTTTTTTTTTTTTTCGCGAACATGTGTGCAAGTCTTTGAATATGTTTGACCCGATTCTATACATTTCTCCCTAAATTCTTCTTCTAAATCAGTGGTTCTCAAACGTGTTCATGTCAAGGACCCCCAAAATGGCATGTATTTGGTGGTGGTCTTTACCTGAGCAGCTTGTAGGGTCATTATGGTAACACAGTGTTTACCTGAGCAGCTTATAGGGTCATTATGGTAACACAGTGTTTACCTGAGCAGCTTGTAGGGTCATTATGGTAACAGTGAGCAGCTTATAGGGTCATTATGGTAACACAGTGTTTACCTGAGCAGCTTTGAGCAGCAGGGTCTGCTGTTGTTGGATCAGCTGTTCCTTCAGGTTGTTGTTCTCCATCCTGAGGTTCTCCATCTGAGAGCGACTGGTCTGGTCTGACTGGAGCTCTGGAACAGGACAGACATTATACAACAGGTAGTCGGGCTCTCAATGGAAAACAGGCTCTCCAACCGTGCATATAACGAGCACTACTGCACTGTCTCTCATCAAGTAAAGAAATCAGCTGCGTTGGTCACGAAAGACAGCAAGCGCTCCTCTCTCCCCACACTATGCTAGGCGGCTAGGCTAGCGGTTTTCACGTGACGTTCAGGGACACAGTAGCTAAATGTGGCATTAAAAAATTACAAATTCCTATCGAATATCTTAATTACAATGAAATGAAGTTGATATGTTTTTTTTAGGGTAATAGTTGTATAATAGCAATATTACACGAGAGGGTGTGCATGTATCGTAATTATTGTGCCTTCCGCGCTGCCTACGGGCCTGCGGCAACGCAGTCGGTACAATAATTATGATACATGCACACCCTAATATTGCTTAATTATGAGACTGTAACTCTAACAGAGACCAGTGGATAGAAGAGTACCGGTTAAACCCAGCAGAGGTAAGAGGGGTTTCACTGCAGAGAACCGGTTGTACAGCTGTTGTACAGCTGTTGTACAGCTGTTGTACAACTGTTGTACAGCTGTTGTACAGCTGTTGTACAACTGTTGTACAGCTGTTGTACAGCTGTTGTACAGCTGTTGTACAGGTACATTTGACAGGCTTTCATTCAAAGATAATTGACTGATCGATTGATTAATACTTTATGACCCTCCCGGCTCCACCTGGCGAGTCGAGCGTGGCGTCAACGTCAACGCTGGGAACGCTCCCCTTTTAATCAACGAAGTGAACGAATGGTGCTCCACTGCTGACGCTGTGCTCGACGTTGGACGCCCAAATTCGCCCCGGTTCATTTGTTAACACCGGCACATCGCGACGCTCCTGGTGGAGCCCTAGCCTTAATCAGGAAGGTAATCAGCATGAGGCACAGTAAGATATTAAGGCTAAAAGGATAACACAACAAAGTCCTGGGGACTCATTCTATTGTGGTCCTCTGTATTCAATTCATCAACATAGCATACCGAATGTACACAATAATGCATGTCATCAACAAATACAAACACTACACAAACTTATGGGTGTCATATTCATATGGGTGGCCTTTATGGGTGTCATATTCATATGGGTGTCATACTCATATGGGTGTCATACTCATATGGGTGACTTACGGTTATCATACTCATCAGGGTGTCTGCGTTGCATGTGGTTCTGAAGGAAGCCGGCGTTGATGAAGGTTTTGTCACAATGTGGACACTGAGGAAGAGAGAAAAGCTTTTGTCACAATGTGGAGTATGGAGGAAGACATGAACAGAAGAGTTTCAATGCATCATCTTCACTGCAGAACCCCTGCATTAGACCGTGGACCACTATCACTCTGTGTACTAATGGACCCCGTAAGGGTTCATTTGGAAGCCCCTCTAGAAGCCCCTAAAGGACCCCTGGGGGTCCCCAGAGCCTACAACACTACAAAGCAATGACTTTTTTTTTTTACACACCTTTCTTATCCCTAGGAGGAACTTCAGTTTTCAGCTAAACATACCTCAACATATACTGAGATATTTATTCATATCAGAAGAATGGTCTTCTGGTTTTGGTGACAAAACAAAAATCTCCCATTAATTTTCCCCATAGACTTTTACAGAAATATTTATAACAATTATGTTAAGCCTCTAACCAAGCCATCCAGGATGGCAGTGAATCATGACCTTTGTTTCTATGTGAAAACATATTTTAATATTACATTATTTGATCTACTATTTAATAACTACCCTTTGTTTAGCGATTTTCAAAATGTTCTTTTCATAGGATCAAAGGTTGTATGGTCATGATTCACTGCCATCCTGGATGGCTTGGTTCGAGGCTGAACATAATTGTTATAAATATTTTTGTAAAAGTCTATGGCGAAAAAGAATGGGTGATTTTTAAGTGGCACCAGTAAACCACTTCCGCTGCGATGCTCTATAAAGTACAAATCACCAAACACAGGAACAGGGCACCCCTGGTTCCTACAGAGGATCGCCCCAATGGTCAACTTCAACACACTGAAGACCATAGCTGGTGCAATAATCCAGCCCCTCTTTGACTACGGAGTCCACGTATGGTATCGTGACGCCCCACAAGCCCTTAAAACTAAACTCCAAACAGCCCAAAATAAACTAATTAGGGTCCTGCTTAACCTTCCCTATCAGACTCACCTCACCGCTACTCACCAGTTAAGAGTAGGGTGGCTCAGAGTAGATGACAGAGTACAGCAACTTGCAATGGGCCTGGTGTACAAGATACACCACACCACTATGATACCCAAGTACCTGTCAAAATACTTTATAAACGTTAAGGATGTCCATAATTACAACACCAGAGGCAGTGCCACAGATCACGTTCAACCCAGAGTCAACTCAAAGAAAGGGTCGAACTCGTTCTTCTGCTACACCACAAAAATGTGGAATGCCTTACCGAAGGCCATAAAGGAGTGTGGATCACTAGCATCCTTTAAAAATGCCCTGAAAAACCACTTACAGGCAGCAGCCGTTCGCAACTGGTAAAAAACCTAGCCCAACCCTACCCTCCCTGCCCCTTCCTTGTATATACTGTACATACTGATTGTTTAGACTTACTGTTACCTGCCCCTTCCTTGTATATATTGTATATACTGTACTTACTGATTGTATAGACCTACTGTTTTCTTTTTTTCTTTACATATCTACTGCATAGTACTGTGTTCTATTTGTCTGTCATTCAATGTTATATGAGATACTTTAATGGTTTCCTGTTGAAATAAGCTTAGTCTTTTCATGGATCTCCTTTTAGTAGACCTTGTACCAGTGAACTGTACCGTCATGAATCTGTACATTTTCCTATGCAAACTTCTAATAAAGCCTTCAATCAATCAATCAATCAATCAATCAATCAATCAATCAATCAATCAAACCCCTCCCCCTCCCCTCTTTTCCCCTCTATCCTCGCCTCCCCCTCCTAGCTGCCTTTAGACACGTGCCACGGTCTGCCACTTAAGTGACAGATAGTGTGAATGGTCCCCCCTCCCCCTCCCTCCCCCCCACCCCACAGACACAGTACCAGCCTAAACACAGATAGTGTGAATGGTCCCTCCCCCCCTCCCCTCCCCTCCCCTCCCCTCCCCTCCCCCCCCAGACACAGTACCAGCCTAAACACAGAGCCTGTCTCATCACACGCTACATTTAACACCATACTGACTCCATTCATGGCTGACACTGATACCCTGTTGCTCCATATGCTGACTGGAGGGAGAGACAACCTGCCAATACCAGCTTATTTAATCACACCTTTGGCTGTTTTTACTTTAGTTCAGGGGTCTTCAACATTTTCAGGCCCAGGACCCCTTAGTTGAGAGAGAGATGAAGCAGGGACCCCTTAGCTGAGAGAGAGATGAAGCAGGGACCCCTTAGTTGAGAGAGAGATGAAGCAGGGACCCCTTAGCTGAGAGAGAGATGAAGCAGGGACCCCTTAGTTGAGAGAGAGATGAAGCAGGGACCCCTTAGTTGAGAGAGAGATGAAGCAGGGACCCCTTAGCTGAGAGAGAGATGAAGCAGGGACCCCTTAGTTGAGAGAGAGATGAAGCAGGGACCCCTTAGTTGAGAGAGAGATGAAGCAGGGACCCCTTAGTTGAGAGAGAGATGAAGCAGGGACCCCTTAGCTGAGAGAGAGATGAAGCAGGGACCTCTTAGTTGAGAGAGAGATGAAGCAGAGACCCCTTAGTTGAGAGAGAGATGAAGCAGGGACCTCTTAGTTGATAGAGAGATGAAGCAGGGACCCCTTAGTTGAGAGAGAGATGAAGCAGGGACCCCTTAGTTGAGAGAGAGATGAAGCAGGGACCCCTTAGTTGATAGAGAGATGAAGCAGGGACCCCTTAGTTGAGAGAGAGATGAAGCAGGGACCCCTTAGTTGAGAGAGAGATGAAGCAGGGACCCCTTAGTTGAGAGAGAGATGAAGCAGGGACCCCTTAGCTGAGAGAGAGATGAAGCAGGGACCTCTTAGTTGAGAGAGAGATGAAGCAGAGACCCCTTAGTTGAGAGAGAGATGAAGCAGGGACCCCTTAGTTGAGAGAGAGATGAAGCAGGGACCCCTTAGTTGAGAGAGAGATGAAGCAGGGACCCCTTAGTTGAGAGAGAGATGAGAGATGAAGCAGGGACCTCTTAGTTGAGAGAGAGATGAAGCAGGGACCCCTTAGTTGAGAGAGAGATGAAGCAGGGACCCCTTAGCTGAGAGAGAGATGAAGCAGGGACCCCTTAGTTGAGAGAGAGATGAAGCAGGGACCCCCACAACCTGTTCATAGATTCCATATAGTTTCATTGTTTGACAGCACAATCATCAGTGTATTTTGGATGGATGTCAATTTGTGTTTCCAGATATTTAACCACTTGAACCGTCAATACTTAATAAACTTGACCTTTCACTCTGTACTTAGTCTGCTCTTTTTCCCCTCTACACCAAAGCTCACAACGCCTCGCAACGCGTGGCGTTGTGAGCTTGTAGATCTGCTATTTTTGGCTAAAGTTCTCCGAATATGGACACTAGGGTTCAAATCATTAATATAAAAAAGGAGAAAAAAGTTTCTATCACACAAAGATTTGGAGGACCCCCTGTAGTAACTCTGAGGACCCCCTAGGGGTCCCGGACCCCCTGTTGAAGACCCCTGGTTTAGTTTTTTTATATCTCATTAAAACGTGTCATTTTATATTTAGCAAAAAAAAAAAAAAAGCATCGTTTTATCATTTAGCGTTTCAAAAGTAGCAGATATACAAGCTCACAGTGTGTCACTTTGTGCTGCGCTACAAGCTTGTAGATCTTTTATTATTATTATTTTTTTTTTAATTGTGCAAATCTTGTATGTATATTATTCTAAGCTAACATGTTTAACTCTAATATTTGCTTCTGGTGGGTCCCTGGAACGAAGTGTTTTGAAACGGGGGTCCACTGCCAAAAACATCTCATTTTGGAGGTCCTTGAAATGAAAGGTTTTGAGCACCACTGACATAGGAAAAAAAACATTAGTGGAGTCGGCCTCAACGCGATGGCTTCTTTGTCAAATCTAACTTTTAAAATCCAAGCCAACGTTTCTTTGATTTTGAGTTCATAAATGACTATATTTCACCATAGATTTGTAGAGGATGTCAATCAAACACGTAGTTAATGATCTCTATCAGATGTGTCTAAAATGATTCAAATTCTACCTTCAAGCTTGCAGATCTGCTAGGTTTGACCAGGGCTGGAGCTGCAAACTCCAGCCTGTGGCAAACTCCACAACAGATGTATTGATAAGCTGTGGGCTTATCAAGCTTGTTATCCAGCACAGCGGCCCATGATGTCATGTTTAAACAATCAAGACAAGAGGCCATCAAGACATTATTACTGTACTATTCATAATATAAAGACATTTAACACTTATTGCACACTAATGAATGATTGTTTTAATGATATGTAATAATAATATTTGTTACTTTTGTCAGTTGTCAACAACAACTGGACAATAAAAAAAGAGTTAGAGTTCAGTCATTGTGTGAGCAGTTATGGACCCTCTCTAAAATGAGATGCTACATCTCAAGGGGTTTATCCTTCAATAAAAGGTCATAATAATAGTTAGCCTAGCATCACCTAGCAACAAGCAGCCCTTCTGTCAGAAACACTACAGCGGTAACCATAGCAACCACTGGCCAATCACTGGAGGACAGACTGACTGACTGACAGGACAGATCTATGCTTTATAGATCCCAGCTATAAATAGCTGATGGTGGTGGGGGGAACTAGACCCCCCCCCCCTAGAATGATTTGAAAGGCAAATGATTCACATAGAATTTACAACGTCTGCATTTATCAGACACTCTTACTGTAAATAGCAATAAAGAAACTGCTTATTGTGTCTAAAAAGACATATTTAGCCTTGTGTACACATGCCCCCATGCGTACACATGCCCCACATTTTAGTACAGTAAACGTGATAAAACAATAAACGAAGCAAATGAAAACATTTTAACGGGGTCCCTGCTTCATCTCTCTCTCAGCTAAGGGGTCCCTGCTTCATCTCTCTCTCAGCTAAGGGGTCCCTGCTTCATCTCTCTCTCTCAGCTAAGGGGTCCCTGCTTCATCTCTCTCTCAGCTAAGGGGTCCCTGCTTCATCTCTCTCTCAGCTAAGAGGTCCCTGCTTCATCTCTCTCTCAGTTAAGGGGTCCCTGCTTCATCTCTCTCAGCTAAGGGGTCCCTGCTTCATCTCTCTCAGCTAAGGGGTCCCTGCTTCATCTCTCTCTCAGCTAAGGGGTCCCTGCTTCATTTCTCTCTCAGCTAAGGGGTCCCTGCTTCATCTCTCTCTCAGCTAAGGGGTCCCTGCTTCATCTCTCTCCCAGCTAAGGGGTCCCTGCTTCATCTCTCTCTCAGCTAAGGGGTCCCTGCTTCATCTCTCTCTCAGCTAAGGGGTCCCTGCTTCATCTCTCTCTCAGCTAAGAAGTCCATGCTTCATCTCTCTCTCAGCTAAGGGGTCCCTGCTTCATCTCTTTCTCAGTTAAGGGGTCCCTGCTTCATCTCTCTCAGCTAAGGGGTCCCTGCTTCATCTCTCTCTCAGCTAAGGGGTCCCTGCTTCATCTCTCTCTCAGATAAGGGTCCCTGCTTCATCTCTCTCTCAGATAAGGGGTCCCTGCTTCATCTCTCTCTCAGCTAAGGGGTCCCTGCTTCATCTCTCTCTCTCAGCTAAGGGGTCCCTGCTTCATCTCTCTCTCAGCTAAGGGGTCCCTGCTTCATCTCTCTCTCAGCTAAGGGGTCCCTGCTTCATCTCTCTCTCAGCTAAGGGGTCCCTGCTTCATCTCTCTCTCAGCTAAGGGGTCCCTGCTTCATCTCTCTCTCAGCTAAGGGGTCCCTGCTTCATCTCTCTCTCAGCTAAGGGGTCCCTGCTTCATCTCTCTCTCAGCTAAGGGGTCCCTGCTTCATCTCTCTCTCAGCTAAGGGGTCCCTGCTTTATCTCTCTCTCAGCTAAGGGGTCCTTGGCCTGAAAACGTTGAAGACCCCTGGATTAAAGGGTTGGGGGAGGGGGGAGTCAGTGATGTCATCATCTTAATGAACTGCACTGGTTGTAAGTGGATTAAAACTATAAACTGACACCATCTGTTCTGGAGAACTTTAAAAAACATGTCTTTATAAACAGTCTGGGAAACAAGGCTGATTATCAGCTGCCCTGGAGAAAAATATCTATCTGTATATTTCACAGCTTCTAGATGGTTCTACAAGACAAAAGCCAAGCCTCGTATGAATGATGTTTCCTTAACAACACATCATGACAGCTGTACAACAGGACAACACATCTTATGAATGATGTTTCCTTAACAACACATCATGACAGCTGTACAACAGGACAATACATCTTATGAATGATGTTTCCTTAACAACACATCATGACAGCTGTACAACAGGACAATACATCCAGGGAACAATGAGTAAGCCTAGAGAATGGAACACAACCACCCTAAAGACTACAAACCATTGAGTGACATCTAGACCTACTGTACCTACTGCACATATAAACACTATCTGTACAGAGTGGCGTCTGACGAGCACTAAGAGTTGAGGAATTTAGTTTGACATGGTTTTATTGTGAAAATAGCAGATCTACATGCTCACAACGCCTTGCAACGCGAGGCGTTGTGAGCATGTAGATCTGCTATTTTCACAATTTCTGCCTCTAATATTTGACAATTTGGCCCACGTTTAATTTGACATTTCAGAGGTATTAACAAAATCAATAACCAAAGACAATGCATAATCTATTTCTTCCAGGACCTTCCAGGACCCTTGATCAATTCCAAAACCTTTCCAGTACTGGAAAAATATTTTTCTAATTTCAAAATATTTCCAGGAATTTCATGACCGTGGGAACCCTGAACGACCCACCGATCTCCCAGACCTCTTCCCCAGGTAGAGATCAGAGATTGAACGAATGTAGTCGTATGTGCAGATGTAACTTTCATACAGATGTGAGGGGACTTGAGTGAATTGATTGACTATGTTTTTCCAAATATTTTATTTTAAGTTAAAAAAATCTCTCTCTCTCACACTTGTGCCAGTGTTCCAACGTTGGCACGGTGCCTATAAGGTCACCTACCCCTGAACTAGACTATAAAAACATCAGCCAAATTGTAAAGTAGTAGAAGTTCTCAAGAGGCAAACATTTTGAAAATAGCAGATCTACAGGCTCACAACGCTCAAAAACATTTAATAAGGACCCATAAAAAGATTCTGAGACCCATTTGAATGACCTCCTGTGGGTCCCGGGACCCGTTGCATTGAAAACCTAGTAACATCACTGCACTGGGCTGCCGCATTTTTTATTTCCGTGTGAAAGTAAACATCCGGTTCCACATCACAAAACCGCAAATGTCCACAAAATGGGCACAGTGAATGGTGGCCAAATATCCAAATAACTACACAAATAATGGCACTAGAAGTGTAAGGTGCCCTCCACACTAGGCGCGGTCACCGCCTCCTAGCAATTCGTTTCAATGAGAGGCGGGCGGCTTTTTCGGCCGCGCAGCGAAGTTTTGGGGCGGCGAGGAGAGCGGGCGTGGTCCCGTGAAATCCACCGCCAGCGTGCTCGTGTGTGCATGCTACGCGGGCGGTGAGAGATGGATTGTGTTCATCTTTGTTAAATACCGCGCGGCGTTTACTCACTGAGCGAGTGTGTTTGTGTCTCACCGCGGTGCGGCCACCATCCTAGAGGCAGCACCGACGGTGACCACGCCTCTTGTGGAGGGCACCTTAGTGGGTCAAAGCTCTCGTACCTTCCTGTTGGTGATGACTCCCGGGGCGAACATGGTCTGCTGTGTCCTGATGATCTTCTCTCTCTGCTCCAGCTCGTTCCTCAGTTCTCTGATCTTCTCTTCCTGCTTCCTGGTGAAGGTCTTGTTCTTCTCTCTGATCTTCTGCTGGGTGGAGCGAGCGTTCTCCTCCACCTCCTTCTGGCCCAACGCCAGCTGCTCTCGCCCGCGCTCTGACGCCTCCAGACGCTCCTCTGTGGCCTGAGGGGAGAGATGGACAGTGGTGATGTTGACAGTTGATTGATTTAGGTCAGGGGTGCCCGGTGCCCAAACCTTTTTGACGTGAGATCTACTTTTAAAATGACCAGCTCAACATGATCTACCCATCCAAAATGTTTCAGCTGAGGGCCTGAGGGGGGCTTTGGAATAGCAGCACTGGCGTTACGTTTTGGACAAACACACTTACTGTAAGGGGGAAATAAATGGGAAATACTGGGGTAAATGTCTTCATCCCTTTCTGTATGGAAGTGGTAGGTTGTGGGGTTCTTTGTAATGCTACTGACTCTTGAACAAAGTATTGCACTGGAGGTTTGCCTACTTTAGAAGCCATGAAGGGAGCTGACAGGCCCTTCTTGATGTCATATTGGCATATTCTTTTTATATTTTAATGATATATTTTTAGAGGCATGTCATGTGGTCTACCTGCACACCCTTGGTGATCTACTGGTAGATCACCATCTACCTTTTGGGCACCCCTAATTTAGGTTTTATCATAATCTTTTGAATGCAATTTAATTAGTGTGATTGCCAGAAGGCCAGTGGTTCTCAAGCTGTGGTACAAGGTAGTTCTTCTGACCAAGCAGCGCTGTTGCTACTGCAGTAAGCTAAAGCCCGTATCAGAGTCTACGGTGGAGAGCTATCCACCGCAAATTTGAGGTGGAAAGCTTTCCACCTCAAGTCAGAAAATAAGTGCAGGCCATCATAGTCACGGCCCACGGTGAAGTCCTTTACCCCGTCTAGACCGG
Organism: Nannobrachium achirus; assembly: GCF_963921795.1. Lineage (NCBI taxonomy): Eukaryota > Metazoa > Chordata > Actinopteri > Myctophiformes > Myctophidae > Nannobrachium > Nannobrachium achirus. The sequence continues at coordinate 1,663,146 of NC_137828.1, forward strand.
TTCAGGTCGACCAATCAGTGAACGGGGTGTAGAGCCTGTCTGTCTGATAGTAAAAACAGAGAGATGTGTTGGGACTCGCGGTGGAAAGCTCTCCACCGCGAGGAATGATGTAACGTTGTAGTTTCATGACTCAAAAAGACTCGAAAAGACTACACCCGACTATGATACGGGCTTAAGCAGCTATACGTATGCTGGCAAAGTTTTCACAGGAAGTTCACAGACTAGTAGTAGCATTCCTGGTGATACCAGTGGTGATGTCAGCGACCACACATAAATACAAAAACCTCGTGGTACGCTCTGCTGGAGGCCAAGCAGGCCATGTATGGCCTGCTTCTGTACAAGGTGCAAGTTTGCACCTCCACAGAGTGCAGTTCTAGTTTTATCTTTGTCAGGGAGAAAAGACGACATTTTTCATCATAGTTTTAGCAGACATACTTGCAGGTTGTTTACTAGAATCAGCACCATGCCCTAACCAACTGGTTCACAATCTGTGGGTCGTGACCCCTCAAATTATTTGGGGGGTCCCCAGATGATTAACTTAATGTGTAACATTGTTTTCTCACTCAACAGTAAACAAACCAACATAAAGTTTAAGTGTATAGAGGGTATCTGCACATTTCTAAAGTGACAATTTAAGGACTTTTTAATACCTCTAAAATGACAAATTGGCCAAATTGTAAAGGTGTGAGCATGTAGATCTGCTATTTTCACAATAGAACCGTGTTATACAAAATGTATTAGTGCTTGTCAGGGTGGGGGGTCCCCAGTTAAAATATGATGATGTTGGGGGTCCCGGCCTGAAAAGGTTGAGAACCACAGTGCCCACCTGCAGGTTGCGTGCCAGCACCCCCTGGCAGTGCAGCAGCCACTCCACAGTGAGCTGTGCCAGCCTGAACAGCTTGAGGAGGGCGGGGTCTAGAGGGGCGTGGCAGCGCTGGCATAGCTCCGCCTCCACGCTGCAGAAGGTGACGGAGTTGACGTGTTCCTGCAGGGCGTCTACGTCCACCTCCGACACCACCCTGTCCACACTGAGAGCTCCGACACGACGCCAGTCCACCGCCTCCCTACGAGACTGGAACCTGGGAGGAGAGATAGGATGTGCAGGGCTTGACACAGGCCAGGATTACCACCTCTGAGGGCCCCTAGGCACTGAAGCTCCAAGGGCCCCCCTCTGCGTACGCGCTACAGGGCTCCAGACTAACGGTTTTCAGCAGTTTAAAAAGTAGCTTAACGATATCAGCAGCCAGTGAACACTCTTAGGACAATAACAGTCTGAGGTAAGAAACAGTGGCAGTGTGGCCACTGACAATCAAAACTAATAACAATGTACTATTATAGTACTACTACATGGTCAAGACATATCCTTCCCCAAAAAATTACAAAATACCATTTGTGACCATCAAATTGGGGGTCTTGGGGGCATCATTTAATTCATTTCATTTGGAAGGCCCCCTGATGCCAAGGGCCCCTGGTCACGTGCCCAAAGTGCCCATATTGTAGATCCGGCCCTGGCTTGACATTGACATTTTGAGGCACTTGTCCTTTGGACAAGTACATTTCCTGTTCACTTGTCCAGGCACAAATATTACTTGTCCGGATAAAAGTGAAACCAACAACATTTGTAACGAACTTGTCCAGAAGGATTTATTACTTCCACCGTGTAGTCCATGGGCCAGACGAGATGTCGGTATCAAAAAGGTGGCAAAGGTTATCATGCATTTTATAAAAGCTCTATATCAGTAGATTATATTTTGGTATGATAACCCTTTCTTAGACCCAGCTAAATTGGTGTTATCAGCCGCTAGAGTTGTTGTCCCATTAACTTTACATTACAGGAAAAAAAAGCTAAAAATGAATCTGCTTTAATTAGCATAAGAGGGGTCCAACTAGGGGGTTTTCATGATGCTGAATCCATTGCAAGCATCTGTTTTGCACAAAAAACATTCATTGGGCTAAAAACTGTCCCACAAGACTATGGTTTAGTGATGAGTCATCACTTTTCACACTGTTGTGGGGGGTGTTTTAGCCCCACGGATGTTTTTCGTGCAAAACAGATGCCTGCAATGGATTCAGCATCATGAAAACCCCCTAGTTGGACCCCTCTTATGCTAATTAAAGCAGATTCATTTTTAGCTTTTTTTTCCTGTAATGTAAAGTTAATGGGACAACAACTCTAGCGGCTGATAACACCAATTTAGCTGGGTCTAAGAAAGGGTTATCATACCAAAATATAATCTACTGATATGGAGCTTTTATAAAATGCATGATAACCTTTGCCACCTTTTTGATACCGACATCTCGTCTGGCCCATGGACTAGTGGTCTGAAGTCTCACCTCAAATCACCACTGACTGCACAAACTTCACGCTGGACATCAAGCAACTCTGACTTCAGAAGGTTGACATTTCTCTATTATAAATCCTTGTTTTGAGTGGTCTCCTGTAATATTGAAATTTATTACCCGGCTTGGTTGAATGCTTGATTCTCATTGGTCAATCGCTGAAATCAGAGGTCTGTTATTTCTGGATAACAGACCGCTCCGCTCTATAACAGACCGCTGTCTAATCAAAGACTCAGAGCAGCTGCTGCAGTCAAGCTGCACTGTGTGAATCTTGTGCTGTATCCAACATGTCAGACATGTAAACAAACACACTGTGTGAATCTTGTGCTGTAACCAACACGTCAGCCATGTAAACAAACACACAGCGACATTTACAACTAAACGTTGCTCTCAAGAATGTCGATGTTTTAAGCGAGAAATAGACGACGTAGTGTCAGAAAATGGATTCTAACTGATCAGCACTTCCTTGTTTTCCAAGGCGACCGTGTCGCGCGTGGGGAGGGGGGCGGCAGCGCAACACTTGTGGAATACTTTTAGCCGTCTGTAAACAAGGAAATACTTTGTTTTGTTGAGCGGTGGTAAACCGCTCCTAAGAGTGGCTGTGCGTGTGTCTGTAGCCACTTTTCCTCAGCGTTTTGCCATAGCAATGTGTTTTCCTCAGCGTTTTGCCATAGCAATATGTGTGTGTGTGTGTGTGTGTGTGTGTGTGTAGCCATATTACACCACCAATTACATCCTAGACCTATATCCTAGTCTTTTTCCTCAGCGTTTTGCCATAGCAATGTGTTTTCCTCAGAGTTTTGCCATAGCAATGTGTTTTCCTCAGCGTTTTGCCATAGCAATATGTGTGTGTGTGTGTGTGTGTAGCCATATTACACCACCAATTACATCCTAGACCTATATCCTAGTCTTTTTCCTCAGCGTTTTGCCATAGCAATGTGTTTTCCTCAGCGTTTTGCCATAGCAATGTGTTTTCCTCAGCGTTTTGCCATAGCAATATGTGTGTGTGTGTGTGTGTGTGTAGCCATATTACACCACCAATTACATCCTAGACCTATATCCTAGTCTTTTTCCTCAGCGTTTTGCCATAGCAATGTGTGTGCGTGTAGCCTGTATCACATCACCAATTACCAATTGAAGACGTCATGCAAGCACGACCACCGCTCACATCACATTGGGTGTGATTTTTTATTTTAATTTTTTAGTCAAATTATTCATTTCATTGTGTAGCTGTAGTAATAAGTGTAATAACGTCTTGCTGCTTGGTTATTAAGGGGAAATAAGGTCCCTTCAGGCTGATATGTCGTTATGATAATGCCCTTAAATCGTCATGGTAACAACTCACCTGAAGGGGCGGGTGGGGGGGATGCTAGCGCTCCCGCTGGAGGGCGGAGTCATGCTGGTGGGCGGGATGGAGGAGTAGCCTTTGGACGATGATTGGCTGAGAGGAGAGTGCAGCAGCGAGGGGGGCGTGGTCCCCGCCGCCGCCGACCAATGGCTGCCCGGCTGGGAGGCGGAGTCTCCGGCGTAGGTGTAGAACACACCGTCACGGAACGGCTGGAGAGGAAAGAGTTAACAATAACATTTTTAACTATGAAAACCGGCACATCTTGACGCCTGACACTGTGGTTTGCCGCTATGACATCAGCTCTGAATTCATGTGATGTCAGGGGAACCACACCAACAGAATCCCTTTCATGCCCATACATGGAGATGCCCCTGATGTCATCAATATTAAGCCCATGTCTAACAGGACTTCATATGGGAATGCCCATATATGGAGGCCACATCGGCCACATCGCACACTAACAGAATCCATATATGGCCAAGACAGATGGCCAAGACAGCCCATATCTGTGTGGCTGGTTCTACACAGACAGGGATCTCCAAGTATGGGCATAAAAGGGATTGTATGTATGATGTCAGATGTCATAGACGTCATAGGACTTGCACATAATGAATAACTGAGTAATCATGTTTGGGCTCTCACAGCATATCTCCATATACAGTACATGGATCTCCATATATGGGTACCGGGGTTTCCATATAGCCTACATCACTGGCCAGATGGCCAAGACAAGATAATTTTGACTTCTCCTTCTTGTTGACAGGAAATTGGTAGAATTAGACTTTAGTCGTTATTTTTGTCTGGGATCTGTTGAAATAGCAAGGGACACAGCACTGCCCATATTGACAATAAATCTGCTTGGCACCAGCGGGGGGGGGGGGGGGGGGTCTGACTACAAAATGATGTCACGGCTTAAGAAGCCCATTCCCCTGGACGCAAAGTAGTGAAAATAGCAGATCTACAAGCTTGCAGTGTGTCGCTTCGTGCCACGTTGCGAGCTTGTAGATTGGCTACTTTCACTTCCGGGATTAAGGTTCCCCGGTTGGATCCCGGGCTCCCCCAGAGTTAAGCCCTTTGCACACAGGACAGTTGCATTTTTTTTTTCGTTTGCTGCATGAATAAAACACATTGGATTTGGTGTGCAAGGCTGTGAGGAATCGGCGCTGCGGATCCCAAAAGGAGTCATAAAAGGAGTGATGAGTTTTTTACCGCATGCGACAAGACGCACCAATCGCACTGGGTTCGATCGAGAAAAAGATGCACGGCCGCAGCCACTCGACCACGGCTAATTTGGATCCGGTGTGCATGAGGTCGTAGAGAATCATTGTTTTCTTTTTAAAAAGTGAAATTGTCCGTTTTATCCATAAGGATAAACGCGCCTGTGTGCAAAGGTCTTTAGTGTGGAAGAGTCCTTGAGCAAGACTCTGAACCCCTAACTGCTCCTGATGAGCAGGTTGGTGCCAAGCATGGTTCTGTCTGTCTGTCATTCAATGTTATATGAGTATAAAAAAGGATTTCAATGTAAACAAGCCTTGTGCTTTCCTGAACTTGTCCTTTTAGTTGACCTTGTACCAGTGAGCTGTACTTGAAACTGTACCTTTTCCTATGCAAAACTTGTAACTAACTACAACTGCACTCTGTCGAGGTGCCAACTTGTGCCTTGTGCACAAGTAGTCCTAGGAGAGAGAGAGAGAGAGAGAGAGAGAGAGAGAGGGAGAGGGAGAGGGAGAGGGAGAGAGAGAGAGAGAGAGAGAGGGAGAGGGAGAGGGGGAGAGGGAGAGGGAGAGGGAGAGGGAGAGAGAGAGAGAGGGAGAGGGAGAGAGAGAGAGAATAAATGCTATTTGTTCCAAAAAGCTTCATACCCTGTACACTGTACACTGTACACTGTACACTGTATACTGTACACTGTACACTGTATACTGTACACTGTACACTGTACACTGTACACTGTACACTGTACACTGTATACTGTATACTGTACACTGTACACTGTATACTGTACACTGTACACTGTACACTGTATACTGTATACTGTACACTGTACACTGTATACTGTACACTGTATACTGTATACTGTACACTGTATACTGTACACTGTACACTGTACACTGTACACTACTGTATACTGTATACTGTACACTACTGTATACTGTATACTGTACACTGTACACTGTACAGTATACAGTGTACAGTGTACAGTATACAGTGTACAGTGTACACTGTATACTGTACACTGTACACTGTATACTGTATACTGTATACTGTACACTGTACACTGTACACTGTACACTGTATACTGTACACTGTACACTGTATACTGTACACTGTATACTGTATACTGTACACTGTATACTGTACACTGTACACTGTACACTGTACACTACTGTATACTGTATACTGTACACTACTGTATACTGTATACTGTACACTGTACACTGTACAGTATACAGTGTACAGTGTACAGTATACAGTGTACACTGTACACTGTACACTGTACACTGTACACTGTATACTGTATACTGTATACTGTACACTGTATACTGTATACTGTACACTGTATACTGTATACTGTAATAATGTACACTGTATACTGTACACTGTACACTGTACACTGTACACTGTATACTGTACACTGTATACTGTATACTGTACACTGTATACTGTATACTGTACACTGTATACTGTACACTGTACACTGTATACTGTATACTGTACACTGTATACTGTATACTGTACACTGTACACTGTATACTGTATAGTGTACACTGTATACTGTATACTGTACACTGTATACTGTATACTGTACACTGTATACTGTACATAAAGACACAATCTGACATTGCTGTTTACACAATGCTGTACCCACTCTAACTGTATGTCAGTGTATGTTTTCTCATGCCAATAAAGCCCCACTGAATTGAAATTGAATTGAGAGAGATAGAGGGGGGGAGAGAGAGACAGACAGACAGACAGACAGAAAGAGACAGAGAGAGAGAGAGAGAGCATTCAGAGATAGAAAGGTATACTGTATCGTTACAGTAGCTACAGATTCCTCCACATTGTGTCTCCAACCAATAGCAAACAGCAGTGCACTGCAAACACACACATATCAACCAACATGCACGGTGTTCTCTCAACACACTCTAGCACACTTTTTTTGAATACCGGTCTTATAATATTTGACATTTTACAGCAGCATTCTGTATTATCGTCCAAAAAAAGAAACATGAATTAGATGCAAGATTCTTTTGTCGTGGCTCCTCACCATGTTATGTTATTTGATCATAGGGCTGTCACAATTATTACATAATCGTCTAATCGTGATTATTTGACATTATCGCAATTATGTTGTCATAATCGTCATAATCGTGAATGTTGAAAAATGTCAGAAATAGTGGAAATAGCAGACCGATCGGCTATTTCCACTATCAAAGTTATTTTTTAAGTAGTAAGTTGTCAAATATGTCAGTAATTTCTTTGTATATTTAGGTTATGTGTCATATCTGCCATGTATAACTTCAAAGCCTAAAAGACAAACAGAAATGTAATTATCAACAACAAAAACACAATTAAATCGTTAATCGCCAATTATTTGAGTGACAATTAATCGTCACGTAAAATGTCATATTGTGACAGCCCTATTTGATCATCATCGTCATCTGTGTGAGGACAGTCATATGTACACTTTCTCCATTAGAAAAATAATAGTTGTTTTCAAATTAGACTTGAATATCGCTCAAGACTACAACACACCAACAACATGTACTGTGATCTCAACTAACCATGACACCAACAGCATCTACCTATCAATGATGGATCCAGTATAATGGTGTGAAGCCTGCTGTTCTCCTTCTGACCATCTAGGGTGTAAATTCTCCTCTCTAGGAGCAGCCAAACTGATGCTGTGGATCTATGTGTGATATCATGTTCTCATGAGAGAATAATGTATTATTATGTTGCATCATACTGTATGTAATGCTTTGGCAATATAAGAATGTTTGTCATGCCAATAAGCACATTAGAAATGAATTGAATTCAGATAGCAGAAGACAAGACACAGCATTGACAGAGAGAAAGGTGGTATACTGTACTAGTAGTCTTACACTAGTATAGCATAATGTTACAGTATCATAATGTTACAGTATCATAATGTTACAGTATCATAATGTTACAGACAGTATCATAATGTTACAGTATCATAATGTTACAGTATCATAATGTTACAGACAGTATCATAATGTTACAGTATCATAATGTTACAGACAGTATCATAATGTTACAGTATCATAATGTTACAGTATCATAATGTTACAGACAGTATCATAATGTTACAGACAGTATCATAATGTTACAGTATCATAATGTTACAGTATCATAATGTTACAGTATCATAATGTTACAGACAGTATCATAATGTTACAGTATCATAATGTTACAGTATCATAATGTTACAGACAGTATCATAATGTTACAGTATCATAATGTTACAGTATCATAATGTTACAGACAGTATCATAATGTTACAGTATCATAATGTTACAGTATCATAATGTTACAGACAGTATCATAATGTTACAGTATCATAATGTTACAGTATCATAATGTTACAGACAGTATCATAATGTTACAGTATCATAATGTTACAGTATCATAATGCTATAGTATAGCAGAAAGCCTACAGATATTCCTCCACATTGTGTCTCCAACCAATAGCAAACAACACTGCACTGCAAACCCACACATCATCAACCAGCATGCACTGTGTTCTAAAACACACCTCCAACGTGCACTGTGTTCTCACAGCAAACCAATAACAACGTCTACCTATTATTAGTGATGGATCCAGTATAATAGTGAGAAGCCTGCTGTTCTCCCCCTTAACCTCTAGGATGTAAATTCTCCTCTATACAGTATATCTATGGAGGACCAACCAGCCTGGTGCTGTGGATCTGTGTGTGACAGGCTGGAGCTGCTGCTCAGAACACTAGAAGCATTCAGCATTCACACAGAGAAAGGCAGTATGGTACTGTATCGTTACAGTAGCCCTATGTATATGCTGTGTAACAGCAGCAGAAAAGCTAGCCAACAGATTCCTCCACATTCTGTCTCCTACCATTAGCAAGCAGCAGTGGAGTCAGTTCAGCAAAAAGCTACGGTATGGCAACATGACTGGTGTCTTACACGCGCGCCTTTGACACCAGTCATGTTGCCATACCTTAGCAACAGGCCATTCATTTCTCCCCCCTGTAGCCAAGGTATGGCAACATGACTGGTGTCTTACACGCGCGCCTTCGACACCAGTCATGTTGCCATACCTTAGCAACAGGCAATTCATTTCCCCCCCCGTAGCCAAGGTATGGCAACTGCCATACCCAAATATCGGCACCTCTGGCAAACAGCAGTGCACTGCAAACCCCACACATCATGAATCAGCATGCACTGTGTTCTCACAACACACCGATAACAACGTCTACCTATTTCTGATGGATCCAGTATGCTGGTGTTTCTCTTGTTCCTTCTTACCATCTATGGTGTGAATCTTCTCTCTCTCTATTCTATGGAGGACCAACCAGCCGGTGTGTTGCTGCTGCTGCTGCTTTCTGCTTTCTGCTGCTGCTGTTTCTGATAGCTTCGTCCTCGTTTCTCTGTCACCATGTCCGTTACCATGGAGACTGAAACAAGCGTCCCTCCCTCCCTCCCTCCCTCCCTCCCTCCCAGGGGCGTCACACCAAATTCTGGGCCCTGGGTACAAGGATTCACTGCGGGCCCCCCATGAATGTTGACTATTGAAAAATAGCAGATATACAAGCTCACAGCGCGGCACCGAGTGCCGCGCTGCGAGCTTGTATATCTGCTATTTTTTTGAAAAATTGTGAAAATGTGTGCAAGAAGAAACCTATGTCAAGGACCCCCAAGATGATATGTATTTGGCCCACGGACCCCAATCTCAAAATATTTAGTTCCAGGGACCCCCCAGAAGCAAAATTTGAGTTAGAAATGTTCGCTTAAAAAAATACATATATTTAAAGATTTTCACACATTTTCAAAAATAGCAGATCTACAAGCTCACAGCGCGGCACTTGGTGCCGCGCTGCGAGCTTGTAGATCTGCTATTTTTCAATAGATAGAAGTTACTATAGGGCCCCTCCAGCTACAGTTACTAGGGCCCCTCCAGCTACAGTTACTAGGGCCCCTCCAGCTACAGTTACTAGGGCCCCTCCACCTTGGGCCCCGGGTAACTCAGTCCCACTTTCCTACCCCTTGTGACGCCCCTGTTCCCCCCTCCCCTCTCTGTGATCAAAGGGTAACTCAAAGCTCTGGACTCCCAGGGGAGACGGAGTGTTGAACAAACACTGCAGCGTAATCAGCAGCTGTTAGATGGAATGGATCAGCCTTATTGGAGCAACACTGTATCATCATTAGACCTATTTCTTTACTCTTGCTTTTAGCTGAATGTTTAAATCCCTGTGCAGTTTAATTGACGTCCGCACTGTTCTGAAATTGTTCTTCAATGTTTTATGTTTTTATTTTTCTGCTTTATTGTAATCATTTTAATTAATATCTATATGTATTTGTTTTCGCTGTTAAGCACTCGTGCTTCATCTTCTGCTCTGTAAAGCAGTTTGAGCTGCATTTCATGTCATGAAAGGTGCTATACAAATAAAGTTTAATATTATTATTATTACAATTATTATATCATATGTAGGGCTGTCACAATTATTACACAATCGTCTAATCGTGATTATTTGACATAATCGCAATTATTTTTTTCACAATCGTCATAATCGTTTCCATGTTGAAAAATGTTCATATATTTTTTAAAGTAAAAAAATAGTGGAAATAGCAGATCTACAAGCTCACAACGTGTCGCATCGCAGCGCGTTATGAGCTTGTAGATCTGCTATTTCCACTATCAATGTTCTTTTTTAGAGTATAAAGTTGTCAAATATGTCAGTAATTTCTTTGTATATTTAGGTCATGTGTCATATCTGCCATATGCAACTTCAAAGCCTACAAGCCAAACAGAAATGTAATTGTCAACGACAAAAACACAATTAAATCGTTAATCGCAATTTGTTTTAAGTGACAATTAGGGGGTCTTTATACCAGGACGATTGGAAACGCTGCCGGTCTCGTTTTGGATTTATTACCCAAAAAACGTCGCGTTTACACCTTGTTGTTGGTTCGTTTTTCTGTGTTTATACTACAAGTTGACAACGCATGAATTCAAGCAAAATGTGTCATGTTCCCAGCCTACATAGGCCTATACTGTGTATTTACCCTTCAACTATAAAATATAGGCCTATATTGTTTTTAATGAGACATGCTTTGTAATTAGGCTATGCTCCCAAATCCATATTATTATCATCTGTTCGCATATTCAATGAGTCCCGCAAAAGGAGGTTTTTAGCGAGGTGAAGTGAAACACCAACAAAAGTCACCTGGAAGATGAAGGTCGGAACATTTATAGCCTATGGAGCATATTTCTGGACATTATCTACGGGGATGGGCTATATTAAGTGAGTTCTGTCTTCTAGCTGCAACACAGAAGTATAACGCACCATGCGAGGCAACTAACGGAGTAGGCTAGCCTACAGAGGCACATATGGGTATGGTAGTCTACCATACCTTGATTACAAGGGAAAATAATAAAATGTACTTCTTAAAATAAATTCATCATGCCTGTTGCTAAGTATTGGCAACATGACTGTCTTGCATGCGTGCCTTGCACGTGCAAGACCAGACAACAGTCATGTTGCCATACCTTAGCTCTTACTGAACTGACGCACTGCACTGGGATGCAGCGCAATGGAGGATGATGTGCCGTCGCCGTTGCAAAATAAACTAACGGAATAAATTAATGAACTGACGCCATACGCCACTGGCAGTCTGTTATTTCACTGGAAGTCACAATCATAGCCTTCCGTTATGGCTTTAAGTAAATTGCCTAGTTTGGAAGCAACATGCGTGCCTTAAGAGGAGGCTAGACGCACTGGAGAGAAAAAGCGACATGATTTCTTTGACTGGAGGAGAGGGAGCGAGGATATGGAGGAAGTTTTTGTGATGGTCTCTGACTGACTGGACAGTTATGTTTATTCTGTCTGTCTGTCTGTCTGTCTGTCTGTCTGTCTGTGTCTGTCTGTCTGTCTGTCTGTCTGTCAGCAAGACTCAGCATATTACAATAACTCACTCATTACCTGAAGTCCGCTGCGTCTGTGATGTGGCGCGGTGCATGAAGAATTAATCCAGTATTTTTTGGTGAGAAGTTGAAAAAGGGGGACGCAAAATAGTCATTAATCATAGCTTTGCTTAGAATGGAATACCATAGCCTAATGGTTTAATTTAACTTTGCGGAGAGGAGAGCTGTTGCAACTCCGACAGGCCAGCTAGGGTACCAGCCCAGGTGCGACGACTTGTGCGTAATTAGACATTTTTAAAAGGCTTTCATATAGACTACTCCTGACATTTTTCAAATGAGGTTTGTGCTAATAGATCACTGGGCTATTTTCTGGGTTTTAATTAGGCCTACAACAACACAAATAATAATAATACATTTTCGGTTAGTCTGACAGACTGACACTTATATGCAGCAGGGGAAGGGGAGCAGAGGAGGGGGTGCTATGACATCATCGCACTCTCCCTCACGGCCGAATTCCGATATTACACCGTTGCGAAACTGATGCGAAACCGCAGAAATGCACTTTCAGAGCCGAATTCGGAAAAGTATCGGTTAGGGTCATGAAACCGCGTCTCCGTGTGTCAAAATGGCCGAATCAATAGTAAAAACTATCGTCTACAAAAAAATCGACCTCATGTAATGACCCCCTTAATCGTCATGTAAAATGTCATAATCGTGGCAGCCCTAATCAATATCATATCATGATATACATATTGATACCGAGGGCTTCCAATGTAAAGAAAATACCGTAAAAAGTCTTATTTGGGATGTTCCTTTTAGGCAGGGTGTTTAACTGTAGTTTGTACTGTAGGCCTACTACATTTATATTGTATTGACTAGTCTTGTACAGTTCTACATTTTTGTCTAATAAAATAATCAATCATATCTGTTTTTTAATAGTCTGATTTCTAGAGATATATATTCAAATCGATCAACTACATGTTATGATGATTGATAAAGTCTTGATCCAAGGCTACTGGTGATCCTTATAGCAATGGTTCCAAAAACATGTACAGTTCAAGGTTTCCCCTTGACTCTGACCGTGTTCAAATGGAACCAAATGGACCCTTATTGGCTTGTACACTTTCAGAGCCACAGACCCTGTAAAAGAAAGGTTCCAATCTGAACCCACAGAGTCCCTGAAATCAGAACCACTGTCATCTTATGGTGTCTAAAAAGAGATCGTACAGTTTATCTGATTCAAGAGATCGGCTTTGATCATAAAGAAATAAAACGAGATTCACGTTGTTTGGACGTCGCTCACAAAACGCCCACGCGCGCGCGCGCACACACACACACACACACACACACACACACACACACACACACACACACACACTTATAACTGCAACGCTAACGTAATGCTAAACAGCGCTTAAACAGAGTTTGTGCGGCGGTTTCCAGGTGATTCAAGTAATGTCAACAACAGAACGCAGCCGCCACAAGCTGCAACACGCTTTAAGGAGACGGAAGGATTGTTTTAACGGCTAAAAACCTCACGTTAACGGCTCGTTTTCCTCAACACACACCGTATAGTCAGTCTAACAGTGAGCAGCCGTGGATGTTAAAACCTTAATCACTGTTTCTAAACCACGAAGCCTGGAGATGGAAAAGATTCTCAAGCTGACTTCTTTTGTTAACTAAAGTTCCATCTGTCTTTCTGTCCACACTCCACAGATGTGACTTCAGGCACAGCACAGCTAGAGAGCAGCAGTGTAGGTTAAAACCTGAACTCTAAAACACGATCCCAGCTAGAAGATGGAAAAGATTCTCAAGCTGACTCTTTATTATGTTTACTAAAGTTCCATCTGTCTTCCTGTCCACACTAGTGTTTTCCACACTGGAGTGTCGCCACTCCGACAATAAGAAGTCAATTTCGGAGTGGCGACATGTCGGAATGGAGAGAGCCTCCCGTTTTTGCTTAGCCAACGACCTCCTCTTTTCATTCACTCCACAGGTCTGCCTTCAGGCTCAGCTAAAGAGCAGCCGTGGAGGTTAAAACCTTTACTCACTGTTTCTAAAACACCGTGCCAGCCAGAGGAGGTAGGCAACACGCTTTAAGGAGACGGAATGAGGATTTTAACGGCTAAAAACCTCATGTTAACGGTTAAAACTCCCATCCACATTAAAAACACACAACACCGTCCGTAAAGTCAGTCTAACAGAGGTGCAGAGCAGCCGTTAAAACCTTTACTCGTTGTTTCTAAAACACCATGCCAGCCAGCAAGAGGATGGAAACTGACTTCTCAAACGGACTTTTATATTGTGTTTACTAAAGTTCAGTTCCATCTCTGTTTCTCTGTAGAATCCACAGAAGTTCCCTTCAAGCTGAAGCTCTGAACGGTGTGAGGCTCACATTCACGTCAACTCTGAAACTAACGGACATTTTATAAACTCCTCACAACAGAGGATCAACTTCTTCTAACTTCTAAACTAGCACAGATCTGCGTTCTGTTCTGTTCTGAATCTGCACTGAAAACGAGTCACACACAAACACATCACAACTCTGAAACTAACGGACATTGTATAAACTCCTCACAACAACGAGACCCTGCAGTGATCTAATCTGCATGCAGAGAGGATCAACTTCTTCTAACTTCTGAACCACTAAAGATCCGTTCTGTTGTGAATCAGAATCTGCTCTGAAAACAATTCCAACACAAACACATCCCAGATCACCATAACAGCATGCGACCAGCGGTTAGTTTATCAGCCGTTATAAAAGCTTTAGTACAGTTTAAAGTTAAACTCACCATGTTGCAGTGTGTGTGTGTGTGTGTGGTGGTTGGGATTGGGAACAACACAGAGGGGAACAGAGGGGTGTCGGTATGACGTCACAGAATGGCTCCACATTCCTAAATCCATGCTTAGAGGAGAGGAGAGCAGAGGGGGGAGGGGGGAGGAGGAGGGGAAACCCACATACAGTGTAGGTGTGTGGGAGCTGCTGGTGTGTGTGTGTGTGTGTGTGTGTGTGTGTGTGTGTGTGTGTGTGTGTGTGTGTGTGTGTGTGTGTGTGTGTGTGTTTTCTGCTATACCACCAAAATGTGGAAAGCCTTACCGAAGGCCATAAAGGAGTGTGGATCACTAGCATCCTTTAAAATTGCCCTGAAAAACCACTTACAGGCAGCAGCCGTTCGCAACTGGTAAAAAAAACTAACCTAGCCCAACCCTACTGCATAGTACTGTGTTCTATTTGTCTGTCATTCAATGTTATATGAGATACTTTAATGGTTTTCTGTGGAAATAAGCTTAGTCTTTTCATGGATCTCCTTTTAGTTGACCTTGTACCTGTGAACTGTACCGTCATGAAACTGTACCTTTTCCTATGCAAACTTCTAATAACGTCTTCAATCAATCAAAAGAATACTATGAAGAGTGTCTGGTCTGTTGTTTAAAGTGTGAATCCTTTACCAGCCTCCATTATCACCTCAATAAAGACAACAGATTAATCTTCACTTCACTCCTGGATTTGCCAGGAGTCTCCTGGATGTTGACCCCATCTCCTGCCAGGCTCCTGGATTGGCATTTCTCCTGGATTTCTCCTGGATTTGGTATCAAACTCACTCAAAATTCACCAGAACACAGGAAATTACATCTGTTAAAAATTATCTGGAGGAGGACCCCCAGACCCCCCGCTTAGGGGGTGTAATGATATGCTTTTACAGGGGGTGTGGCAAGATCATACAGATATATAAACGTGGGTCGAGAAGTAGCTGAATCAGTTTGTTTTGGGAGCTTTGGAGCTTAGTCTTTAGTGGATGTTTGATGTTGGAGTTAAAGTACCAGGAGGTGCAAGCGTAGTCAAAAGAGGGACTGAATGATGGACCCAGCAAGAGTCCTGAGGGAACTTTGGTTGACAAAAGTGAAGATTCTGCCCAGGAATATCTTGTTCTTTGATTTACTTTTTTGATCACCATTGTTGCCATACATACCCAGACAGGTATTTGTCAAAATTCACAATTCAACATGTTTTGAATTGTGAATGCATGCTTGAGATTTGTACTTTGAAATAATAAAATATTTAGCTTTAAGCACCCAATGCATTGTCAATGGAGAGAAAAATGTAAATGAGCCATCAGTGTTAAAATACAAAATATTCACCCAAAAGCACCTTATGAGTTCTGTAATGGTCCAGTGGTCAGACTCTCAGTGCTGAGGTTCCATGTTCAAAATCTTAGTCCTCATACATTTTTGTTGAACAGAAAGCAGAGAGAATCATCCTGGTATAGATTTTATAAACTCCTCACAAACCGAGGATAGATTAGGCTACATGATATTCATAAAATATTGTGAAGGAGTGTGCTGGTCACCATCGCCTGGTTCAAATCTCATTTGAACTAACTATTTAGTTTATTTGAACCATTAAACTTCAAACTATACATATTTGTTTTGTTCTAGCACACTTTGTGACAGGATACTCTTTTGTGTTGATATTTGTGAATCAAATTGTTTTATGCTTTGCCAGGCATATGTTGTTTCACTTTCTTACTTTGTTTTGAAATGTGCTATACAAATACAATGCATTATCATAATTCATCAGTCTCTCAGAGCAGATATTCCATGATCAAATCCCAGCAGTAATGGCGAGTGCCAAAGTGCGGCCTGAAACTGATTACGTTGACATTGAAATTGACATCGACGCTCGAACAAAATCCTTCACAGGGAAAGATATTTAGCGCCATCTTCTGGTAAAACATGAGCACGGCATTACTGTCTCGGATTATCAGAGAATATAAAACTACAGCTGCTCAGCATAATAACACACTAATAAAAAAATAGGCTATAGAAAACATAAAACCAACATTGAAAACAATAAACCCTTTATTGTTTATTAATATCTGTATGCCTTTACTGAAGGCCTATGCCAATCAATTTAAAGCCAGCTAAATGACAGTTAAAATGGGGCGGCATAGCTCAGGGGTAGAGAAACAAAACCTTTGAAAATAATTGTGTTAAATGTTAAATATTCCATTCGTAATGGGTTTGGTAGGCTGCACTATAGGCCTACTTGAGTAAATGTAGGGGCACTTGGTTAGACTTTCCAACACTGCATGCGGGTCTGCCCCCCCCCCCCCCCCCCCCCCACACACACACACACACACACACAGAGACACACGCACGCACGCAGGCACGCACGCACACGACTTCTGGTGTGTGTGCCCCGTGCTGCTGGCTCTGGCACCGCTCAGCCTCTGTGAGGAGAACCACAAACCATCATCATCATCATCAACAATCAGCACGCAGCAGGAGGCAGAGGTGGACGTTTGATTATATTAGCTTATAGATTATTACATATTTGTTTAATTAAATTGCTCTTGTAAAAACTACTATGTTAATGCACACTCATGTTCATGGCCTATGCAGGAAAAAAAACATAGCCTACTGTTAGGCTACTCCTTTGGGCCAAATGTAAAGGATTAAAAAGCCTACTCAAAGTCAAATAGTTACTTTTATTTATTTTTGTATTTATCTTTAATTAAATGCACGTTTTGTTTATTTGTCTCACCGAGACTATTCATTTCTAAATTCATATTTTACATTTCAAATCAGTTCTGATTATTTGAACAATAAATCAGATTGTATGAAGTAAGTCCATAGCCTACATGAGCAGTGTTTTCACTAGATATTTACTCAAGAACTTATTTGGGTGATTAGGCCTACTTTTATTTATATTTGACTCATTATTGCTATTTTAAAGTAATACAACTTGACCGATTTGAAAAATGTGGGTCAGAGGTTCTGAATTGACATCCAGGGACTGGGAGGACTGGAGTGTGTGTGCTCATTTTGGCAGCGACTGGGCCCACAGCGACTGAGATTAGGTGGTAACAAACTGCGAGGACGCACGCACGCACACACACACACACACACACACGGACGGACGGACGGAGGGGAAAACATACTCTCCCCATGCCTTCGGCTGGTGGAGACAATGACAAATTAAACATTGGACAAATTGTCAAATAATAGAGGCTGAAATTGTGAAAATAGACGATCTACATGGTCGCAACCGCCTGTGCTATTTTCACAATAGAAGCGAGTTATACAAAATGTAATGCCTCAACTCTTAGTGCTCATCAGGGTTAAAACATGATTATTTTGTGGGTCGTGGGCTGAAAAGGTTGAGAACCAGTGGGCTACTGAATAGTGAGATCCGGGGAAGAACACTCCATTTGTACACTCAGTTAAAGGACAACTCCGCCCTAAATCACTTCTAGGCTCATTTTCCTACTTATATTGATCCAAAATTACTGTCCAAGGGGTCTATTAGGCACAAATGTTCCTGTTGTCCAGTTTCCCCAGCAGCTCTCATAGCATAGAGTGGATCTTATAAGCCTATCACTTTTACACTATTTGTTGTGGTCAAAAGTGATTTTATTTTTCATGAATGTGTTACTAGTTGTCATTACAAACACATCCATGCCATTGTTGTCCCACAAAAGCCATCACACTCTGCTAAACAGATGTTATGCTTTTATGTGTTTTACCAAGTCCCGGAAAAGATGCCCTGTGATTGGCCAGTACAGTCACTTTGATTGGCAGTTGTGCCGAATGCTCACCCCAAAACATGATTTATGAGACTGTGGTGGCTTGTGTGGAGCAAACAAGGCATGGATGTGTTTGTAATGACAACTAGTAACACATTCATGAAAAAAAACTCACTTTTGACCACACCAAATAGTGTAGAAGCGATAGGCTTATATGCTCCACTCTATGCTATGAGAGCTGCTGGGTTCTGCTGGGGAAACTGGACAACAGGAGCATTTATGCCTAATAGACCCCATGGACAGTCTTTATGGATCAATATAAGTAGGAAAATGAGCCTAGAAGTGATTTAGGGCGGAGTTGTCCTTTAAGATCTTGACATTTGAGTTCCGAGGAAGAACAGGAAAGTTACATGCAGCCTTTAAAGCAAGGGTCGTTGTGAGCTTGTAGGTCGGCTATTTTCGGCAAAGAGGTTTGGTGTAGAGGGGAAAAAGAGCAGACCAAGTACAGAGTGAAAGGCCAAGATTATTAAGTATTGACGGTTCAAGTGGTTAAATATCTGAAAACACAAATTGACATGAATCCCAAATACACTGATGATTGTGCTGTCAAACGATTAAACTGTGGGGGTCCCTGCTTCATCTCTCTCTCAACTAAGGGGTCCTTGGCCTGAAAACGTTGAAGACCCCTGCTCTAAAGTAAACGTAGTCTCTACTCCATCTAATCGCTCAGGGCGGAGGCGAGCAGCAGACCAGCAGTGCTCCACGTGCGACAACATGCGACAGCACATCAAGACCCTGTGCCAGAACGCCATCAAGTCCCAGATCCTGAGCAAGCTGCAGGCAGCGCCCAACATCCACCGGGACCTAACAGTGTGATACTGTCTGTAAAATGTACAAACATGTTTGCAATTGAAGTCAAATCAACATCTTAAGGAGGACTTCAGCACTTTTCTTCTTCATATGATGGTCCTCACCTAAATTCATGAATAAAATAAAAATAAAAAAACAAAGCTACTCTGTCTCAGGAGGACTGTGGGCAGTTCAGAAACCATACCAGTGACATCATCGATGGGTTAACCTAGCTAATAGAAACAAGCTTCCTGAAATGGTACAATGTTATAATGGTACAGTGTTATAATGGAAGCCACTGTTCTTGCAATAAAAATGTAAATATATATTTGTCATCTTGTTTAACAAACTAAAATCTGTCTAAAGAAGTACTCACACATAGTATATAGTAGACATACTGTAAGCCAGTGGTTTTCAACCATTCAACATTTAGTCAGCATTTGAATTACAACCAGATGGTATTTAGCCTTAGCCTGGATCCAGCCCGTTCGCTCCGTTCCACATTTTGTATTGTCTCACATTTTGTATTGTCTCTACGCATCAGAGACAATACAAAATGTGGAACGGAGTGAACAGGCTGGATCCAGGCTAATTTAGCCTGACCCCAAACTGTTGTCGTTGGGTAAAATGATGTCCAGTCCACAACAATTACTGCCATAGGAGATAACAGGCAAACGTTGATCAAAATAACAATTCTTCTACATTCTCTGATTGCATAACTTCTTTTGAATCAAGTAGTGCAAATGTTTAAACCTTTCACTCAGTGTAAAATACAAATTTGGTTTAATTGTATGCTCCCAAGAGTTAAAGATCTATAAGGGTCCATTTGGTTACCAACTCTCCATCATTTAGCTAGGGACCACCTGGAACCCCTCAAGGACCACTGATTGAGAAGCACTGCTGTAGGCAGATTTATTTAAAAAGCATTTTATTATCAAGGCACAATAGTGACATAGGGTAGTGACATGCACATTGTTGTAATAAGGAGGCAGTGTATTTAACTTAACAAGGCACAATGGTGATCATTACAGCACATTGTTGTGATAAGGAGACATTTAACTTAGTCTATTTAACTTAACATCTGTTAAGCATTTACAGTATGCTCTGTAAAGCACTTTGAAATGAAGGTGCTATACACATAATGTGTATTATTCATTATTTTTAGATTATTTTTTATATCATTTATCACATATGTCATCTACAGTCATATTTTGAATACTTGATGTTGCACGCATGTTTTAAATACATTTTGGGGCTTTTTGCCATTTGTACACTCAAGAATTGCAGACCTGTAAGGGTCCATTTGGTTCCTTATAGGAAGGGTTAGAAATGGCTACAGCTCTAATATATCTTGTACTCCATTTCCAGATAGAGTTCCTTCACATGTTACAGATGAATCTTTAAAACTATTCCACATCACTTCTGTTCACATGACCTAAACACGTAGTACACTCCAAAAAGAAAGGAAAGCTAAAAAGCTAAATAGAGGGTACACCGTAGTGCACTCCAAAAAGAAAGGAAAGCTAAAAAGCGTCTATAGAGGGTATGCGCACGCATTTAACCCATTCAGGCCGGGAACACATTTTAGTGTATGTGAGGGGCTTACAGTACATGTACAGTATGTTGCAACATATTTGTTTTTGTAGGCTAAATTCTGATTTAGGCCTAACTATAGGTTAGGCCTAAATGGGTTAAAGTGAATGGCAAATCGAGTGGCAAAATGTTTACTACTTTAATAACTTCTGGGTATGATAATTAGGACAATACCATCGTAATGTAATGCATATTGCTTGTCGAGTAAAAACAATATATATTTATTTGTTGTTTCCATTCAAAACCTTTTGGGGAGAAACGGTGGTTTCCTCATACTCTTCGTCCTAAGATAAATATTGGCACTTGGTTACAGTGTGCGGTCGAGTCTTTATTATTTTTTAAAAGACTACTATTAACTCATATGCTGCCATTTAACAATACCTTCGTACTCTTTAACTGCCATTCGTCTCCATAGACTTCCATGTAATTCATAGTGCACGGATCATGCACACCCATGCCTAGATAATGCACCACGTGTGTCCACATTGCTCACAGCTTTCAAACAAAAAAATCCGAATGGAAATCCGTTCAGGCATTCATGAGATAGCAGCCATTATGTTTTACACTGTTGTGAGCTTGGAGGTCTGCTACCTGAGTTGTATGGGGGTTGTATGGGGGTTAAACAAGCAATTTCGCGATCGCTATCATGCCTACTAACGTTTTTGGGGTCCAAAAAAAAAATTTTGAAAAAAAAAAAAAAAAAAAAAAAACCTTTTTTTTTTTTTTTTTTTATTCACGGGATTCACGGGCGTGGCAGGGTGGGACAACGGGATTTTTAAGGGATTCACGTTTTTGGCAGTTAATGAGTTAAGTTACCGTGATACCGCCATACCGTTATTACCGCAATAACTACAAATCGATACCACCCCAGCCCTAACGATGACGATGTCACGTGCATACCCTCTGTAGAGCATCGCAGTTGAAGCCCCACCCCGTCCTCACTCTGGTGTCGGAAGCGTTTTCCCCATTCATTTCTTCCACTAAGTTTCTACAGGAGCATATAGAACCATTTTACAACCACCAGCCTAGTGGTAAGTGTACATTGAATTGCTACGACTTTGTGGCTGATAATGAAAAACCCTAATGGTGAAAATGAATGGCCAGCTTGCTTCCGACACCTCACTGGGATGCTCTATAGGAAACATGATGCAATCAAGAAGATGACACAAATGTTTGTCATCAGTTGGAGTTTCATCAGTCGCTGCATCAACTGCCTTTGAGAGCGCAGCTCAGCGCGCATCTCAACCAACATCATATTGTTGTCCTCCACGTTCCTAAGAAACAATGAAACAAGAACAAGTTAAATAAACAATGGAACCCTCGCTCACAGTAGTTCTTCAGACACAACATCTTTTCACGCTTTTTATTTTTATTTTTTACCCTTACAGGTCTAACTTTTAGTGCCATCTAACATATAATTTTCCAAATGTCTGTCTGAGTGAGTGTCTGTCTGTAACAGCGGGGGACAGTATCTCTGTAGCCATTAAACGAAACGGGTTTCTTACATTGATGCTCCTACATCATGCAAGCACCAGTTAAAGTTACTTTCCATCCCTCATATACTGTGTGCACAGTGCACATCCCATAACCCACACACTGCACATCATTTTGGAGCTCATATCTTTGAACGGGTAAGGGCTAGTAGGAATAATCAATCGATTAGGTTCGATTTGTACACTCAAGGGTTACAGACCTGTACACTCTGACAGCCTAGCGTCTCAGTAAACTATAGGATCATAGAACGCAGAGAGACAGCGTAGCGTCTCAGTAAACTATAGGATCATAGAACGCAGAGAGACAGCGTAGCGTCTCAGTAAACTATAGGATCATAGAACGCAGAGAGACAGCGTAGCGTCTCAGTAAACTATAGGATCATAGAACGCAGAGAGACAGCGTAGCGTCTCAGTAAACTATAGGATCATAGAACGCAGAGAGACAGCGTAGCGTCTCAGTAAACTATAGGATCGTAGAACGCAGAGAGACAGCGTAGCGTCTCAGTAAACTATAGGATCATAGAACGCAGAGAGACAGCGTAGCGTCTCAGTAAACTATAGGATCATAGAACGCAGAGAGACAGCGTAGCGTCTCAGTAAACTATAGGATCATAGAACGCAGAGAGACAGCGTAGCGTCTCAGTAAACTATAGGATCATAGAACGCAGAGAGACAGCGTAGCGTCTCAGTAAACTATAGGATCATAGAACGCAGAGAGACAGCGTAGCGTCTCAGTAAACTATAGGATCATAGAACGCAGAGAGACAGCGTAGCGTCTCAGTAAACTATAGGATCATAGAATAGCGCTACACTGTCTCTCTGCATTCTACGTGTCAATTCACTTCATCTTTCTTTGGTTCAATGTAAAGCCCACACACAGACGTAAAGGGTGTTCAATAGCACTGATTCAACATTTAAACATGGTGATGGTTTAAACATGGTTTCTACCCGACTGTGTGTGAGGATGTATGACATTACTCCATATCTCACCTCTGGATGTTCTCCACCCCTTCCATCAGCAGAGGAAGAGACTCCTGAAGCATGGCTGATATGGAGTCCAGGCTGTGAATGATGCCGGCATGATCCTGGAGAGAGAGAGAGAGAGAGGGGGGGAGAGAGAGAGAGAGAGAGAGAGAGGGAGAGGGAGAGGGAGAGGGAGAGAGAGAGAGAGAGAGAGAGAGAGAGAGAGAGAGACATCAACCATGAATACAACTAGTAAGTAACAATGAACCCACCATGGTTGTACAAACCACAGAATGGACCATGACCTGAGAGAGGGTTCATTTTGTATTCAGTCTTATTAGTCATCAACACAGTTCCCCTACAGGCATTCACCAGTGATGTCAAACCATAGCTGAAAGAATACATTGTTTTGGGGTCCAAACATTTCCTTCATGAAAGTAAATGCAAAGTCAGAGTTGACAAGATAGTTATAGATAGATACCTTTATTATCCCAAGGGGGAAATTCAGTAAACTAGAGTAGACTCAATCAAAGAAGAGGCTACCTTAATGTCTGACTACCTGTTTACACAGCAGTCTTTGAGGGAATGTGGAATTCAATACATCTTTGACCACAAGGCTATATATACATATATTCATGAATTCATATACATATATTCACGGTCCTCCAGCATAATGTACAGTAGCTACTGGATACATTTAGATACCCTATGGTCCTCCAGCATAATGTACAGTAGCTACTGTATACATTTAGATACCCCACGGTCCTCCAGCATAATGTACAGTAGCTACTGGATACATTTAGATACCCTACGGTCCTCCAGCATAATGTACAGTAGCTACTGGATACATTTAGATACCCCACGGTCCTCCAGTATAATGTACAGTAGCTACTGTATACATTTAGATACCCCACGGTCCTCCAGCATAATGTACAGTAGCTACTGTATACATTTAGATACCCTACGGTCCTCCAGCATAATGTACAGTAGCTACTGTATACATTTAGATACCCCACGGTCCTCCAGCATAATGTACAGTAGCTACTGTATACATTTAGATACCCCACGGTCCTCCAGCATAATGTACAGTAGCTACTGTATACATTTAGATACCCCACGGTCCTCCAGCATAATGTACAGTAGCTACTGGATCAGACCTGCCAACCCTGGGAAATTTTTTTGAGTACTCATGCGCGGGCACGAAGTGCCCGCGTGGCGCCCGCAGCGCCCGCGCAGCGGGCGCGGCGCCGAATTTTTGTTGTTTTCCTGCACAAAACAGCGTATATTTTGGGGGGTTCCATGCACCTTTTTGGGTGGGACCTTTACAGCTATGTTAACAAAATTTCACACCAGAAATGTAGCACATTGCATGTCTTGACTTACACTAATAGGAGGAGGCAAGATGTTAGAACAACCTTTTAAATAAAAATGCCATTTGGTCTGGAGAAAAAGTAGGCTAGTATTACCAGGCAATACAGTAATGTTGCTTTGGCAATATTGTTGACAAATCTTTAATAAAATATACTAACTGCACTTGCTCAGAGTTAGTTAACAATAGACTAGCAAAACAGTCTCACCAGTGACTTAATGAATGAACATACATCAACATAATCATGTTATTCAAATAGCAAAATAGCTTTACATTGTCAGGTAGGCTATTTACCTTTAAAGTTGTACTATGTAACTTTTTTTATAAAACAAATCTTAAAATTCTCCTAACTATTAAATCACAAAAGTTTTAGAAGATCCGCGCCGTGAATTTCAGCCTGTAAAGCCTTCTCTATATGTAAACTGAGATCCTTGCCGTGGACCGGATCTCGCGCCAAAATTGCGTCATCACACTACCGGCCAATCACAGCGAGGGTTATACAACTGCCGGCCAATCACAGCGCATCTTGAAGTGGGGTCGCTATGGCAGCCATATTTGTTGTCGCCCGTTTGTACCATCCCTTCTCTAGGTAATTTCGCCTACCAGGCAGGGTGAAGGAGTCCGTATCTCTGGAATTACTGAACGCACAGGAACAAGGGACCCCTTAAAAGATAGATCTCAGCGAGGTGGAGGCAGACGCGGGGGTCTGAAGGTACGAAAAACGGACGAAAGACGCGGACGCGACCGCGGTTTGCTATAGGGCTAATGACCACTAGTTGGGCAACTTACACAGTATGGCTTTAAATATTTACCTGTGTCTTTGTTAAACATTGTTAATTGAGCAGCCTAAATAAAACCACCTTTCTGTGCATGATTTGCATGAAGTTGAAAGTATTCAACTCGTGTAGGTTTCTAGTGCATTCATTAATTGATATATAGGCCTACATTGTGTATAGATCAAATACCGTCTAGTCTGTATATTCATTCATAGAGGATACAGGCTACTCATTGTTAACAAACCATTAATGTCTTCATATATTCACAGGTGATAAATAACTTGTTCACCTTTAATGTTTTTGACAATACACATAGTCCCCCTAAATCCTCCATTCATACTCATTTAGAGATAGTGGAACAGGGAGCCCAGTATTTTATTTTCATTCGTTTGGATCTTTACTCTAAAGCCTAATCATGGTCAATGTATGCTACAGTTCATTGTACCTGGTCACAAGTTTTGACATTTCCCGACTTCGCTCACGTGCAACACCGTCGTATGACGAAGTATAACACAGGCTTCATACACAACAAGCTGTCGCGGGGGCGACCGCAGTTTAATAGTATAATATTATTGATTCACTTGATTAAAACCCTAACCGCGTCGCGGAGAGGAGCGACAACACCATAACCATTTCATTCTCACCATCGTGGCTGCTGACATGTGAATTCACCTTAGCTGAGTGTTATCTTAATATATTACCTGTTAGTCAGACTACTCGTTGCACGGCAGCATTGTAGGGGCGACACCGATGAATCGCACAACACGGCCATTCTCCGTTTATCTTCTTTATAAATTAATCGTATTAATATCGCCGTTGTACAAACCGGGCGGCGATAGCTATGAGATGAGATGAGTAGCTTCTTATTATAACTCTATGATGAGTACTGTAGCGTAAGTGTACATGCTGCACCGCGCTGAAACCCAAAACAAACGCATGGCATCCGGTTCAATTCTTCTTCTGCCGAAAAAAACGAGCATATCTTCTGTTCTAGTGCTCCCCAGCGCCATGCGCCCCATTCACACACCTTTCAAGTGGTGCCTGGGAGGAACTACACGGCAGGTTGCAACAATCTTTGCCTCGTTTGCTGCTGCAGAATGTGTTGTTATACCACGCCGCGGGCCGCGCCCATTCCCCGAAATTGCGTAGCAATGAGGGGAAATATCGTACCTGCGTACAGAGCCTTAAAATGCGTGCTTAGTACGCAAAATGCGTACGGGTTGGCAGGTCTGCTGGATACATTTAGATACCCTACGGTCCTCCAGTATAATGTACAGTAGCTACTGTATACATTTAGATACCCCACGGTCCTCCAGCATAATGTACAGTAGCTACTGTATACATTTAGATACCCCACGGTCCTCCAGCATAATGTACAGTAGCTACTGGATACATTTAGATACCCCACGGTCCTCCAGCATAATGTACAGTAGCTACTGTATACATTTAGATACCCCACGGTCCTCCAGCATAATGTACAGTAGCTACTGGATACATTTAGATACCCCACGGTCCTCCAGCATAATGTACAGTAGCTACTGGATACATTTAGATACCCCACGGTCCTCCAGCATAATGTACAGTAGCTACTGGATACATTTAGATACCCCACGGTCCTCCAGCATAATGTACAGTAGCTACTGTATACATTTAGATACCCCACGGTCCTACATCATAATGTACAGTAGCTACTGTATACATTTAGATACCCCACGGTCCTACATCATAATGTACAGTATCTACTGTATACATTTAGATACCCCACGGTCCTCCAGCATAATGTACAGTATCTACTGTATACATTTAGATACCCCACGGTCCTACAGCATAATGTACAGTATCTACTGTATACATTTAGATACCCCACGGTCCTCCAGCATAATGTACAGTATCTACTGTATACATTTAGATACCCCACGGTCCTCCAGCATAATGTACAGTAGCTACTGTATACATTTAGATACCCCACGGTCCTCCAGCATAATGTACAGTAGCTACTGTATACATTTAGATACCCCACGGTCCTCCAGCATAATGTACAGTAGCTACTGTATACATTTAGATACCCCACGGTCCTCCAGCATAATGTACAGTAGCTACTGTATACATTTAGATACCCCACGGTCCTCCAGTATAATGTACAGTAGCTACTGTATACATTTAGATACCCTACGGTCCTCCAGTATAATGTACAGTAGCTACTGTATACATTTAGATACCCCACGGTCCTCCAGTATAATGTACAGTAGCTACTGTATACATTTAGATACCCTACGGTCCTCCAGCATAATGTACAGTAGCTACTGGATACATTTAGATACCCCACGGTCCTCCAGTATAATGTACAGTAGCTACTGTATACATTTAGATACCCCACGGTCCTCCAGCATAATGTACAGTAGCTACTGTATACATTTAGATACCCCACGGTCCTCCAGTATAATGTACAGTAGCTACTGGATACATTTAGATACCCCACGGTCCTCCAGTATAATGTACAGTAGCTACTGTATACATTTAGATACCCCACGGTCCTCCAGCATAATGTACAGTAGCTACTGTATACATTTAGATACCCCACGGTCCTCCAGTATAATGTACAGTAGCTACTGGATACATTTAGATACCCCACGGTCCTCCAGTATAATGTACAGTAGCTACTGGATACATTTAGATACCCCACGGTCCTCCAGTATAATGTACAGTAGCTACTGTATACATTTAGATACCCCACGGTCCTCCATCATAATGTACAGTAGCTACTGTATACATTTAGATACCCCACGGTCCTCCAGTATAATGTACAGTAGCTACTGTATACATTTAGATACCCCACGGTCCTCCAGCATAATGTACAGTAGCTACTGTATACATTTAGATACCCCACGGTCCTCCAGTATAATGTACAGTAGCTACTGTATACATTTAGATACCCCACGGTCCTCCAGCATAATGTACAGTAGCTACTGTATACATTTAGATACCCCACGGTCCTCCAGCATAATGTACAGTATCTACTGTATACATTTAGATACCCCACGGTCCTCCAGCATAATGTACAGTAGCTACTGTATACATTTAGATACCCCACGGTCCTCCAGCATAATGTACAGTAGCTACTGTATACATTTAGATACCCCACGGTCCTCCAGCATAATGTACAGTAGCTACTGTATACATTTAGATACCCCACGGTCCTCCAGCATAATGTACAGTAGCTACTGTATACATTTAGATACCCCACGGTCCTCCAGCATAATGTACAGTAGCTACTGTATACATTTAGATACCCCACGGTCCTCCAGCATAATGTACAGTAGCTACTGTATACATTTAGATACCCCACGGTCCTCCAGCATAATGTACAGTAGCTACTGTATACATTTAGATACCCCACGGTCCTCCAGCATAATGTACAGTAGCTACTGTATACATTTAGATACCCTACGGTCCTCCAGCATAATGTACAGTAGCTACTGTATACATTTAGATACCCTACGGTCCTCCAGCATAATGTACAGTAGCTACTGGATACATTTAGATACCCCACGGTCCTCCAGCATAATGTACAGTAGCTACTGTATACATTTAGATACCCCACGGTCCTCCAGTATAATGTACAGTAGCTACTGGATACATTTAGATACCCTACGGTCCTCCAGCATAATGTACAGTAGCTACTGGATACATTTAGATACCCCACGGTCCTCCAGCATAATGTACAGTAGCTACTGGATACATTTAGATACCCCACGGTCCTCCAGCATAATGTACAGTAGCTACTGTATACATTTAGATACCCCACGGTCCTCCAGCATAATGTACAGTATCTACTGTATACATTTAGATACCCCACGGTCCTCCAGTATAATGTACAGTAGCTACTGGATACATTTAGATACCCCACGGTCCTCCAGCATAATGTACAGTATCTACTGTATACATTTAGATACCCCACGGTCCTCCAGCATAATGTACAGTAGCTACTGTATACATTTAGATACCCCACGGTCCTCCAGCATAATGTACAGTAGCTACTGTATACATTTAGATACCCCACGGTCCTCCAGCATAATGTACAGTATCTACTGTATACATTTAGATACCCCACGGTCCTCCAGTATAATGTACAGTAGCTACTGGATACATTTAGATACCCCACGGTCCTCCAGCATAATGTACAGTAGCTACTGTATACATTTAGATACCCCACGGTCCTCCAGCATAATGTACAGTATCTACTGTATACATTTAGATACCCCACGGTCCTCCAGCATAATGTACAGTAGCTACTGTATACATTTAGATACCCCACGGTCCTCCAGTATAATGTACAGTAGCTACTGTATACATTTAGATACCCCACGGTCCTCCAGCATAATGTACAGTAGCTACTGGATACATTTAGATACCCCACGGTCCTCCAGCATAATGTACAGTAACTACTGTATACATTTAGATACCCCACGGTCCTCCATCATAATGTACAGTAGCTACTGTATACATTTAGATACCCTACGGTCCTCCAGCATAATGTACAGTAGCTACTGTATACATTTAGATACCCCACGGTCCTCCAGTATAATGTACAGTAGCTACTGTATACATTTAGATACCCCACGGTCCTCCAGCATAATGTACAGTAGCTACTGTATACATTTAGATACCCTACGGTCCTCCAGTATAATGTACAGTAGCTACTGTATACATTTAGATACCCCACGGTCCTCCAGTATAATGTACAGTAGCTACTGTATACATTTAGATACCCTACGGTCCTCCAGTATAATGTACAGTAGCTACTGTATACATTTAGATACCCCACGGTCCTCCAGCATAATGTACAGTATCTACTGTATACATTTAGATACCCCACGGTCCTCCAGCATAATGTACAGTAGCTACTGGATACATTTAGATACCCCACGGTCCTCCAGCATAATGTACAGTAGCTACTGTATACATTTAGATACCCCACGGTCCTCCAGCATAATGTACAGTAGCTACTGTATACATTTAGATACCCCACGGTCCTCCAGCATAATGTACAGTAGTTAATGGATACATTTAGATACCCCACGGTCCTCCAGTATAATGTACAGTAGCTACTGTATACATTTAGATACCCCACGGTCCTCCAGCATAATGTACAGTAGCTACTGTATACATTTAGATACCCCACGGTCCTCCAGTATAATGTACAGTAGCTACTGTATACATTTAGATACCCCACGGTCCTCCAGCATAATGTACAGTAGTTAATGGATACATTTAGATACCCCACGGTCCTCCAGCATAATGTACAGTAGTTAATGGATACATTTAGATACCCCACGGTCCTCCAGTATAATGTACAGTATCTACTGTATACATTTAGATACCCCACGGTCCTCCAGCATAATGTACAGTAGCTACTGGATACATTTAGATACCCCACGGTCCTCCAGCATAATGTACAGTAGCTACTGTATACATTTAGATACCCCACGGTCCTCCAGCATAATGTACAGTAGCTACTGGATACATTTAGATACCCCACGGTCCTCCAGCATAATGTACAGTAGCTACTGTATACATTTAGATACCCCACGGTCCTCCAGCATAATGTACAGTAGCTACTGTATACATTTAGATACCCCACGGTCCTCCAGCATAATGTACAGTAGCTACTGGATACATTTAGATACCCCACGGTCCTCCAGCATAATGTACAGTAGCTACTGTATACATTTAGATACCCCACGGTCCTACATCATAATGTACAGTATCTACTGTATACATTTAGATACCCCACGGTCCTACATCATAATGTACAGTAGCTACTGTATACATTTAGATACCCCACGGTCCTACATCATAATGTACAGTAGCTACTGTATACATTTAGATACCCCACGGTCCTCCAGTATAATGTACAGTAGCTACTGTATACATTTAGATACCCCACGGTCCTCCAGCATAATGTACAGTATCTACTGGATACATTTAGATACCCCACGGTCCTCCAGCATAATGTACAGTAGCTACTGGATACATTTAGATACCCCACGGTCCTCCAGCATAATGTACAGTAGCTACTGTATACATTTAGATACCCTACGGTCCTCCAGCATAATGTACAGTAGCTACTGGATACATTTAGATACCCTACGGTCCTCCAGCATAATGTACAGTAGCTACTGGATACATTTAGATACCCTACGGTCCTCCAGCATAATGTACAGTAGCTACTGGATACATTTAGATACCCCACGGTCCTCCAGCATAATGTACAGTAGCTACTGGATACATTTAGATACCCTACGGTCCTCCAGCATAATGTACAGTAGCTACTGGATACATTTAGATACCCCACGGTCCTCCAGCATAATGTACAGTAGCTACTGTATACATTTAGATACCCCACGGTCCTCCAGCATAATGTACAGTAGCTACTGTATACATTTAGATACCCTACGGTCCTCCAGTATAATGTACAGTATCTACTGTATACATTTAGATACCCCACGGTCCTCCAGCATAATGTACAGTAGCTACTGGATACATTTAGATACCCCACGGTCCTCCAGTATAATGTACAGTAGCTACTGTATACATTTAGATACCCTACGGTCCTCCAGCATAATGTACAGTAGCTACTGGATACATTTAGATACCCCACGGTCCTCCAGCATAATGTACAGTAGCTACTGTATACATTTAGATACCCTACGGTCCTCCAGCATAATGTACAGTAGCTACTGGATACATTTAGATACCCCACGGTCCTCCAGTATAATGTACAGTAGCTACTGTATACATTTAGATACCCTACGGTCCTCCAGCATAATGTACAGTAGCTACTGGATACATTTAGATACCCCACGGTCCTCCAGCATAATGTACAGTAGCTACTGTATACATTTAGATACCCTACGGTCCTCCAGCATAATGTACAGTAGCTACTGTATACATTTAGATACCCTACGGTCCTCCAGCATAATGTACAGTAGCTACTGTATACATTTAGATACCCCACGGTCCTCCAGCATAATGTACAGTAGCTACTGTATACATTTAGATACCCCACGGTCCTCCAGCATAATGTACAGTAGCTACTGTATACATTTAGATACCCCACGGTCCTCCAGCATAATGTACAGTAGCTACTGGATACATTTAGATACCCCACGGTCCTCCAGCATAATGTACAGTAGCTACTGTATACATTTAGATACCCCACGGTCCACGACAACATTTAATCAGCGGTGCTGCGGTCCTGACACCCAACAATGTCATGTAGGCCTAATATCCTAATAGGTCTGAGCTGTGACATCGGCAATCTCATCTGAATAACTGTTAAAGCACTGGTTTAAAAGGGTGAATCATTAAGCACCCAACTTGTAACAATAAGCGAGGTTAGCTCGTTTCCTTTTGCTAGATTTTAATTGCTTGTCATTGTCACTTATGAAATAAAATTGGCGTGCATGTCCATGATGTATGCTTTTATAATATGTTATATTTTCTTTATTAGTGTGTTAGACATACATTTTTGAGTGGATACATGTGTCCATTGCCTGTCAGACAGACAATGCTACTCTGCACGTCTACAAAGGAACAAAGTGGTGTAGACATGTAGGATGAATCCTACACCACCTCAGAACCTGACGTGAGATCTGATCCTACCCTTCGCCAAAATCAAGTCACAATGCAGATTATAAATGCAGACACTTGCCTAAATGTTGGTGTACGCCAACATTTTGATCTGCACCACGTTGATAAATGAGGCCATTGTTCTTACTTGGTTGTAGACGTGTTGCTCAACCTGAGGCAGGATGGTAGACATTATCTTGCCCATGGATAGAGATCAGAGAGTCCTGAAATGACACAGAACAACATGATTTACTTATTTATATTTCATATAAACAAACTATAATCGACACGTATAGCTGCTGTGACCATTCTTTCTCTCCTGCATCAAATCGATATCCAAAGCCAGGGTTAGAAAACACGCACACGTTGGTGTAAATGCTGTACAGGGGTTGACACTAAGGTCTCAGAGGCACTTGCCTGTAGGGCAAGTACATGTCATGTTCTACTTGCCCTCGGGTCATGGCCATATAGCCCCGTTCAGCGTTCAAATAGGCTAGCGAATCATATCTTATATTATGTTACTCAAAATGGGCACTTGCCTGGTCGACCATATTATGTACCTCAGGCAGGTGTTAGTGTCAACCCTTGCTGTATATTATACAACAGGTACTTCCGACAAAGCAATCGGATTGGTTGAAATAGCTTTCTACCCGAGTGAATAATGAGCATTACTGCACGGTCTAATAAAACAAAGATGTCAGCTGAGCTGGTCGCGGAAGAGCTGAAGCACTCCCTCTAGCAGCTAGGCTAGCACTTTTCAATGTAAGTTCAGACAAACAAATGAAGTTGACATCGCAATATTAAACTCAAGGGTCGTGCATCATCACGGTTATTTGCACTTCAGCCCTGCCTATGGAACTCGCCCCTCCAGCAAGGCTGGCGTGCAAATAACCACGATAATGCACACCGTCTCGTGTAATATTGCTTAAATATACCGCATTTTACAATGCTGTATAATTATTCTTTACAGTTAGTTTAATCATGTCTTTGACACTATGCTATATGTATTGTGTTCTCTGTGTTGTGGTGGTGTTGAAAGAGGGACAGACCACAGGTAGCTGGTTGTTCTGGTGGTGTTGTTGAAAGAGGGACACAGACCACAGGTAGCTGCTGGTTGTTGTGTTCTGGTGATGGTGTTGATATCTCACAGGCAGCTGCAGGTTTTACTGGCAGTTTGGTGGCACTGTACAGACAAAATAAATACACACTGTGTGAGTATGCAGTCCTCCACAGAGGTTCAACTACTGAGAAAGATCTCGACATTTCAGGGGTTAGGGTTAGGTTTAGGGTTAGGCTAGCTCTGGTCCATAGCGTTAGTGGAGATCTCCCTAATACTGTGTTCCTCTACCTCCGCCCCGGCTTGGCAAAACCAGAACGTTGTGTAGTCTGGTCTGAAAATCACAGAAACTGTTTCGCCCCTCACCAAACCAAACGCATCAGTGGGGAGTTGAAAGCTTACTCTACTTAGTGGACGCAGTCTGAGCCTCCCAACACACGCTTAAAATACATTTCTAGGGAGAAATGAAAAACAATATTGCCAAGCTGGAGTGGCGGAGGTATAGGAACATAGCGTTAGGGAGAACTCCACCGACGCTATGGACCAGATCTAGGTTTAGGCATAGTTTTACCAAGGTTAAGGTAAGGTTTAGGCATAGTGGTTGTACGGAAATATTGTCCGCACACCAATTTTATGCTCCCAAAGCATAGGAAGAGCTGAGGCTCGAAACGTTACCCAAGTAAACTTACGCTTTGGGAGCATAAAATTGGTGCAGACTCTTTTCTTACATGTATACTAGGGATGCGAAGATATACCGGTACGGATCGTAATCGCGATACAAACGTGCGCGATACGAGTGAATCGGTTCATTCAGGGTGGATCGGTACAATTGACGGCTGGAATCGTGATGTATCGTATCGTGAGTGTTTGGATCGGTACATTCCACGGTTGGATCGGTTTTTGCATAATAGTATTTCATTCTATACTGTGTTTCCGAGGCGCATTGAATGCCCCATCAGCCCTCCCCCCAAAAAGCACTTGTAGCGACTCTACAGACAGCGTCTTTTACAGCAGCACTGGCTGCTCAGCGGAGCGCAGTGAACACCCGACCCGACGGAATGCAGAGACAGACAGACAGCACTCGTGAGCCCACTGGTTAAACATGCAAGATTAGTACCACGTTTAGCTTTATAACATCCCTGTCCAATGTTCGCTGATGTGATCCGTTGTTGTGTCACTGGACTGGAGCACGCTGCGTGATATTATGATCCACATTCCACACCCGTTTGTTCTTCTTGTCGAGTCTGCGACGGAATTGATTTAAACAAAGCAGAAGCTTCCACGCTTTAACTACACACACGTATGAACTACAACAACGATACTGGGCGTGCAGCTAGCGATTAAAACAAAGTATTTGACACTGTTTCACAACTTGTTACTGTAGCAGGCAGAACACTCTTCTGCTGCTGCCGTTCCCTCTGCAAAGAGAGGCTGGAGCCTGATTTATACTTGGCAGCTCGACGGTGTCGCGCACGCACCTAAATAGCAGACCTACAACTCAAATATCTACGTTTTGAAACATTTTGGCAAGAAATGGCAAAATCCTAGATTATATTCATACAATATAATAATAATACAGGTCAAGGATCCTTAACTGAGAAGAGAGAGATCAAGCAGGGACCCCCACTGTAGGCTATTTTAGACTACTGTAGGCTATTATATAAAACTGTTGCAGATTAAAACTTGTCAGAGACTTGTTTGACAGCACTATTTCATCAGTGACATTAATACATTACTATGTTGTGTTTATTTGTTCACACATTATCTTTTCTATTAATATGATGGATTTATGTTATTCATTATAATCCATGAATTATTATCTCTTAAACCCTCAATAAGTGTTAATGTATTGGCTAATGTTCCCCCATAGGGTTGCTACTTGCTAGGGTTCAATTGGTTACTGT
The DNA here is from genome assembly GCF_963921795.1 of Nannobrachium achirus. Lineage (NCBI taxonomy): Eukaryota > Metazoa > Chordata > Actinopteri > Myctophiformes > Myctophidae > Nannobrachium > Nannobrachium achirus. The sequence continues at coordinate 1,699,137 of NC_137828.1, forward strand.
AAAAACGAACTATTAATATTTGGCCGCCTCACATAACTCTGAGGACCCTAGGGGTCCCTGACCACCTGTTGAGGATGTAATGATATATAATAATGATATAATGATATAGTATTAATCAAACAATTCTACCAGCCAGCAAGGAGTGTTCTCCCAGATTTCAATAAGTTGGATTGTTAGACAGAGCCTAGTACTACAGTGAAACAATAAATTGTTTGGAAATTAAATATAATGCATTTTTAGTAATTTTTTGGGGGGGAAATTTACATGGGCTTTAATATAAATCCTTTGCATTGTGTTGAATCGCACCAAATCGTGAATCGTATCGCATCGTAAGCACCAGGGGTGTATCGCAAAATATCGTGAATCATATCGCATCGTATCGGGGTCAGGGGTGTATCGTATCGGCAAGATTTCAATGTATCGCAATTATATTGTATCGCTGGGAGTGTATCGTGATGCGTATCGTATCGCCTCAGTGGTCGAGATTCACATCCCTAATGTATACTGTTCATCAGTCCAGCACCCAGCCTATATGGCTGTTTTTCATCCTTCTTGTTTAGGCACAGTGGTTAACATTCAGCAGGTTAGCATTCACCAGCATCTAACTAATGGGACGATGAAGGAATATTACGTTGCAATATCGACACGCTCACACACAGAAACCTTCCTCTCGGTGAATGCTACATGCACTCAAAATAAACATTTGTATAACTCAACAGCAAAAGTGCATTTCATATACTGTACAAAATAAACAATGAAACATGTTCAGCTACACACACACACACACCCCCTGTGATATTGGGAAACACCTTCTATAAACGTTGCAAAACAAAGTGTATTTACAAACTTTATGTTCAACCATAAGCCACCTCTGCATAATCACAAGCATACTAGTAGCATAATATTATATTCTGGTTGCACACTGCTAGCCTGGGGCCAGCCTAGATACTAAAGCATCTAGCTAACTAACTGCAGTATCTATCTATCCATCCCTACCTTGTTTTAACATGGCTGGGATTTCTAGCTCAGCTAGGCTAGCACACTGCTGCGTTTTGGAAACCGTTTTGGTATAAGATGAGGTTGATTTCTTTATTTACTTGCTCCGACACAACCAAGCAGTGTGCAAAGACCTAATTGCATACTGTTGTGAATCACTGGTTATAAAAACTAAATAAAAACATCCAACTCTGACGGGGGAAAGACCACTCACCTAGCCTAGCATCCTACTGAGAGGGAGAGAGAGAGAAATCATGCGGAAGAAAGTAACAGAGTCGCGAGGTAATGACGTCTGCCGTAAAGTGACAGGCAGTTCAATTGAAAGGAGCTTTATTGACATGAGTAAACATGCGTTTACATTGCCAAAGCAAGCGTCACAAATACAATAAAAACAGTTTAAAATGGGGTTCATATACAGTTGGAGGGTACAGCACTGTGTAGACAGAGTTATGTCGCACCAGGCATCGGGAGAGTGGGTTTTTGCAGGTCGTTCAGATGCAGACGATTTATGCTTCGTTGTATTGCGGTGTCGCGTGGCGAATCACATAATCTACAAGTCCACAGTGTGTTGTATCAGAGACGCATTGTGGACTTGTAGATCAGCTCTCCTTTTGCACACGGGCCACGGCACCGTCAAAGCCTGAAGCCAAGAGGGGAGAATCTCCCCTTCTGCCTCCCTCGCAGCAAAATAAAATAAAATACTATTATCGATACTCCTTTTTTTTATGTAAAGATACCAAATTATTATCAGGTTAACGATAGAAACCTCACTAGTAACCTTGTTACATAATTATACATTATGTAAACGTATGTTTTCTCCCGCTAAAGCTCCTTTTCATTGAATTGATAACATAATAAATAAACATAATAACATACATCGGCCTACCTCTTTCAAAAGTGCGCTCGCGTGCATGTTGACCAGGCCTGGTTAGCAGTTAGCACCCAGGCTAACAGTTTCAGCCAGCACCAAGAACAGTGTGTCAACGACAGCCATTTTGTTTTTGCTGTCTTGTTTCTCCTGGGTTTGGTATCAAACTCCCCAAAATTCACCAGAACACTGGAAAGTACATTACGATGTTAAGAAAATTCTGGGGGAGAACGAGAAGCCCCCCGACACCCCGCTTGGGGTGTGCGTGAGCCGTTCTTTGGTGCGTTTTCTCCATGATTCTTCGTTGACTCTAGCCTGGTTCCAGACTCTCTGTAACCAGGCGCTCTGTCCAAAAGTTCGGTTTAAATGAGACTTCAACGCTCTCGCAAACAGAAAGCCTGTGCCTGTCCGTGAACACTGAGACCGTCCCTTTGTTCGTTGGTGGACCTGTGGTGTTTTGAGGTAGAAGCACAGACATATTCAAACTTGAAAGGCTCGAATAGATGCAAGTGCTTCTGAAACTCCCCTTCCTTGTGTAAACTTCTTCTTCTTCTTGGTTTTTAACGGCGGTTGGCATCCAGTTTATCCGGTGCATTACCGCCCCCTACTGGTCCATTTTCATGGACCAGACTAATCAAACTCAATCACACTCATTCACTCGTCCTTCAATTAACACTTTTACATGTTTTCTGTTCTCATTTCATTTTTAATAAACTCTTTATAGTAACTTCATGTACTTCTAATTCCCTCATTTTATCCTTCAATGTCTGCCTCTCTGTCTCATAGCTTCTGCAAAACATTAAAACATGCTCGTCTTCTTGACAACCCTCGCAAAGACCATTCTGATGTTTTCCTATCAACTGCAAGGTTTTATTTAGAGCACTATGCCCTAACCTTAATCTTGTCAATACCATTTCTTCTTTTCTTTTCCCACTCCCCACCCTTTTAACTCGAATAGTCTTTTGACTATTATAGTAATGTCTTCCTTGTCTTCTAGAGCACATTTAAAAACCACAAGGGTCGACCAAAGTGCTGCACAACATACAAAATACAATGTCTTCAACCTTCAGTAGAAACAATTATTTAGCAAACCTGGCTGAGGGAAACCAAGCTCCATCCATTTGAAGCTGCACATATTCTCTCTTATTGCCTACACTACATGGGCTTCTTCATAAACAGGTCAATCATAGCAAATATTTTGGAAAGTGAAAAAAGAAGGTCATAGCCAAATCAAAGAATGACCTAGATTAAAATTCCATTTAGTGTAATAGATTCTTTCCAATGGCCTACATTGACATTGTATTTTGTATGTTGTGCAGCACTTTGGTCGACCCTTGTGGTTTTTAAATGTGCTCTAGAAGACAAGGAAGACATTACTATAATAGTCAAAAGACTATTCGAGTTAAAAGGGTGGGGAGTGGGAAAAGAAAAGAAGAAATGGTATTGACAAGATTAAGGTTAGGGCATAGTGCTCTAAATAAAACCTTGCAGTTGATAGGAAAACATCAGAATGGTCTTTGCGAGGGTTGTCAAGAAGACGAGCATGTTTTAATGTTTTGCAGAAGCTATGAGACAGAGAGGCAGACATTGAAGGATAAAATGAGGGAATTAGAAGTACATGAAGTTACTATAAAGAGTTTATTAAAAATGAAATGAGAACAGAAAACATGTAAAAGTGTTAATTGAAGGACGAGTGAATGAGTGTGATTGAGTTTGATTAGTCTGGTCCATGAAAATGGACCAGTAGGGGGCGGTAATGCACCGGATAAACTGGATGCCAACCGCCGTTAAAAACCAAGAAGAAGAAGAAGTTTACACAAGGAAGGGGAGTTTCAGAAGCACTTGCATCTATTCGAGCCTTTCAAGTTTGAATATGTCTGTGCTTCTACCTCAAAACACCACAGGTCCACCAACGAACAAAGGGACGGTCTCAGTGTTCACGGACAGGCACAGGCTTTCTGTTTGCGAGAGCGTTGAAGTCTCATTTAAACCGAACTTTTGGACAGAGCGCCTGGTTACAGAGAGTCTGGAACCAGGCTAGAGTCAACGAAGAATCATGGAGAAAACGCACCAAAGAACGGCTCACGCACACCCCAAGCGGGGTGTCGGGGGGCTTCTCGTTCTCCCCCAGAATTTTCTTAACATCGTAATGTACTTTCCAGTGTTCTGGTGAATTTTGGGGAGTTTGATACCAAACCCAGGAGAAACAAGACAGCAAAAACAAAATGGCTGTCGTTGACACACTGTTCTTGGTGCTGGCTGAAACTGTTAGCCTGGGTGCTAACTGCTAACCAGGCCTGGTCAACATGCACGCGAGCGCACTTTTGAAAGAGGTAGGCCGATGTATGTTATTATGTTTATTTATTATGTTATCAATTCAATGAAAAGGAGCTTTAGCGGGAGAAAACATACGTTTACATAATGTATAATTATGTAACAAGGTTACTAGTGAGGTTTCTATCGTTAACCTGATAATAATTTGGTATCTTTACATAAAAAAAAGGAGTATCGATAATAGTATTTTATTTTATTTTGCTGCGAGGGAGGCAGAAGGGGAGATTCTCCCCTCTTGGCTTCAGGCTTTGACGGTGCCGTGGCCCGTGTGCAAAAGGAGAGCTGATCTACAAGTCCACAATGCGTCTCTGATACAACACACTGTGGACTTGTAGATTATGTGATTCGCCACGCGACACCGCAATACAACGAAGCATAAATCGTCTGCATCTGAACGACCTGCAAAAACCCACTCTCCCGATGCCTGGTGCGACATAACTCTGTCTACACAGTGCTGTACCCTCCAACTGTATATGAACCCCATTTTAAACTGTTTTTATTGTATTTGTGACGCTTGCTTTGGCAATGTAAACGCATGTTTACTCATGTCAATAAAGCTCCTTTCAATTGAACTGCCTGTCACTTTACGGCAGACGTCATTACCTCGCGACTCTGTTACTTTCTTCCGCATGATTTCTCTCTCTCTCCCTCTCAGTAGGATGCTAGGCTAGGTGAGTGGTCTTTCCCCCGTCAGAGTTGGATGTTTTTATTTAGTTTTTATAACCAGTGATTCACAACAGTATGCAATTAGGTCTTTGCACACTGCTTGGTTGTGTCGGAGCAAGTAAATAAAGAAATCAACCTCATCTTTTGCCAAGCGTTTGGACATTGGTATCCATTTTGTTATGATTGTCGGACTATAGGGTTGATTTTCTCACATTTTACTAACTGGTTCCCTTGCTTGATCTCTCTCGTTTTCTCTCTCCTTGGCCAGAAGGAGAGGGGGGGGGGGGGGGGGGGGCAACCAAAATATATGCTACTAGTATGCTTGTGATTATGCAGAGGTGTCTTATGGTTGAATATAAAGATTGTAAAAACCACTGTGCCTAAACAAGAAGGCTGATAAACTGCCATATAGGCTGGGTGCTGCACTGATGAACAGTATACATGTAAGAAAAGAGTCTGCACCAATGTTTTGCTCCCAAAGCGTAAGTTTACTTGGGTAACGTTTCGAGCCTCAGCTCTTCCTATGCTTTGGGAGCATACAATTGGTGTGCGGACAATATTTTCTTACAAACACTATGCCTAAACCTCACCTTAACCTCTGTAAAACTATGCCTAAAAAAACTATCAGAGTCCAGGGTGAAGAGCTATTCACTTCACCGTGTTGTAGTTTCCTAGCTATCACCTAGGCTTTGTTATGTATTTTTAGGTGATGGCTAGAAAACTACACCGCAGTGAAGTGAATAGCTCTTCACCCTGGACTCTGATAGAGGCTTAATGCTCTGTTAATGCGGTCCTCTGACCGGAGTGATTTGCGCCGTGATGGCGATGACAGTGAAAAAATGGAGACTCCATCCAGTGGAATATTTTTCAATTTGCCCTAGAAATGTATTTTAAGCGTGTGTTGGGAGGCTCAGACTGCGTCCACTAAGTAGAGTAAGCTTTCAACTTCCTACTGATGCGTTTGGTTTGGTGAGGGGCCAAACAGTTTCTGTGATTTTCAGACCATACTACACAGCTTTCTGGTTTTGCCAAGCCGGGGTGGAGGTAGAGGAACACAGTGTTAGGAAGATTCTCCACTAACGCTATGGACCAGAGCTAGGAGGTAGAGGAACATAGCGTTAGGGAGAACTCCACTAACGCTATGGACCAGAGCTAGCCTAAACCTAACCCTAACCCTAACCTGTGAAATGTCGAGATCTTTCTCAGTAGTTGAACCTGTGTGGAGGACTGCATGCTCACACAGTGTGTATTTATGTTGTCTGTACAGTGCCACCAAACTGCCAGTAAAACCAGCAGCTGCCTGTGAGATTCCCACCTTTCAACACCACCACAACACAACACAACAACCAGCAGCTACCTGTGGTCTGTGTCCCTCTTTCAACACCACCACAACACAACAACCAGCAGCTACCTGTGGTCTGTGTCCCTCTTTCAACACCACCACAACACAACAACCAGCAGCTACCTGTGGTCTGTCCCTCTTTCAACACCACCACAACACAACACAGAGAACACAATACATATAGCATAGTGTCAAAGACATGATTAAACTAACTGTAAAGAATAAATATACAGCATTGTAAAATGATGTATATTGTCATTGTGATGTCATTACGTGAACATCCCGCATCAAAAACTCATTCAAGTCGCCCAGGGACTCATTCATGTCATGGTCCTGGGGTCCCGGGGATGCGCCTCCATTGGAGTCCATGTTAAGATAATTTACTGGGTCGCGGTAAAAGAAAAACATTTTAAAATTCCACAGACACCACCATTGTTCATGGGTGACGTTAACACAAATACAATCCACGTAGAAAGTCTTAAACAGGCGATAGAAATGTCAACGTTTTGACGTTGACGTTTCTATCGCCTATTTTATTGCGCGCCCAAATTCATTAGGGGCACATGTTTAAGTAGTTTTAGTAGTTCTAAGTTAAAACATTAGCCAAATTGTAAAATAAATATAAGAAATAGGCAAAAATGTGAAAATAGCCGATCTACAAGCTCACAGCGCTCGAAAACATTGTATTGAGGACTCATAAAACATTTCTGGGACCCATTTGAATGACCACCTGTGGGTCCCGGGACCCATTACATTGAAAACCTAGTAACATCACTGGGAGTGCTTCAGCGCTTCCGCGACCAGCTCAGCTGATATATTTGTTTAATTAGACCGTGCAGTAATGCTCATTATTCACATGGGTAGAAAGCTATTTCAACCAATCCGATTGCTTTGTCGGAAGTACCTGTTGTATAATATACAGCAAGGGTTGACACTAACGCCTGCCCAACTGCCCGGGGCAGGTACATAATATGGTCGACCGGGCAAGTGCCCATTTTGAGTAACATAATATAAGATATGATTCGTTAGCCTACTTGAACGCTGAACGGGGCTATATGGCCATGACCCCAGGGCAAGTAGAACATGACCTGTACTTGCCCTACGGGCAAGTGCCTCTGAGACCTTAGTGTCAACCCCTGTACAGCATTAACACCAACGTGTGCGTGTGTTCTAACCCTGGCTCTGGATATCGATAATCTGATGGAGAGAGTGGTCACAGCAGCTATATGTGTCGATTATAGTTTGAAGTTTATATGAAATATAAATAAATAAATCATGTTGTTCTGTGTGTCATTTCAGGACTCTCTGATCTCTCTCCATGGGCAACATAATGTCTACCATCCTGCCTCAGGTTGAGCAACACGTCTACAACCAAGTAAGAACAATGGCCTCATTTATCAACGTGTTGGCGTACACCAACATTTAGGCAAGTGTCGGCATTTATAATCTGCATTGTGACTTGATTTTGGCGAAGGGTAGGATCAGATCTCACGTCAAGTTCTGAGGTGGTGTAGGATTCATCCTACATGTCTACACCACTTTGTTCCTTTGTAGACGTGCAGAGCAGCATTGTCTAACTATCTGACAGGCAATGGACACATGTATCCACTCCAAAATGTGTATCTAACACACTAATAAAGAAAATATAACATGTTATAAAAGCATACATCATGGACATGCACGCCAATTTTATTTCATAAGTGAAAAAGACAAGCAATTAAAATCTAGCAAAAGGAAACAATCTAACCTCGCTTATTTGCTATGTTACACGTTGGGTGCTTAATGATTCACCCTTTTAAACAAGTGCTTTAACAGTTATTCAGATGAGATTGCCGATGTCACAGCTCAGACCTATTAGGATATTAGGCCTACATGACATTGTTGGGTGTCAGGACCGCAGCACCGCTGATTAAATCTTGTCGTGGACCGTGGGGTATCTAAATGTATCCAGTAGCTACTGTACACCAGTAAGACTCCCTAATCGGGAGATAAGCGACCGTAGGTCTCGCTAGAAGAGGGCCATGTGAGAAATGAGGGGTGGGGTCTCCGCGTTGCCTTGGCGGACGAATAGGTACCGGCCCCGGCTCTCCCGGACGCTCCTAGGCCAAGTTAGGGCATTTTATGTGAGCTGCAGTGGAGGGGGTCCTCCACTGGGGGCGCCACCACTTTTGCATCCGTTCTGGAGCACCAGGAGTGGGTGGTCCCCGGGAATTCCCTGTGAGCAGCCCCGTGGGGGTGGTGATTTGGTCATTTTTGCACATTTGATATTTGTTTTTACACCTGGGGGTCCCCCAGGGACCTGGGGGTCCCTGGAACTCCGGGGGTCCTTGGAGGTTGTAGTTTGGCAGGCAAGGAGTTTGTGTGGAAATTTTGGCATGGATCGGGCCAACGGTGGCCGAGATATGAGTAGGGCAAAAGTGTGACTCACTGACAGACAGCCCGTGGAGCTTTTGATAGTAAATGCGACCTACGGTCGCAATTATGCTGGAGGACCGTGGGGTATCAAAATGTATACAGTAGCTACTGTACATTATGCTGGAGGACCGTGGGGTATCTAAATGTATCCAGTAGCTACTGTACATTATGCTGGAGGACCGTAGGGTATCTAAATGTATCCAGTAGCTACTGTACATTATACTGGAGGACCGTGGGGTATCTAAATGTATCCAGTAGCTACTGTACATTATGCTGGAGGACCGTGGGGTATCTAAATGTATACAGTAGCTACTGTACATTATGCTGGAGGACCGTAGGGTATCTAAATGTATACAGTAGCTACTGTACATTATGCTGGAGGACCGTGGGGTATCTAAATGTATACAGTAGCTACTGTACATTATACTGGAGGACCGTGGGGTATCTAAATGTATACAGTAGCTACTGTACATTATGCTGGAGGACCGTGGGGTATCTAAATGTATACAGTAGCTACTGTACATTATGCTGGAGGACCGTGGGGTATCTAAATGTATCCAGTAGCTACTGTACATTATGCTGGAGGACCGTGGGGTATCTAAATGTATACAGTAGCTACTGTACATTATGCTGGAGGACCGTGGGGTATCTAAATGTATCCAGTAGCTACTGTACATTATGCTGGAGGACCGTGGGGTATCTAAATGTATACAGTAGCTACTGTACATTATACTGGAGGACCGTAGGGTATCTAAATGTATACAGTAGCTACTGTACATTATACTGGAGGACCGTGGGGTATCTAAATGTATACAGTAGCTACTGTACATTATGCTGGAGGACCGTGGGGTATCTAAATGTATCCAGTAGCTACTGTACATTATGCTGGAGGACCGTGGGGTATCTAAATGTATACAGTAGCTACTGTACATTATGCTGGAGGACCGTAGGGTATCTAAATGTATACAGTAGCTACTGTACATTATGCTGGAGGACCGTAGGGTATCTAAATGTATACAGTAGCTACTGTACATTATGCTGGAGGACCGTAGGGTATCTAAATGTATCCAGTAGCTACTGTACATTATGCTGGAGGACCGTGGGGTATCTAAATGTATACAGTAGCTACTGTACATTATGCTGGAGGACCGTGGGGTATCTAAATGTATCCAGTAGCTACTGTACATTATGCTGGAGGACCGTGGGGTATCTAAATGTATCCAGTAGCTACTGTACATTATGCTGGAGGACCGTGGGGTATCTAAATGTATCCAGTAGCTACTGTACATTATGCTGGAGGACCGTAGGGTATCTAAATGTATACAGTAGCTACTGTACATTATGCTGGAGGACCGTGGGGTATCTAAATGTATCCAGTAGCTACTGTACATTATGCTGGAGGACCGTGGGGTATCTAAATGTATACAGTAGCTACTGTACATTATGCTGGAGGACCGTGGGGTATCTAAATGTATACAGTAGCTACTGTACATTATGCTGGAGGACCGTGGGGTATCTAAATGTATACAGTAGATACTGTACATTATGATGTAGGACCGTGGGGTATCTAAATGTATCCAGTAGCTACTGTACATTATGCTGGAGGACCGTGGGGTATCTAAATGTATACAGTAGCTACTGTACATTATACTGGAGGACCGTGGGGTATCTAAATGTATACAGTAGCTACTGTACATTATGCTGGAGGACCGTAGGGTATCTAAATGTATCCAGTAGCTACTGTACATTATGCTGGAGGACCGTGGGGTATCTAAATGTATACAGTAGCTACTGTACATTATGCTGGAGGACCGTAGGGTATCTAAATGTATCCAGTAGCTACTGTACATTATGCTGGAGGACCGTGGGGTATCTAAATGTATACAGTAGCTACTGTACATTATGCTGGAGGACCGTAGGGTATCTAAATGTATCCAGTAGCTACTGTACATTATGCTGGAGGACCGTGGGGTATCTAAATGTATACAGTAGCTACTGTACATTATGCTGGAGGACCGTGGGGTATCTAAATGTATACAGTAGATACTGTACATTATGCTGGAGGACCGTAGGGTATCTAAATGTATCCAGTAGCTACTGTACATTATGCTGGAGGACCGTGGGGTATCTAAATGTATACAGTAGCTACTGTACATTATGCTGGAGGACCGTGGGGTATCTAAATGTATACAGTAGCTACTGTACATTATGCTGGAGGACCGTAGGGTATCTAAATGTATACAGTAGCTACTGTACATTATACTGGAGGACCGTGGGGTATCTAAATGTATACAGTAGCTACTGTACATTATGCTGGAGGACCGTAGGGTATCTAAATGTATCCAGTAGCTACTGTACATTATACTGGAGGACCGTGGGGTATCTAAATGTATACAGTAGCTACTGTACATTATGCTGGAGGACCGTGGGGTATCTAAATGTATACAGTAGCTACTGTACATTATGCTGGAGGACCGTAGGGTATCTAAATGTATCCAGTAGCTACTGTACATTATGCTGGAGGACCGTGGGGTATCTAAATGTATACAGTAGCTACTGTACATTATGCTGGAGGACCGTAGGGTATCTAAATGTATACAGTAGCTACTGTACATTATGCTGGAGGACCGTGGGGTATCTAAATGTATACAGTAGCTACTGTACATTATGCTGGAGGACCGTGGGGTATCTAAATGTATACAGTAGCTACTGTACATTATGCTGGAGGACCGTGGGGTATCTAAATGTATCCAGTAGCTACTGTACATTATGCTGGAGGACCGTGGGGTATCTAAATGTATACAGTAGTTACTGTACATTATGCTGGAGGACCGTGGGGTATCTAAATGTATCCAGTAGCTACTGTACATTATGCTGGAGGACCGTGGGGTATCTAAATGTATCCAGTAGCTACTGTACATTATGCTGGAGGACCGTGGGGTATCTAAATGTATACAGTAGCTACTGTACATTATACTGGAGGACCGTGGGGTATCTAAATGTATCCAGTAGCTACTGTACATTATGCTGGAGGACCGTGGGGTATCTAAATGTATACAGTAGCTACTGTACATTATGCTGGAGGACCGTAGGGTATCTAAATGTATACAGTAGCTACTGTACATTATGCTGGAGGACCGTGGGGTATCTAAATGTATCCAGTAGCTACTGTACATTATGCTGGAGGACCGTGGGGTATCTAAATGTATACAGTAGCTACTGTACATTATGCTGGAGGACCGTGGGGTATCTAAATGTATCCAGTAGCTACTGTACATTATGCTGGAGGACCGTGGGGTATCTAAATGTATACAGTAGCTACTGTACATTATGCTGGAGGACCGTGGGGTATCTAAATGTATACAGTAGATACTGTACATTATGATGTAGGACCGTGGGGTATCTAAATGTATCCAGTAGCTACTGTACATTATGCTGGAGGACCGTGGGGTATCTAAATGTATACAGTAGCTACTGTACATTATGCTGGAGGACCGTGGGGTATCTAAATGTATACAGTAGCTACTGTACATTATGCTGGAGGACCGTGGGGTATCTAAATGTATACAGTAGCTACTGTACATTATACTGGAGGACCGTGGGGTATCTAAATGTATACAGTAGCTACTGTACATTATGCTGGAGGACCGTAGGGTATCTAAATGTATCCAGTAGCTACTGTACATTATGCTGGAGGACCGTGGGGTATCTAAATGTATACAGTAGCTACTGTACATTATGCTGGAGGACCGTGGGGTATCTAAATGTATCCAGTAGCTACTGTACATTATGCTGGAGGACCGTAGGGTATCTAAATGTATACAGTAGCTACTGTACATTATGCTGGAGGACCGTGGGGTATCTAAATGTATCCAGTAGCTACTGTACATTATGCTGGAGGACCGTGGGGTATCTAAATGTATACAGTAGCTACTGTACATTATACTGGAGGACCGTGGGGTATCTAAATGTATACAGTAGCTACTGTACATTATGCTGGAGGACCGTGGGGTATCTAAATGTATACAGTAGCTACTGTACATTATGCTGGAGGACCGTAGGGTATCTAAATGTATACAGTAGCTACTGTACATTATACTGGAGGACCGTGGGGTATCTAAATGTATACAGTAGCTACTGTACATTATGCTGGAGGACCGTGGGGTATCTAAATGTATCCAGTAGCTACTGTACATTATGCTGGAGGACCGTGGGGTATCTAAATGTATCCAGTAGCTACTGTACATTATGCTGGAGGACCGTGGGGTATCTAAATGTATCCAGTAGCTACTGTACATTATGCTGGAGGACCGTGGGGTATCTAAATGTATCCAGTAGCTACTGTACATTATGCTGGAGGACCGTGGGGTATCTAAATGTATACAGTAGCTACTGTACATTATGCTGGAGGACCGTGGGGTATCTAAATGTATACAGTAGATACTGTACATTATGCTGGAGGACCGTGGGGTATCTAAATGTATACAGTAGCTACTGTACATTATGCTGGAGGACCGTGGGGTATCTAAATGTATACAGTAGATACTGTACATTATACTGGAGGACCGTGGGGTATCTAAATGTATACAGTAGCTACTGTACATTATACTAGAGGGCCGTGGGGTATCTAAATGTATACAGTAGATACTGTACATTATACTGGAGGACCGTGGGGTATCTAAATGTATACAGTAACTACTGTACATTATGCTAGAGGGCCGTGGGGTATCTAAATGTATACAGTAGATACTGTACATTATACTGGAGGACCGTGGGGTATCTAAATGTATACAGTAACTACTGTACATTATGCTAGAGGGCCGTGGGGTATCTAAATGTATACAGTAGATACTGTACATTATACTGGAGGACCGTGGGGTATCTAAATGTATACAGTAACTACTGTACATTATGCTGGAGGACCGTGGGGTATCTAAATGTATACAGTAACTACTGTACATTATGCTAGAGGGCCGTGGGGTATCTAAATGTATACAGTAGCTACTGTACATTATGCTGGAGGACCGTGGGGTATCTAAATGTATACAGTAGCTACTGTACATTATGCTGGAGGACCGTGGGGTATCTAAATGTATACAGTAGATACTGTACATTATGATGTAGGACCGTGGGGTATCTAAATGTATACAGTAGATACTGTACATTATGCTGGAGGACCGTGGGGTATCTAAATGTATACAGTAGATACTGTACATTATGATGTAGGACCGTGGGGTATCTAAATGTATACAGTAGCTACTGTACATTATACTGGAGGACCGTGGGGTATCTAAATGTATACAGTAGCTACTGTACATTATACTGGAGGACCGTGGGGTATCTAAATGTATACAGTAGCTACTGTACATTATACTGGAGGACCGTAGGGTATCTAAATGTATACAGTAGCTACTGTACATTATACTGGAGGACCGTGGGGTATCTAAATGTATCCAGTAGCTACTGTACATTATGCTGGAGGACCGTGGGGTATCTAAATGTATACAGTAGCTACTGTACATTATGCTGGAGGACCGTGGGGTATCTAAATGTATCCAGTAGCTACTGTACATTATACTGGAGGACCGTAGGGTATCTAAATGTATACAGTAGCTACTGTACATTATGCTGGAGGACCGTGGGGTATCTAAATGTATCCAGTAGCTACTGTACATTATACTGGAGGACCGTAGGGTATCTAAATGTATACAGTAGCTACTGTACATTATGCTGGAGGACCGTGGGGTATCTAAATGTATACAGTAGCTACTGTACATTATACTGGAGGACCGTGGGGTATCTAAATGTATACAGTAGCTACTGTACATTATGCTGGAGGACCGTGGGGTATCTAAATGTATACAGTAGCTACTGTACATTATGCTGGAGGACCGTAGGGTATCTAAATGTATCCAGCAGCTACTGTACATTATACTGGAGGACCGTAGGGTATCTAAATGTATACAGTAGCTACTGTACATTATGCTGGAGGACCGTGGGGTATCTAAATGTATCCAGTAGCTACTGTACATTATGCTGGAGGACCGTGGGGTATCTAAATGTATACAGTAGCTACTGTACATTATGCTGGAGGACCGTGGGGTATCTAAATGTATCCAGTAGCTACTGTACATTATACTGGAGGACCGTGGGGTATCTAAATGTATCCAGTAGCTACTGTACATTATGCTGGAGGACCGTAGGGTATCTAAATGTATCCAGTAGCTACTGTACATTATGCTGGAGGACCGTGGGGTATCTAAATGTATCCAGTAGCTACTGTACATTATGCTGGAGGACCGTGGGGTATCTAAATGTATACAGTAGATACTGTACATTATACTGGAGGACCGTGGGGTATCTAAATGTATACAGTAGCTACTGTACATTATGCTGGAGGACCGTGGGGTATCTAAATGTATACAGTAGCTACTGTACATTATGCTGGAGGACCGTGGGGTATCTAAATGTATCCAGTAGCTACTGTACATTATACTGGAGGACCGTGGGGTATCTAAATGTATCCAGTAGCTACTGTACATTATGCTGGAGGACCGTGGGGTATCTAAATGTATACAGTAACTACTGTACATTATGCTGGAGGACCGTGGGGTATCTAAATGTATACAGTAACTACTGTACATTATGCTAGAGGGCCGTGGGGTATCTAAATGTATACAGTAGCTACTGTACATTATGCTGGAGGACCGTGGGGTATCTAAATGTATACAGTAGCTACTGTACATTATGCTGGAGGACCGTGGGGTATCTAAATGTATACAGTAGATACTGTACATTATGATGTAGGACCGTGGGGTATCTAAATGTATACAGTAGATACTGTACATTATGCTGGAGGACCGTGGGGTATCTAAATGTATACAGTAGATACTGTACATTATGATGTAGGACCGTGGGGTATCTAAATGTATACAGTAGCTACTGTACATTATACTGGAGGACCGTGGGGTATCTAAATGTATACAGTAGCTACTGTACATTATACTGGAGGACCGTGGGGTATCTAAATGTATACAGTAGCTACTGTACATTATACTGGAGGACCGTAGGGTATCTAAATGTATACAGTAGCTACTGTACATTATACTGGAGGACCGTGGGGTATCTAAATGTATCCAGTAGCTACTGTACATTATGCTGGAGGACCGTGGGGTATCTAAATGTATACAGTAGCTACTGTACATTATGCTGGAGGACCGTGGGGTATCTAAATGTATCCAGTAGCTACTGTACATTATACTGGAGGACCGTAGGGTATCTAAATGTATACAGTAGCTACTGTACATTATGCTGGAGGACCGTGGGGTATCTAAATGTATCCAGTAGCTACTGTACATTATACTGGAGGACCGTAGGGTATCTAAATGTATACAGTAGCTACTGTACATTATGCTGGAGGACCGTGGGGTATCTAAATGTATACAGTAGCTACTGTACATTATACTGGAGGACCGTGGGGTATCTAAATGTATACAGTAGCTACTGTACATTATGCTGGAGGACCGTGGGGTATCTAAATGTATACAGTAGCTACTGTACATTATGCTGGAGGACCGTAGGGTATCTAAATGTATCCAGCAGCTACTGTACATTATACTGGAGGACCGTAGGGTATCTAAATGTATACAGTAGCTACTGTACATTATGCTGGAGGACCGTGGGGTATCTAAATGTATCCAGTAGCTACTGTACATTATGCTGGAGGACCGTGGGGTATCTAAATGTATACAGTAGCTACTGTACATTATGCTGGAGGACCGTGGGGTATCTAAATGTATCCAGTAGCTACTGTACATTATACTGGAGGACCGTGGGGTATCTAAATGTATCCAGTAGCTACTGTACATTATGCTGGAGGACCGTAGGGTATCTAAATGTATCCAGTAGCTACTGTACATTATGCTGGAGGACCGTGGGGTATCTAAATGTATCCAGTAGCTACTGTACATTATGCTGGAGGACCGTGGGGTATCTAAATGTATACAGTAGATACTGTACATTATACTGGAGGACCGTGGGGTATCTAAATGTATACAGTAGCTACTGTACATTATGCTGGAGGACCGTGGGGTATCTAAATGTATACAGTAGCTACTGTACATTATGCTGGAGGACCGTGGGGTATCTAAATGTATCCAGTAGCTACTGTACATTATACTGGAGGACCGTGGGGTATCTAAATGTATCCAGTAGCTACTGTACATTATGCTGGAGGACCGTAGGGTATCTAAATGTATACAGTAGCTACTGTACATTATGCTGGAGGACCGTGGGGTATCTAAATGTATACAGTAGCTACTGTACATTATGCTGGAGGACCGTGGGGTATCTAAATGTATCCAGTAGCTACTGTACATTATGCTGGAGGACCGTGGGGTATCTAAATGTATACAGTAGCTACTGTACATTATGCTGGAGGACCGTAGGGTATCTAAATGTATCCAGTAGCTACTGTACATTATACTGGAGGACCGTGGGGTATCTAAATGTATCCAGTAGCTACTGTACATTATGCTGGAGGACCGTAGGGTATCTAAATGTATACAGTAGCTACTGTACATTATGCTGGAGGACCGTGGGGTATCTAAATGTATACAGTAGCTACTGTACATTATGCTGGAGGACCGTGGGGTATCTAAATGTATCCAGTAGCTACTGTACATTATGCTGGAGGACCGTGGGGTATCTAAATGTATACAGTAGCTACTGTACATTATGCTGGAGGACCGTGGGGTATCTAAATGTATACAGTAGCTACTGTACATTATGCTGGAGGACCGTGGGGTATCTAAATGTATACAGTAGCTACTGTACATTATGCTGGAGGACCGTGGGGTATCTAAATGTATCCAGTAGCTACTGTACATTATACTGGAGGACCGTAGGGTATCTAAATGTATCCAGTAGCTACTGTACATTATGCTGGAGGACCGTGGGGTATCTAAATGTATACAGTAGATACTGTACATTATGCTGGAGGACCGTAGGGTATCTAAATGTATCCAGTAGCTACTGTACATTATACTGGAGGACCGTGGGGTATCTAAATGTATACAGTAGCTACTGTACATTATGCTGGAGGACCGTGGGGTATCTAAATGTATACAGTAGATACTGTACATTATGCTGGAGGACCGTGGGGTATCTAAATGTATACAGTAGCTACTGTACATTATGCTGGAGGACCGTGGGGTATCTAAATGTATACAGTAGCTACTGTACATTATGCTGGAGGACCGTGGGGTATCTAAATGTATCCAGTAGCTACTGTACATTATGATGTAGGACCGTGGGGTATCTAAATGTATCCAGTAGCTACTGTACATTATGCTGGAGGACCGTGGGGTATCTAAATGTATCCAGTAGCTACTGTACATTATGCTGGAGGACCGTGGGGTATCTAAATGTATCCAGTAGCTACTGTACATTATGCTGGAGGACCGTGGGGTATCTAAATGTATACAGTAGATACTGTACATTATGCTGGAGGACCGTGGGGTATCTAAATGTATACAGTAGCTACTGTACATTATGCTGGAGGACCGTGGGGTATCTAAATGTATACAGTAGCTACTGTACATTATGCTGGAGGACCGTGGGGTATCTAAATGTATACAGTAGCTACTGTACATTATGCTGGAGGACCGTGGGGTATCTAAATGTATCCAGTAGCTACTGTACATTATGCTGGAGGACCGTGGGGTATCTAAATGTATACAGTAGCTACTGTACATTATGATGGAGGACCGTGGGGTATCTAAATGTATACAGTAGATACTGTACATTATGCTGGAGGACCGTGGGGTATCTAAATGTATACAGTAGCTACTGTACATTATGCTGGAGGACCGTGGGGTATCTAAATGTATACAGTAGCTACTGTACATTATGCTGGAGTTGATGATAAAACCCAACGCTTCACAGGCTGTGCTCTCAGCGCCGTGGATTTATTTTGCCACCGGGAGATCGGAGTTAGAACTTAGAACCATCTCTGCATACAAAATAATAGCAGATATACAAGTTTGCACCACATCACTCAACACCAGCCAGCCTTCACCCATAAATCCTTATAGCCCATTGCATTCAGATGATTGTGATTGAGATTGTAACCAAATGAACAGCACTGGCTGCGCATGTCGGTATGGGTTTAAATATCCAAACGTAGTCATGGCGGTAACTTGGGTCATTCATTTAGGCTGCAGTGCTATAGCCTCATTGTCAAAGATGTATTGAATTCCACATTCCCTCAAAGACTGCTTTGTAAACAGGTAGTCAGACATTAAGGTAGCCTCCTCTTTGATTGAGTCTACTCTAGTTTACTGAATTTCCCCCTTGGGATAATAAAGGTATCTATCTATAACTATCTTGTCAACTCTGACTTTGCGTTTACATTCACGAAGGGAATGTTTGGACCCCAAAACAATATTCTTTCAGCTATGGTTTGGCATCACTGGTGAATGCCTGTAGGGGAACTGTGTTTATGACTAATAAGACGGAATACAAAATGAACCATCTCTCAGGTCATGGTCCAGTCTGTGGTTTGTACAACCATGGTGGGTTCATTGTTACTTACTAGTTGTATTCATGGTTGATGTCTCACTCTCTCTCTCTCCCTCTCTCTCTCTCTCTCTCTCCCTCTCCCTCTCCCTCTCCCCCCCCCTCTCTCTCTCTCTCTCTCTCTCCCTCTCCCTCTCCCTCTCTCTCTCTCTCTCTCCAGGATCATGCTGGCGTCATTCACAGCCTGGACTCCATATCAGCCATGCTTCAGGAGTCTCTTCCTCTGCTGATGGAATGGATGGAGAACATCCAGAGGTGAGACATGGAGTTATGTCATACATCGTCACAGTCGGGTAGAAACCATGTTTAAACCATCACCATGTTTAAATGTTGAATCAGTGCTATTGAACACCCTTTACGTCTGTGTGTGGGCTTTATATTGAACCAAAGAAAGATGAAGTGAATTGACACGTAGAATGCAGAGAGACAGTGTAGCGCTATTCTATGATCCTATAGTTTACTGAGACGCTACGCTGTCTCTCTGCGTTCTATGATCCTATAGTTTACTGAGACGCTACGCTGTCTCTCTGCGTTCTATGATCCTATAGTTTACTGAGACGCTACGCTGTCTCTCTGCGTTCTATGATCCTATAGTTTACGGAGACGCTACGCTGTCTCTCTGCGTTCTATGATCCTATAGTTTACTGAGACGCTACGCTGTCTCTCTGCGTTCTATGATCCTATAGTTTACTGAGACGCTACGCTGTCTCTCTGCATTCTATGATCCTATAGTTTACTGAGACGCTACGCTGTCTCTGCGTTCTATGATCCTATAGTTTACTGAGACGCTACGCTGTCTCTCTGCGTTCTATGATCCTATAGTTTACTGAGACGCTACGCTGTTTGAGAGTGTACACATGGACCCTTAGAGGTCTGTAACTCTTGGGTGTACAAATCGAACCTAATCGATTGATTATTCCTATGGCACTAAAAGTTAGACCTGTAAGGGTAAAAAATAAAAATAAAAAGCGTGAAAAGATGTTGTGTCTGAAGAACTACTGTGAGCGAGGGTTCCATTGTTTATTTAACTTGTTCTTGTTTCATTGTTTCTTAGGAACGTGGAGGACAACAATATGATGTTGGTTGAGATGCGCGCTGAGCTGCGCTCTCAAAGGCAGTTGATGCAGCGACTGATGAAACTCCAACTGATGACAAACATTTGTGTCATCTTCTTGATTGCATCATGTTTCCTATAGAGCATCCCAGTGAGGTGTCGGAAGCAAGCTGGCCATTCATTTTCACCATTAGGGTTTTTCATTATCAGCCACAAAGTCGTAGCAATTCAATGTACACTTACCACTAGGCTGGTGGTTGTAAAATGGTTCTATATGCTCCTGTAGAAACTTAGTGGAAGAAATGAATGGGGAAAACGCTTCCGACACCAGAGTGAGGACGGGGTGGGGCTTCAACTGCGATGCTCTACAGAGGGTATGCACGTGATATCATCATCGTTAGGGCTGGGGTGGTATCGATTTTTAGTTATTGCGGTAATAACGGTATGGCGGTATCACGGTTACTTAATAGTAGTCTTTTAAAACATAATAAAGAATCGACCGCACACACTGTAACCAAGTGCCAATATTTATTTTAGGACGAAGAGTATGGGGAAACAACCGTTTCTCCCCAAAAAGTTTTGAATGGAAACAAATGAATACATATTGTTTTTACTCGACAAGCAGTATGCATTACATTACGATGGTATTGCCCTAAATATCATAACCAGAAGTTATTCAAGTAGTAAACATTTTGCCACTCGATTTGCCATTCACTTTATGCGTGTGCATATCCTCTATTTAGCTTTTTAGCTTTCCTTTCTTTTTGGAGTGCACTACGGTGTTAGCCTAGCTGAGCTAGACATCCCAGCCATGTTAAAACAAGGTAGGGATGCTAGATACTAGCAGTTAGTTAGCTAGATGCATTATCTAGGCTGGTTATACCAGGCTACTACGGTGTACCCTCTATAGACGCTTTTTAGCTTTCCTTTCTTTTTGGAGTGTATTCAAAATATGACCGTAGATAACATATCATGTGGTAAATGATATAAAAAATTATAATAATAATAATAATGGATAATACACATTGTGTGTGTATAGCACCTTCATTTCAAAGTGCTTTACAGAGCATACTGTAAATGCTTAACAGAAATGTTAAGTTAAATACACTGTCTCCTCATCACAACAATGTGCATGTCATTATCACTATTGTGCCTTGATAAGTTAAATACACTGTCTCCCTATCACAACAATTTGCTGTAATGATCACTGTTGTGCCTTGATAATAAAATGCTTTTTAAATAAATCTGCCTACAGCAGTGCTTCTCAATCAGTGGTCCTTGAGGGGTTCCAGGGGGTCCCCAGCTAAATGGAGAGTTGGTAACCAAATGGACCCTTATAGATCTTTAACTCTTGGGAGCATAAAATTAAACCAAATTTGTTTTTATTTTACACTGAGTGAAAGTGTTAATTTGCATTACTTGATTCAAAAGAATTTATGCAATCAGAGAATGTAGAAGAATTGTTATTTGGATCAAGGTTTGCCTGTTATCTCCTATGGCAGTAATTGTTGAGGACTGGACATCATTTTACCCAACGACAACAACAGTTTGGGGTCAGGCTAAATTAGCCTGGATCCAGCCTGTTCGCTCCGTTCCACATTTTGCATGGTCTCTGATGCGTAGAGACAATACAAAATGTGGAATGGAGCGAACAGGCTGGATCCAGGCTAAGGCTAAATATCATCTGGTTGTAATTCAAATGCTGACTAAATGTTGAATGGTTGGAAACCACTGGCTTACAGTATGTCTACTATATACTATGTGTGAGTACTTCTTTAGACAGATTTTACTTTTTTAAACAAGATAAATATATTTTCATTTTTATTGCAAGAACAGTGGCTTCCATTATAACAAATTGAAAACATGTTTGTACGTTTTACAGACAGTATCACACTGTTGTCTGCACATTCAATGTTTTAAATAATATTAGATGTATAAAAAAAATATCACTTTACCAACACTTATCAAACTATTGATTTAGGTGCTTCCACTGCCTTCACTCTGGTGCCACCATGTGGCGAAGTATTGTCAAAATGTTTGATAAAATACAGGGTTTGAATGATCATCTGTTTCAGGTGGAAACGTCATAATATGAATGAGGGTCATGTGAGAAATGAGGGGTGGAGGTAGTGGTTTGGCAGCCCAATGAGTGTGTGTGCAAAGTTTGGCATGGATCGGGGCAACGGTGGCGGAGATATGAGAAGGGCAAAAGTGTGACCTGTTGTTTTTGTTGACGAGACTAACGAAAATGATTTCGTTGACGCCCCTTTTTTTCACGTTTATGACGTAACGTTAACGAGCTAAAATCTCCAGTCTGGTGACGAAAATATGACGAGACGAATGAGTGTTTTCTTTGACTAGACGAGACTAAACCAATAATGTTAGTGTGTGGACGAAGTCAAAATGCAGGACCATTTTCTGCCATTCCGTCCGTTTCGTCATATTTTGGGGACCGTACCTATGTTCCCCAGGTTCTATGTTCCCCAGGTTCTATGTTCCCCAGGTTCTATGTTCCCCAGGTTCTATGTTCCCCACCCTGCTCCTCAAAAAAAGGTTCTATGTTCCCCACTAAACCAAATAAAGGTTCTATGTTCCAGCTCACAAAAAATGCAGGAAATGGTGGGCGCAAACCAAAAATGCAGGTAATGGTGGGCCCTGGTAATGGTGGGCCCTGGGCAATTAGCCTTCGGTATATCCTTTTCAATAGAGGCATGATCAACATTAGCCATCATCTGCAGTTTCCAGGTGCTTTATTTATAAAGCAGATAAGAAAAGTGTTTTACACACAAAAGTAAATAGGTCTACAATTATACAAGCTGAAAGGACAACTTCACCCATTTTCAACTATCATAGTATTTGTAATTGTTTCTTGCATTTTTGTATGAGCGGGGAACATAGAACCTTTTTTTTAGGTAAACGGGGAACATAGAACCTTTTCTTTAGATAGATAGATAGATAGATAGATAGATACCTTTATTATCCCAAGGGGGAAATTCAGTTGTCCAGTAGTAGCACAGCAGTATACAGTTATTTACAAAGTTACAGAGAAGTAAGAAAAAATAGATAAGAGGGAAAGAAACAAGAGAACAAAAAAAAGAGCAGTACAGTACCAATAAAGAGAAGGTGCATCAATAGAGGGGGCGAATAATATATAAGTATATATACATAAAGTGTCTTGCAAAAAAGACCATAGCAGTCAATGCTAGTTAGTGCAAACAAGTATCTCACTGTCATTGTTAAACAAAGCAAAAATACTCAGAAACTACCAACACAAACTAATAGTGCAAAGTCAAAAAAAATCAGTGCGAAAAAAGAAGAAACTAGGAAGCGTGTCACCGCAAGACGCACATGAGCACTCTTCCTGGACGGTCCTTTTGGGTCAAAGTCAATACAGCAATAGTTCCTTAGAGGTCAATGTCAATACAGCAAAGGTTCTTTGATTAGATTAGAGTTTATTTGTCATTGTAACAATACAGTACAGGCACAGGCACAGTTTCATTGTCAACGATCAACTCATTTCCAAAGTACAGTACACATACAAGCACCTTCACAGTACAACGAAATGAATTTGTGCATTTAAGGGTGCACGGCTGCTGCCATTCCACGGCGCTGCCACTAGCCCTTTCTTGCTTAAGGAAAAAAAGATTTTGAGAGGGGGGGGGTGCAAGCTGTGTTTAATGTGTAACATTGTTTTCTCACTCAACTGTAAACAAAACAACATACAGTGTATTGAGGGTTTATGTACATGTCTAAAGTGACAACGTAAGGACTTGACTTTTTTTAACCTCTGAAATGACAAATTAAATTGACAAAGGGTCAAATTGTCAAATATTAGAGGCTGAAAAAAAATAGCAGATCTACGTGCTCACAATGCCTCACAACGTGAGGCGTTGTGAGCATGTAGATCTGCTATTTTGACAATAGAACCGTGATATACAAAATGTTATGCCTCATCTCCTAGTGCTCGTCAGGGTGGGGGGTCCCCAGTTAAAATATGATTATTTTGGGGGTCGCAGCCAGAAAAGGTTTAGAACCACTGCCTTATTGACTATGTTTCATTTATTTATTTAAAGACACATTTTTCTTTTTGACTAAAACTATTGACTAAAACTGGACTAAAACCTTTGTGTGGGTTCGTCGACTAAAACTTGACCAAAACCTTTTGAGTTTTAGTCGATTAAAACTAGACTAAAACTATCATGGATATAAATGACTAAAATCTGACTAAAACGAAGAAGCATTTAGTCAAAAAGACTAGGACTAAGACTAAATCTAAAATGCCCGCCAAAAACAACACTAGACTGACTGACAGCCAGTGGAGGTTTTGATAGTAACTGCGACCTCACGGTCGCAACAAACCCAGCTGTCACATATTCCCCTAGGGATTTTGACTTTCAAAATGTGTTAGATGTGTTTCTAGACACCTCTACTAACACATTGGTGAAGAAGCTTCTTGGTAAGGAATCTATTCCCATATTGAATGAATATCCTCTGACTATCAATCACTGATGCTGTGCATGTCTTAAGTTCTGGCCCTGGGTCTCATTCAGGAACCTGCCCACCAGTGACATCATCATCATTGATTCCAAGCTTTAGTCCAGTAAAAATAAAGCTGAGGTTGGAAAAAATTGTGTTATTTAGTTTTTCAACTGATTCTGACAGGGAATTAGGTCTACTAGCCAGGATAAAAAATCTACCATGATCTGCTCACTGCAAATACCCACAGTGGCCAAATCAAGTTGGGCTCCCATCGACTTTCTATACAGGAGGAAAAATCAGCTTTAAGTAGGATGTGAGGGGTCTAACTAGGGGTTTGTCATGATGCTGAATCCATTGCAAGCATTTGTTTTGCACAAAAAACATTAATTGGCCCCAGAAAACGCCCACAAAACTGATGAAAAGTGATGACTCAACACTTTTCATCACTAAACCATCATTTTCTGGGGCCATTTTTAGCCCAAGGAATGTTTTTTGTGCAAAACAAATGCTTGCAATGGATTCAGCATCATGACAAACCCCTAGTTAGACCCCTCACATCCTACTTTTTTCTGGGTATTTTCCTCCTGTATAGAAAGTCGATGGGAGCCCAACTTGATTTGGCCACTGTGGGGATTTTTTTTATCCTGGCTAGTAGACCTAATTTCCTGTCAGAATCAGTTGAGAAACTAAATAACACATTTTTTTCCAACCCGAGTGGATTTTTTTCCCTAGAATTACTAGACTACTAGTAGAAACAGCAGACTTTCTCATCGTGGAGCAGGCTGACATAGAAGCAGTTTTTTTGTTGTTTTTGCATTCATTAAATAATAATTTTAAGTCTTGTTTGGAATTACCAAACCTGCTATGCGATGATGGGATTGATAGACAGGTTTCTGAAATGTCTCTAGCCCACTAATGAGACACAGAGTGAGCAGATACATATTATAATGATGAGCATTAGTGAGGACCAATTAAATGACAATAAGGTTGAAATGGGTGAAGTTGTCCTTTAAATAATAGTAACAGATGTGCATTAATCATCTAAGTCAATGTACAAAGGTATAAGCATACAAATATACATTCTGCAGAATGGCCATTCCCGAAGCAGATCATGTTATTGGACTCTTAATTATTGTCTCCACCAGCCGAAGGCATGGGGGAGAGTATGTTTTCCCGTCCGTCCGTCCGTCCGTCCGTCCGTCCGTCCGTCCGTGCGTGCGTGCGTGCGTCCTCGCAGTTTGTTACCACCTAATCTCAGTCGCCGTTGGCCCGGTCGCTGCCAAAATGAGCACACACACTCCCTGGATGCCAATTCACTGTTTGTCAGCCTTCTGATTGGTCCCTGAGACTCCCTGACTGGCCAACCAGAAAAAAAACATTCACTTTTTGCTATCGGGGGTGGAGTTTGTGCAGTGGAGAATGTTGCTTTAGGCTTTCAACAACGGTCCGCTCTGCGCGACACGGCGTGCGTCTAGTACGGCCACGCGAGGTGATAGCGATCTCGCTCATCATAATGAATAAGCTTCAACAAACTAGTTCACATGGACCTTATCAATGTAACTAAGAGTTACGATTGGGTACATATATTTTAAATGGGCAGAATTACAAAAGCCAGCCTATTATGTGAGGAGAACTATAATCTGGCTGTCATCTTCCTACCCAAGATGCACTGCGCTTTCTCTTTCTATTTCTATTCTCTCTCTGATCCAGAGGATTAAACTAATTAAAACATATTTTCGGGGGAAAACTACTTTTTTGCTATGTAATTACTGTACCTTTCTCTTCCCTTTTTATTAATATCACATAGATGTTTTTCCTTTGGTACTTTAAATTGCAATAATGAGGCTATGAAGAAAAAAAAATCCCATTCACTGCCACTATAAAAACAATCTGCCCAGGGTCAAATGTCCCACCATAGTAACAGGGCAGAATGGGGCGGGATTTGCAAAAGCCTGAATTCAGAACCTCTGACCCACATTTTTCAAATGGGCCTGTTCTAGTGCCACCATGAGGCTGATGTTCTACTCTTACAGATTTTTTCCAAAAATCCTACAAATCGTTAGGCAGTATCTCGACAGACATGTGATCGACACGGATCTGTCCGATTC
This sequence comes from Nannobrachium achirus, assembly GCF_963921795.1. Classification (NCBI taxonomy): domain Eukaryota; kingdom Metazoa; phylum Chordata; class Actinopteri; order Myctophiformes; family Myctophidae; genus Nannobrachium; species Nannobrachium achirus. The sequence goes on from NC_137828.1 coordinate 1,725,977, forward strand.
TGCATATTCCATCCTGATTGGCTAAGATTGGCTTTAGTCAGGGGCGTTAGGGAGATGACATGGTAATGTCGTGCTAATTAGTCTAAGAGCGCCAAATTTTGTACAGATGTAGCCCAGGGTATGCTCTAATGATTTAGCTAGGGCGCCCGAGTCTGCGACATTCGGGGTCGCCACAGCGGCCAAATCAAGTTGGGCTCCCATCGACTTTCAATACAGGAGGAAAATACCCAGAAAAACACTTTTCTTATGGGTATTTAAGTAGGATGTGAGGGGTCTAACTAGGGGTTTGTCATGATGCTGAATCCATTGCAAGCATTTGTTTTGCACAAAAAACATTCCTTGGGCTAGAAATGGCCTCAGAGAACAATGCATATATGGGTGAGCATTCATGTTAGTCGGAGGCCTTAGGGTTTTTTTCTCGTGCTAATCAGTCTAAAAGCACCAAATTTTGCACAGATGTAGCTCAGGGCATGCTCTAATGATTTAGCTAGGGCGCCCGAGTCGGCGACCTTCGGGGTCGCCACAGCTCCAGAAAACACCCACAAAACTCTGAAAAGTGATGACTCATCACTTTTCATCACTAAACCATCGTTTTCTGGGACCCCGAAGTGTTTCTTAAAAAGCGACTGCACAGTCTAGCCACTAGAGAAAAAGTGGTGGAATAATAATAATAGTAACTAGAAAATAGTGTTCCTTCGAAACAATTGTGGGCTCGCTTCAAGCCAGAAAACAATGGCTATAAAAGTACAAAATGTCAAGATCGCAGGCAGTGCTCTCTTTGACGTTACTGACACAATCGGACGCTGCATGCATGATTTGAGGCATTTTGTTCCAAAAATGTGTTATGCAAAAGTTGACCCGCTGGTGGCGCTATAACAGGCCAATGTGAGAAGGGTGGCATCTGTTCCTTGACCTAGTGGGAATGTGCTTGCAAGATTTCACGCACATCACAGGCTGTGTTCATGATTTGAGGTGTTTTTGGCCACTTTATCGCTGCTTGCAGCTATATTTATTATTATTATTATTTTATTATTTTTTTGTGTGCACTTCATAGGCATGTTAGATAAAGGTCCTTAGATTGTGTGTAGAATGTTTCATGAAAATTGCAAAAAAAATCCCAGAATAAAAACGGGATTAAGCGTTTCACAAACTGCTCAAAATGATATAGCGCCCTCCTTTGGCCAATTGGGGTAAGATTGGTTTTAGTGATATTTGGACTAACCCAGTATTTCATCTTGAAAATGTGACTTTGCACATACATATGTTTTAAAGGCAGAAGAATAATTTGCATAAAACTGCAATATTCATTGAATTATTAAAAAAGCATGTTTCAATTTAAAGTTCATGTAAAAAAAGTTGTGTGCACGTGACGCGAAAATTTCAGAATAAAAGTGTGTTTAAGTGTAACACCTGTCCCAGGTAGCTATGAGAGTTCTTGTGTAGAAGTACACTGGGCGGGGCCTGAGTTCGTTTTATGAAATGGCGTGGACTACCTGTAGTCTAACTTATTAACTATTTAATTGGGTACTTAAGTAATTTTAATTCAACTGGCTGTGCCTCCATATAAACTTAGAGAATATAATCAAATTACTCCTCAAAAGTACTGTATGTACCCATAATTGCCGGACTATAAGCCGCGGCTTTTTTCCCATGTTTTGAACCCTGCGGCTTATACAACGGTGCGGCTTATATACCGATTTTTACAGCAAACGGTCAGTTAGTTAGTTTTACAATGGTCTTTAACAAGGATTTATATATAGATTTGTACAGCTAACAGCCACCAGGGGTGCTCTAGCTGGAAGCAGGAAGGACACCTGCGGCTTATAGTCAGGTGCGGCTTATATATGTAAACATTTGTTTTTTGTTCTAAATTTAGCTGGTGCGGCTTATATTCAGGTGCGGCTTATAGTCCAGCAATTACGGTAACTCTTGCTTTTAAACACCTTTTAAATACGTATTTCCCAATATGAATTAAATCAATACCAAACATGAATTATATTAATACCAAACATGAATTCTCTGTGAGCTATTATGACACAACAAGGTTACTTTAACTATAACTACCCAACATAGGCAGGAATATTTATTATACAAAAACAATAAAATATGACTAGTGTCTCAAAATGCAGTATGAAAGATGAAATAAAATAAAAAAAAGATTGCGAATGTGAATACGCAAGAATCAACAGGTCACACAATAAATGGGCCCCCCTCACACTGTCACACACACACCTGACTTGCAAGTGTCCTTTAGTGACCCTAAACTGAACGCTTGTTGCAGGCCTGAGTCGTGGCTTGGGTGCGTTGAGGCCTACAAACTGTAGTGGCCGCTTCACTTGATCTCACAGGCAGGAAATAAAATGCACATGCTCAATGTACAGTACTCACGACGCCATGGTTACGTAGGAAGTTACGTTTGGTGAGGGCATGATGGGGGGAAGCAGCAGAGGGAACAGCAACACAGGTCAATCAGTCCAGAAGAATCAGTCCAGGAGAAACTCAGTCCAGAAGAAGAAACAGTAGGGACCTCACTCTACAGCTGGGCAAAGTGTTCCACGCTCACTTGCCAGTGTCCTGAAGCAAATACATCAGCTAAGCCACAAGTCCAAAATACTACATCATGAAGAGATAGTGGTAGCTTGTACTTAATCCAATGACTTAAAATGCCAAGCTATGCATTTACAACACAATACAAAGCTCTTTGATGTTGTGGAAGTACAAATGGCTAATCACAATTTGCAAACACATTAACTGTTACATTCCAACATTTAGTTACAGCAACAGAAACAATACACAGGCATATATTTACCTCTTGCAGATCAATAATGTTCACACCAACAGGATAACTGGTCATCAACCAAGGTTACAAACATTTATGTCTTGACACAGGCTTCACAGAACAAACTGTGACTTCACACTCTGGCTGTCTGAGTTGGAATGACTGATTAGAGAGAAAAGGACTGATCTAGTACACCTGTTCCCCTAGCAGCTAGCAGGATCTGAGAACCCACCCTTCCAACTGGAACTGGACTCATGATTGGCTGTCAATTAAGCACGAACAAATCAAAACAAAAGAAACACAAGATTGACACATGCTGCTGCTCACAAGCTAGGCTGTGAGACTGCAATACATGCGACCTGGGCTGGGCTGTGTACACTTCAAACAAACCATGCCCTTCTGCATACATTTAGTCAGGGGATATCTTTAGAAATAGTGTCAAATCCTGGAATAAATTCCTTACCAAAAAAATTCTTCACCAATGTGTTTGTAAAGGTGTCTAGTAGTAGTAACACATCTCACAAAGACTGAAATTCAGTTTCCCTAGGAAAATCTTTGACAGCTAGGGTAATTCTGGGTCTCATTCACTCACTTCTGGGTCTCATTCACTCACTATACACTATATACTATAGGGTAAAAAATCACTCCCAAAAAATATGCTTTAAGTGGGATGTGAGGGGTCTAACTAGGTGTTTTTAATTATTCTGAATCCATTGCAAGCATTTGTTTTGCACCAAAAACATTCCTTGGGCTAGAAATGGACCCCCATACCACTGTCTGATAAATAAATAATGACAATATATAAAGTGTGCTCGCCTTTCAGGCGAGCACACAATGATGAAGTACAATATCAATGAGTGGCCTTTGCCACTGCGTGGCTTGGCCACTAACAAGCATCAAAAGTAGCAGATCTACAAGCTCAGAACGCGTTGCTTCGCGCTGCCTATAGAGCTTGTAGATCTGCGACTTGTAATGCTTTTGTGTGACGCTGTAGTGTGAGATCAAGTTGGGACGTTTATTTATTCAAAAACTAAAAGTTACAATACGGAGATAATGGTTTCTGCCCGACAACAACAATATTCAAGTATTATAAGAAGGCACAAATAAGGAGTTCCACTTCACTGCTTTCCATGTTATTACAGACTAAAACACATTATAAAGATTAATTCATTATTAGCTTTGAATCTTTTATTTATTTATTTATTTAAGCACTGTAAATCAACAAACCCCTGCCTAACGGTTTCTGAACACAGCCCTCCGATGAGACACAGATAAGTAGGGAAAACAATATAATTTTATCATGAGCATTAGGACCAATGTTATGAAGATATGATGGAATGGAAACTGGCTGTGACTGCAGTACCGCAGTGCACTGGGAACTGCAGCTACAGCTAAGAAAACAATAAAAAGCTTTCTAAACCTCTCAAAAATCAGGGCCGTTTTTTTCTGCACAGGCACGTTAGGCACTGTGCCTAGGGCCCGTATTTTCTTTTTGAAAGACAAAACTGAAAGACAAACTACTGAGAAGTGTCACATGGAGATGCATCGTGAGCTTGTAGATCTAGCTTGTAGATGTGTATAAGGCTGTAATCTCTCAAGAACAGATGTGGTGCTACACTAGGACATTTTAAGGTATTTAAACAGGTCAGTAGCCTATCATATTTAAGACCCTAAATGGTCTATGCCTGCCGCCCCTAAAGGAATTCATAAAAAGGCAGCCTGATAGAGGACTCAATACGAGGGCAATCACTAGAGGGGGCTGAAGTACCGCTTTTGGAAAAAACACCCTTTCAGTTCAGGGCTGTTCAATCTGGAATGACCTATAATAAGAGATTTGTCATTTCCATCCTTCAAGTATAACCCAAAAAAAGGGTTACTTGACAATCAAACTTGTGACCATGTATAGTCTATACATATGTATATTTGTAATGAACATTTTTCTAATATAGGGTTCTGGTGCCAGTATGTGTTGTTTTTGTTTACAGGAGGAATAGTATGTATGTTTTTAAACACCCTCTCCTAATGTAGGGTTACTGTTTGTTGGTATGTGTTGTTTTGCCTTCATGTGGGGACTACGGATGAAATGTAGCATTCTAGTGTCCATTAATATGCATTGTCCCGTCTAAATAAACACATAAAGTAAAGTAAAGGAACCAAACAGAGAGGGCGCTGTTTTTCTTTGATGATGGCTGGCCAGATTGATGAGGCTGAAGTGGTTGTTGCATGTTTTGTAATCACTATTAGAATCTACACAGTAGTCTAACTAGTAACTAAAGACTAAGTCAAATAATTGTAGTGGAGTAAAAGTAAACATGTTGCCTCTGAGATGTAGTGGAGTAGAAGTAAAAGTATCGTAAATCGAAATACTCAAGTAAAGTAAAAAATACCTTAACATTGTATGGGGGGGGGGGGGGGGGTAGAGTGCTCTAGTGTTTACATATGAGCTGGAGGGGAACAATTTACATTATATTAGGCTATTAATTATTGTTTAGTGACCCGTTTTTAACCGAGAAAAATAACCAATTTCACGCGAGTGCACATGGGGGGGGCAGGCCTGAAAATCGGCCTGTGCCTAGGGCCCAGTTTGACATTAATACGGCCCAGTCCAAAATGCCAGCATGGGACTTTTGGGGTGATGGGGCACTGGTGAGCTTGACTTGTGTGCCACCGCAAAATGCAGATCTACAAGTTCACATAATACACTGCTGTGCCAATCATGGTGAAACACATTGTGAGCGTGAAGATCGTCTATTTGCGGTGACATTTGAAATGACATCACACGAAACAATTCCTTGTCAAAGCAACGACGGACAATGTTTTCTAAAGCTTTTATTGGAACATTCATTAGAAAAAAATCTTTACATAATAATACATCTTTGACAAAAAAAAAAGTGACAATTCATTAAAACAAAGAAACAGAAGAATGAAGAGATGTACAGTACAGATGCAGAAGCCAATCGGAGCGCTGAGAAGTCATTAAATATCGTGGCGTTATTTTCTTTTTTTAGAGCGGAAACTAAGAAGAGGAAATAGAAAAGCTGTGTTTGTGTGTGTGTGTGTGTGTGTGTGTGTGTGTGTGTGCGTACGTGCGTGCGTGCGTGCGTGCGTGCGTGTGCTGTCTTCCTCCACATAATCGTTTCCACGTTGAAAAATGTTCATATATTTTCAAACATCTTTAAAAGTAGTGGAAATAGCCGATCTACAAGCTCACAACGCCTCGCCGTGCGACGCGTTGTGAGCTTGTAGATTTTTCCACTATTTCCACTATCAATGTTCTTTTTTTAAGTATAAAGTTGTCAAATATGTCAGTCATTTCGTTGTATATTTAGGTTATGTGTCATATCTACCATGTGCAACTTCAAAGCCTAAAAGCCAAACAGAAATGTAATTGTCAACGACAAAAAAACACAAATTAAATCGTTAATCGCAGTTATTTGAGTGACAATTAATCGTCACGTAAAATGTCGTGACGATTGTGACAGCCCCACATCCACAGTGACCAGTGATTGGTCCATATACTCGATCTTCCGCAGATAAAACAAAACAAAACAAAATTAATGCACACATGGCCTCATGCACACAGCGAGTCCGAATTCGTCCAGATTCTGACAATATTCTCCGTTCTTTCCGCGCGGAAAATCGGATCCTGTGTGTCGACAATCAGACACTTAAAGCTAGGAGGAGATTGTGTTTTCATGTCAGTCTGTGTGACAGAGTCTGTTTACGTGTAATTCTTGCGGTAGTCATCTTAGTCTGTGTGAAGGCCCTTTCCAACTGGCCGCGATAACGATAAAAGATAACGATAAAAAATATCGTTTTCAATCGAGGTGGATGGTATCATCCCCACCGCAACAATAAAGCCCTAATAATTGATGTGAACGCCAACATATCGTTATCTTTATCGCGTCCAGTGGGAAAGAAGCATTAGTTGTCTACTTTTAGCGATAAGTCGTCTGCACAGAGTCTGTGTGAGTTGTTACTTCTTGCGGTAGTCGTCAGCGTAGAGTCTATAAGTTGCTACTTCTTGTGGCAGTAGTCGAGCAAGTCGTTAGTCGTCTGCATAGAGTCTGTGAGTTGTTTGTTTCTAGCGGAATCGTCAGCGTAGAGTTGTTATACGTGTTTTACTTCTTGTGGTAGTCGTCTGCGTAGAGTCTGTAGAGGGGAGCACACATTGGACGCGGGCGGATGCGCAGCGTCGCGGTATCGACACGCGTGAAGTGCCGCGCGGTAACCCCGACTGGATGTGGCGCGCTGCCACACAGCACATCCATTTCCCCCGGTGGGGAGAACCATGGGAGAACATGTTCAGCGCACGGCAACGCTGGAAAAATAGAACAGCGGCGTATCGGCGCGGCAGGCAAGGCGGCAGACCCGCGGCTGCGCGCGTCTGACGCCGCCGGTGTGGGTTAGTTCATTGAAAATAATGGAGCCGTATGTTTTGACGCGTCGCCTCCACGCCACCTCCATGCCGCCTCCGTGTCCGGTGTGTGCTCCCCTTCAGTTGTTACTTCTTGCAGTCTGGGTAAGTTGGTAGTCGTCTGCGTAAAAGTGTTTTACTTCTTGCGGTCGTCATCTGAGTAGTCTGTTAAAGTTTACTTTTTGTGTAGAGTCTGTAAGTGTTTACTTCTAGCGGTAGTCGTCAGCGTAGAGTCATTATAAGTTGTTATTTCTTGCGGTAGTCATCAGCGTAGAGTCTGTAAGTTGTTTAATCATTGCGTAAAGTCTGTAAGTGGTTTACTTCTAGCGGTAGTCATCTGAGTAGAGTCTGTGTGAGTTTACTTTTTGCGTAGAGTCATTATAAATGGTTTATTTCTAGCGGTAAGTCCTCAGCGTAGAGTCTGTGTGAGTGGTTTACTTCTTGCGGTAGTCATCAGCATAGAGTCATTATAAATGGTTTTCTTCTAGCGGTAGTCGTCAGCGTAGTGTCTGTGTGAGTTTACTTTTTGCGTAGAGTCATTATAAGTGTTTTATTTCTTGCGGTAGTCATCTGCGTAGAGTCTGTGTGAGTTTACTTTTTGCGTAGAGTCATTATAAGTGTTTTATTTCTTGCGGTAGTCGTCAGCGTAGGCACGGTGGTCGTCCTGCTCGGGGTACTGGTCTCCGTAGCCTCTCAGCAGGTCCTGGAAGCTGGGCATGCCCTGCTGCCCGAGGTGGGCGGGGTAGGGCAGGTAGGGCTCCTCCTGGTGGCCGCTCTGGAAGGGCTCCGTCTCGCTGGCGTCGCTCTCCTCCTCCTCCTCCTCCTGCTGCGTCTCGGCGGCGCGGGGCGGCTGCGGCGCCGCCTCGGCCTCGTAGCGGCGCAGCCGGCAGTCGCGGTCATACTCGGGGTCGCAGTGGGGGTTCTCGGGCTCCAGGACGCCGCTGCGCGAGCCGTCGGCGTTCACGTGAGGCTCGTAGGCCTCGGCCGGGTAGGCCTGGCCGCGGTGGGCGCCGGAGCGCGGCCGCGTGCCGCCGGCCGCGGGCTTCACGGGGGAGCAGTCGCGGTCGTAGCCGATGTAGCAGTCGTAGCCCTCCTTGGTCTTACCTAGAGGGAGGAGGAGCCATTGGGGAGCAAAGTTAGGGTCTCATTACTTTACTATACAGGAAAATAAATCTACTTTAAGTAGCATGTGGTTACGCGGTAATCATATTTTTGATTACCGCGACAACATCATAAATCACGCTTTTAGATTTTTTTTTGTCATAAATCAGGGTTATTGAACACCCTTTATATCTGTGTGTTGGTTAAAGTGGGCGTGACACGGCCAAAACAGCTAATTATGGCTATCAAATTAGCACATTTTTGTAATGATGTCATGTACCCCCATGTTAAATTACCCAATCAAATTAATTTATTGTAGTTACTGTACTGAAAGTAGTACTTTCTGTACAGTAACTGAATTAAATTAATGTGATTGGGTAATATGACGGGAGGGGGCGGAGTTGAGCGCTGAGTATTATCTAGTGAAACAACCCCAACAGAACTGTGCGAGGAGAAAATGCGACAATTCATAAAACGAATTTTAAAACAAGCAGTTCTAGGGGTAAAAATGTTATATAATCTGCTATAGAATTCCCCCTAACCGCGTACAGGGTACAAGTCTTCTAACAAAAAGGTGTCAGAGATTAGAACCAGTGTCCAACGTTCTCCTCGATCCACCGCAGCACAGACCACTTTTTAGCAGCCATCTCTGCTAAAAAGTGCTCCAGTGCTTCACCGGTGTCAGCTCCGGACCACTTTTTAGCAGCCATCTCTGCTAAAAAGTGCTCCAGTGCTTTCTTCCGAGCGCCTAATGGGTTTCCGAGGCTACCGGAGCTCCGGAGGACTGAAGTCTGTGGTAGCCTGTGTGTGTGCGTGTGTGTGCGTGTGTGTACACACACAATAGCTCTCGCAGTCGCAAATAGCCGTGCGGTGCAGCGCTAGCCGGGCTAAACGCTAACAACAAGGCATCAACATTGTGCGCGGCACCGCACGACGGACGAAGTATACATTCACTACTAACTGATACGGCCCCGCCTCCTTTTCAGACCGTTTGAAGAAAGACCACGTGACCTACTGTATCATAATGTTAAATTTCGGCCGGTGTCCCGCCCCCTTTAACATAATATTGAACCAATGGAAAGTAGTAAAAAGCCCTTTGGTCAAAACCTCCTAACTCCACTTGAGCTCATTTTACCGAAAATGAAACTAAATAAAAACAAAGCTTTGATGACTAAAACTAGGACTAAATATATTGACAATTTTGTCAACAAATAAAAACTAGACTAAAATTTCACGGTAGGGACTAGTGGAGAAGAGATCCAGTAGAACTAAAAGACAAGTCATTTTATGTTTGGTTGCACTCGGGTGTTGCACTCTGAAAATAGCAGATCTACAAGCTCACGTGTTGCACTCTGAAAATAGCAGATCTACAAGCTCACAACGCTTTGTGAGCTTGTAGATCGGCTATTTTCAGAGTGCAACCAAGTGTGTAAAATCAGACACCATCAAAATGTTTTGTCGACAAAATCAACTGTACATTTAGTCGACTAAAATATTATGATATTTAGTCGACTAAAACTAGACTAAAACTAAAACATTTCAGATGACAAAAAAATTACTACAACTAAATCGCATTTTATTCAAAAGACTGCAACTAAAACTAAATCAAAAATTTGATGCCAAAATTAAGGAGTTAGGAGGTATCGGCCGACAGCAGAGATATGGTCATACCGGGGGGTCCCAGTGGGTGGTGCTGTTGCGGCTCCTCCTGTGCTGGCTCCTCCTCCTCCCTGAAGAAGGGGTGTGGCTGTCGGGGGGGCGGGGCCTGGGGCGGGGGGCCGCCGCGGCGGTGCATGGCGGCCGCCGCCTCACGGAACATGGCGAAGGGGTCGCTGGGGTCGGCCTGGGGGGCCTGGGGGGGCGGGGCGGGGGGGCCCATGCGGGGGGCGTAGGGGTCAGAGCCCTGGGCCTGGGCCATGTAGTGACGCAACATCGCCAGCTGGTCGTTGGCGGGAGAGGGAGGAGGGGCCTGCCGGTACCTGGCGAAGGAAACAAAGGAGGGTGGAGCTTAAAGTCCCTATTACTGTTTCTGAGGTGGAGCTTAAAGTCCCTATTACTGTTTCTGAGGAGGAGCTTAAAGTCCCTATTACTGTTTCTGAGGAGGAGCTTAAAGTCCCTATTACTGTTTCTGAGGAGGAGCTTAAAGTCCCTATTACTGTTTCTGAGGAGGAGCTTAAAGTCCCTATTACTGTTTCTGAGGAGGAGCTTAAAGTCCCTATTACTGTTTCTGAGGAGGAGCTTAAAGTCCCTATTACTGTTTCTGAGGTGGAGCTTAAATCATAACTATCGCTGCGCTGCACCGCTGCTGTGCAAACTTAACACAGTTGAGCGTGTGTGACTGTATGTGCACCATAGAGTTATAGATGTGTGTGACTGTATGTGCGCCATAGAGTTATAGATGTGTGTGTGACTGTATGTGCGCCATAGAGTTATAGATGTGTGTGTGACTGTATGTGCACCATAGAGTTATAGATGTGTGTGTGACTGTATGTGCGCCATAGAGTTATAGATGTGTGTGTGACTGTATGTGCGCCATAGAGTTATAGATGTGTGTGTGACTGTATGTGTGCCATAGAGTTATAGATGTGTGTGTGACTGTATGTGCACCATAGAGTTATAGATGTGTGTGTGACTGTATGTGCACCATAGAGTTATAGATGTGTGTGTGACTGTATGTGCACCATAGAGCTATAGATGTGTGTGAGTGTATGTGCACCATAGAGTTATAGATGTGTGACTGTATGTGCACCATAGAGTTATAGATGTGTGACTGTATGTGCACCATAGAGTTATAGATGTGTGTGACTGTATGTGCACCATAGAGTTATAGATGTGTGACTGTATGTGCACCATAGAGTTATAGATGTGTGTGGCTGTATGTGCACCATAGAGTTATAGATGTGTGTGACTGTATGTGCACCATAGAGTTATAGATGTGTGTGACTGTATGTGCACCATAGAGTTATAGATGTGTGTGACTGTATGTGCACCATAGAGTTATAGATGTGTGTGTGACTGTATGTGCACCATAGAGTTATAGATGTGTGTGACTGTATGTGCGCCATAGAGTTATAGATGTGTGTGAGTGTATGTGTACCATAGAGTTATAGATGTGTGTGACTGTATGTGCACCATAGAGTTATAGATGTGTGTGAGTGTATGTGCACCATAGAGTTATAGATGTGTGTGACTGTATGTGCACCATAGAGTTATAGATGTGTGTGACTGTATGTGCACCATAGAGTTATAGATGTGTGTGACTGTATGTGCACCATAGAGTTATAGATGTGTGACTGTATGTGCACCATAGAGTTATAGATGTGTGTGACTGTATGTGCACCATAGAGTTATAGATGTGTGTGACTGTATGTGCACCATAGAGTTATAGATGTGTGACTGTATGTGCACCATAGAGTTATAGATGTGTGTGACTGTATGTGCACCATAGAGTTATAGATGTGTGTGACTGTATGTGCACCATAGAGTTATAGATGTGTGTGACTGTATGTGCACCATAGAGTTATAGATGTGTGTGACTGTATGTGCACCATAGAGTTATAGATGTGTGACTGTATGTGCACCATAGAGTTATAGATGTGTGTGAGTGTATGTGCACCATAGAGTTATAGATGTGTGACTGTATGTGCACCATAGAGTTATAGATGTGTGACTGTATGTGCACCATAGAGTTATAGATGTGTGTGACTGTATGTGCACCATAGAGTTATAGATGTGTGTGACTGTATGTGCACCATAGAGTTATAGATGTGTGTGACTGTATGTGCACCATAGAGTTATAGATGTGTGTGACTGTATGTGCACCATAGAGTTATAGATGTGTGTGACTGTATGTGCACCATAGAGTTATAGATGTGTGTGACTGTATGTGCACCATAGAGTTATAGATGTGTGTGGCTGTATGTGCACCATAGAGTTATAGATGTGTGACTGTATGTGCACCATAGAGTTATAGATGTGTGACTGTATGTGCACCATAGAGTTATAGATGTGTGTGACTGTATGTGCACCATAGAGTTATAGATGTGTGTGACTGTATGTGCACCATAGAGTTATAGATGTGTGTGACTGTATGTGCACCATAGAGTTATAGATGTGTGACTGTATGTGCACCATAGAGTTATAGATGTGTGTGAGTGTATGTGCACCATAGAGTTATAGATGTGTGTGAGTGTATGTGCACCATAGAGTTATAGATGTGTGTGGCTGTATGTGCACCATAGAGTTATAGATGTGTGTGACTGTATGTGCACCATAGAGTTATAGATGTGTGACTGTATGTGCACCATAGAGTTATAGATGTGTGTGACTGTATGTGCACCATAGAGTTATAGATGTGTGTGACTGTATGTGCACCATAGAGTTATAGATGTGTGACTGTATGTGCACCATAGAGTTATAGATGTGTGTGACTGTATGTGCACCATAGAGTTATAGATGTGTGTGACTGTATGTGCACCATAGAGTTATAGATGTGTGACTGTATGTGCACCATAGAGTTATAGATGTGTGTGACTGTATGTGCACCATAGAGTTATAGATGTGTGTGACTGTATGTGCACCATAGAGTTATAGATGTGTGACTGTATGTGCACCATAGAGTTATAGATGTGTGTGAGTGTATGTGCGCCATAGAGTTATAGATGTGTGTGACTGTATGTGCACCATAGAGTTATAGATGTGTGTGACTGTATGTGCACCATAGAGTTATAGATGTGTGTGACTGTATGTGCACCATAGAGTTATAGATGTGTGACTGTATGTGCACCATAGAGTTATAGATGTGTGTGAGTGTATGTGCACCATAGAGTTATAGATGTGTGTGGCTGTATGTGCACCATAGAGTTATAGATGTGTGTGACTGTATGTGCACCATAGAGTTATAGATGTGTGTGACTGTATGTGCACCATAGAGTTATAGATGTGTGTGAGTGTATGTGCACCATAGAGTTATAGATGTGTGTGACTGTATGTGCACCATAGAGTTATAGATGTGTGTGACTGTATGCACCATAGAGTTATAGATGTGTGACTGTATGTGCACCATAGAGTTATAGATGTGTGAATGTATGTGCACCATAGAGTTATAGATGTGTGTGACTGTATGTGCACCATAGAGTTATAGATGTGTGTGACTGTATGTGCACCATAGAGTTATAGATGTGTGTGACTGTATGTGCACCATAGAGTTATAGATGTGTGTGACTGTATGTGCACCATAGAGTTATAGATGTGTGTGACTGTATGTGCACCATAGAGTTATAGATGTGTGACTGTATGTGCACCATAGAGTTATAGATGTGTGTGACTGTATGTGCACCATAGAGTTATAGATGTGTGTGACTGTATGTGCACCATAGAGTTATAGATGTGTGTGTGACTGTATGTGCACCATAGAGTTATAGATGTGTGACTGTATGTGCACCATAGAGTTATAGATGTGTGACTGTATGTGCACCATAGAGTTATAGATGTGTGTGAGTGTATGTGCGCCATAGAGTTATAGATGTGTGTGACTGTATGTGCACCATAGAGTTATAGATGTGTGTGACTGTATGTGCACCATAGAGTTATAGATGTGTGTGACTGTATGTGCACCATAGAGTTATAGATGTGTGACTGTATGTGCACCATAGAGTTATAGATGTGTGTGAGTGTATGTGCACCATAGAGTTATAGATGTGTGTGGCTGTATGTGCACCATAGAGTTATAGATGTGTGTGACTGTATGTGCACCATAGAGTTATAGATGTGTGTGACTGTATGTGCACCATAGAGTTATAGATGTGTGACTGTATGTGCACCATAGAGTTATAGATGTGTGTGACTGTATGTGCACCATAGAGTTATAGATGTGTGTGAGTGTATGTGCACCATAGAGTTATAGATGTGTGTGACTGTATGTGCACCATAGAGTTATAGATGTGTGTGACTGTATGTGCACCATAGAGTTATAGATGTGTGTGACTGTATGCACCATAGAGTTATAGATGTGTGTGACTGTATGTGCACCATAGAGTTATAGATGTGTGACTGTATGTGCACCATAGAGTTATAGATGTGTGACTGTATGTGCACCATAGAGTTATAGATGTGTGAATGTATGTGCACCATAGAGTTATAGATGTGTGAATGTATGTGCACCATAGAGTTATAGATGTGTGACTGTATGTGCACCATAGAGTTATAGATGTGTGTGGCTGTATGTGCACCATAGAGTTATAGATGTGTGTGACTGTATGTGCACCATAGAGTTATAGATGTGTGTGACTGTATGTGCACCATAGAGTTATAGATGTGTGTGACTGTATGTGCGCCATAGAGTTATAGATGTGTGAATGTATGTGCACCATAGAGTTATAGATGTGTGAATGTATGTGCACCATAGAGTTATAGATGTGTGACTGTATGTGCACCATAGAGTTATAGATGTGTGTGGCTGTATGTGCACCATAGAGTTATAGATGTGTGTGGCTGTATGTGCACCATAGAGTTATAGATGTGCGCTGCAGCACAACATTCAGACAGTTGAGCGTGTGAGTGTGTGTGTCTGCTGTGGCGTGTGCAATTATTAATATTACCTGCCGTATTATTACTATTATTATAATTATTAATATATTACCTGGCGTAAGGGTCGCTGGCGGCTGGGGGCGGGGCTTGGCGGTACATGGCGTACTGGTTGGCCTGAGTGGGAGGAGCCTGACGGTACCTGGATGAATGGAAAGGGTTAATTAGAATGTTATTGCTTATCTAATCTGGTCCTAAAACTGTTTACAAAATCAACTTGAATCGGCTTAAATCAGGACTTTGTCAAGATTTGAAAGAATTGTTATTTTTTAATCAACGTTTTCCTGTTTATCTCTCCTATGGCACCAACACCAACAACAACATTGCAACTGGCAAAAACAAACCTAGCCCAGCCTCCCCTGACCCTTCTCTGTATTTACCTACTGTATATATTCTTTGCACTGTTTATGTTATTTTTATTTACTTTTTTTTGTTTTACCATATCTACTGCATAGTACTCTGTTCTATCTGTCTGTCATTCAATGTTATATGAGATACTTCAATGGTTTCCTGTGGAAATAAGCTTAGTGTTTTCATGGATCTCCTTTTAGTTGACCTTGTACCAGTGAACTGTACTGTCATGAAACTGTACCTTTTTCTATGCAAACTTCTAATAAAGTTGTCAATCAATCAATCAATCAATCAATCAATCAATACAGCATGGAATTGTGGGCAAACTCTTATGCAAGGTCAACAAAATATTCTATATTTTGTGTCAGTGGGGTTAAATGTGATCAAACGGTTCTGTGGCTGAAATGCTGGATAAATGCATGGATCTTGATGTGAAAAATGTTGGACTGGACTGAAAACATGCCCTTTTTGCAAAAGGAACCCTGATTACCTTGCATAAGGGTCTCTGGTCCTCTGTGCTAGAGTTCTCAACGGGCCTGAAAATTAAGGCCCGGCCCTAATTGGGCCCTAACTGGGCAGGCCCGAGGCCCTACCCGACCCTACTAGTTAGCATACATTTTAGGCCCTACCCGGCCCAAAAACCTTCGGGTCGGGTATGGTCGGGAGTAATATTAATAAAATAATAAAAACTAATATTTAATTTTTTCATTGAGCCCGAGGCCCTACCCGGCCCGACTAATTAGCATACATGTTAGGCCCTACCCTACCCTAAATGTTGGTCGGGTTCGGGTATGGTCGGGTTCGGGCAGAATTTGAGAACTCTACTCTGTGCGTTGTTGTAAGGTCATAAGGAGGTTAGGTTACCTTGCATAAGGGTCATTAACCCTCTGTGCCTGGTTGTAAGCGTCTCTCAGCATGGCATAAGGATCGTTGTCTTGCTGCTCCTCGGGGGGAGGGGAGGGGGCTGCTCTGATGGCGGCCGCCTGGTCGCGGGGGTCGTCCTGGAAGTGCTGTTGGGTTGAGGAGAAGCGTGTGGCGGTCAGCGGGTTGCAGCCGTCCTGAAACAGAGGGTTACAGGACCCTGGGCCGGCCGGGGCGGGGGGGCTGGGGGCGCGGTTAGCCTGAGGGACAGAGAAGGAACGTTTATTTAATGACCTTTCATTTAAACAGTGAAAAACTGGCTACCATTGCCTTCTAAAGTCTGTGTATGTGACCTGACGGTCGCTTATCTCCTGATTAGGGAGTCTTACTGGTGATTACAACTAGAAAGATGCTATTTGAAATTGTGAGTGTGGTTGCTGACGGTTGCTGACTATATTCTACAGTAAGCTAACTGTCATGTGAAACTCCACCCATTGATTCCCTATTGATTCCCACTACCATTGATTCCCTATTGATTCCCACTCCCATTGATTCCCTATTGATTCCCACTCCCATTAATTCCCTATTGATTCCCACTCCCATTGATTCCCTATCCCTGAAAAGTTACCCTAGTTTATTTGAGGATAAATAAAGTAACAGCTACCACTAGGGGGTCCCTCAGAGGGTAAATAAACCTACCATTAGGGGGTCCCTCAGAGGGTAAATAAACCTACCATTAGGGGGTCCCTCATAGGGTAAATAAACCAACCACTAGGGGGTCCCTCAGAGGGTAAATAAACCTACCACTAGGGGGTCCCTCAGAGGGTAAATAAACCTACCACTAGGGGGTCCCTCAGAGGGTAAATAAACCTACCACTAGTGAAGCAGCGTGGGCACAGCGGGGGTCCCTCAGAGGATCACAGTCAGGGTACTGCAGGTACAGCCCAGAGGGGGTCCCTCAGAGGGTAAATAAACCTACCACTAGGGGGTCCCTCATAGGGTAAATAAACCAACCACTAGGGGGTCCCTCAGAGGATAAACCTACCACTAGAGAGGCAGCGTGGACACAGCGGGGGTCCCTCAGAGGATAAACCTACCACTAGGGGGTCCCTCAGAGGATAAACCTACCACTAGGGGGTCCCTCAGAGGATAAACCTACCACTAGTGAAGCAGCGTGGGCACAGCGGGGGTCCCTCAGAGGATAAACCTACCACTAGGGGGTCCCTCAGAGGATAAACCTACCACTAGTGAAGCAGCGTGTGCACAGTGGGGGTCCCTCAGAGGGTAAATAAACCTACCACTAGTGAAGCAGCGTGGGCACAGTGGGGGTCCCTCAGAGGGTAAATAAACCTACCACTAGAGAGGCAGCGTGTGCACAGTGGGGGTCCCTCAGAGGGTAAATAAACCTACCACTAGAGAGGCAGCGTGTGCACAGTGGGGGTCCCTCAGAGGGTAAATAAACCTACCACTAGTGAAGCAGCGTGTGCACAGTGGGGGTCCCTCAGAGGGTAAATAAACCTACCACTAGTGAAGCAGCGTGGGCGCACCGGGGGTCCCTCAGAGGACACAGTCAGGGTACTGCAGGTACAGCCCAGAGGGGGTCCCTCAGAGGGTAAATAAACCTACCATTAGGGGGTCCCTCATAGGGTAAATAAACCAACCACTAGGGGGTCCCTCAGAGGGTAAATAAACCTACCACTAGTGAAGCAGCGTGGGCGCACCGGGGGTCCCTGAGGGGATCACAGTCAGGGTACTGCAGGTACATCCCAGAGGGGGCCTTCTGGACCAGGCGGGCCTTGCATCCCTGGGGGTCCGTCTTGGGGTCACAGCCCAGGTGGGCGTAGGAGGGCAGGGGTCCCTGGGAGGGCTTGTGACCGTAGGCTGCTCTCAGGTGGTACTGGAGACACTCCACGTCATCTGACTGGCAGATACGCAGAAGCTCCGCCTTCTGCTCCTGAGGGGGGGAGGGGGGGGGGGGGGGGGGCACGAACGGGCAGATGAAAAGATAGTCAGGGAAAATTACCAGTCAAATCTGCACTTGTTTTGCACGAAGAACATTTATCCTTGGGCCAAAAACAGACCCCATACAACTATGAAAAGTGATGACTCATCACTAAACCATAGTTTTTTGGGTCAAAACAAATGCTTGCAATGGATTCAGAATAATTAAAAACACCTAGTTAGACCCCTCACATCCCACTTAAAGCAGATTTTTGGGAGTGATTTTTTTCCCTTATAGTACAGTGTACAGTAAGTGAATGAGACCCAGAATTACCCTAGCTGTCAAATATTTTGCTAGGGATGTTGAATTCCCATCTTTGTTAGATATGTTACTAGACACCTTTACCAACACATTGGTGAAGAAATCGTTTGGTAAGGAATTTATTCCTAGGTTTTATTAAAATTCCCTGCCTATAGAGGGTGTGAGCGTGCAGAAAATGAGTGGCGAATCGAGTGGCAACGTGAGTTTAACGTCGTTTTAATGCAGTGGTTGTCAACCTTCTTCACATTTGAACTGGGGGACCCCTCAAATGGGGGACCCTCAAATAATCATATTTTAACTGGGGTCCCCTCAAATAATCATATGTTAACTGGGGACCCCTCAAATAATCATATTTTAACCTGGGAACCTAATCTACAAGCACACAACACCTCGCACCGCGAGGCATTGTGTGCTTGTAGATCGGCTGTTTTCACTACTTCTGTGCGACGGCCTTGTATGATGAAGCAGGGCTTTGCTTTGCGAAAAAATGTATACATTTGAAACTTGGAGATACAAGGTTTCTGCCCGACAGTGACGATTTACTTTGTTGGCCGCCCAGCCCCCAAAATGGAACGAAGGCCGACATTTTATTTGTAATTTTTTCCTAATGGCCGGCCTGGACCGGCCGGGAATGAACCGGCCGTTCGGGAGTTGTCCCGCTTTTCCCAATGGCCAGCACTTCCCTGGCATGTAGATATTATGTAACTATTTTCACAATGTCTGCCTCTATATATTTGACAATTTGGCCAATGTTTAATTTGTCATTTTAGAGGTATTAAAAAGTCCTTAAATTGTCACTTTAGAAATGTGCAGATACCCTCTATACCAGGCCTGGAATTTCGTCAGTTTAGGGGCAAGGCCAATTGGCCTTTGGTGTTGTCAAATTTGTGAGGGCACAAAGGCCAAGTGCCAGGGCAGGAAGGCCATCATTAAAACAATGATTTTAAGTCCACGCCACAGTCATAGTTAATTTAGCTTAAACGTTAAGGTTTAATGTAATACCTTTCAATTAAATAAATATCAAGAACCTGTTTTATTTCTGTTTTGCCATGTGCAGTGGTGTAAAGTAACTAAGTACATTTACTTAAGTATTGTACTTAATTGTTTATTGTAATTTTGAGTATTTCTAACACTTACTTCTACTCCACTACATCTCGGATCCAAATATTGTACTTTTACTCCACTACAATTATTTGAAACCTTTAGTTACCAGTTACTTTGCATATATCAATTATAATATTATTAAACATACATGGACCACTTTAGCCCTATTTAGGCTATTTGAAAATAACCAAGCTTATAGAAAAAATAGCAGATCTACAAGCTCAAGATGTGTCGCATAACTATGCGTTGTGAGCTTGTAGATCTGCTATTTTCAAACATTTTGTACTTTTACTTTTGGTACTTTAAGTACATTTTGATACCAATACTTTTGTACTTTTACTCAAGTATATTTATGACTTTTACTTGCAACCGGAGTATTTCTACATTGCAGTAGGCTATTGATACTTTTACTTAAGTAAAACATTTGAGTACTTTTTCCACCACTGGCCATGTGTTGTGCACGCACGCACGCACACGCACACACGCACACAAACTCCTCCCTCCCGTTCGCGGAGTGATCCTTTCTCAACAATAATGTACTTTCTGACAGCTCAGCCTCTTGGGGAAAGAATAGCTTTTGGTTCCCTTAGTGCTGCATTTTGGTTGTTGTCCTGAGCTCAGCAGAGCTCCGTTTGAAAGCATTCGTTCGCACATTCGGATTTATTCAACAGGCTGCGTTAGATGTAACTCCCGTTTGGCCCGGTGATGCTTTTGTGTTGTATAAACACTGTGTCGCGGGACTCCGGCGGCTCACTATGCGGCGGCTGCTATGCTGCTACTACGAGCGTAAATGGAATCTACTACTGGTCATGTGAGGAGCTCAGCCAACCACGCACTGCTGTTACCGTAATGACTGGAAAATCGCGCAGAGGAAAAAACGGTAAAAAGCAGTTAATGGACTGCTGTGGGCACCGGGGCACCACGGCCACTGTGGCCGTTTGGGCATGTCATTTTTCGAGGGGCACACGGCCAAAGAGAGGGGCAACGACGGCCATGGCCGTCGTGGCCGCCGTGAATTTCCTGCCCTGCTCTATACACTTAAACGTTATGTTGGTTTGTTTACAGTTGAGAGAGAAAACAATGTTTCACATTAAGTTAATCATCTGGGGACCCCCAAAATAATTGGGGGGTCGTGTGTGATGTGATGATGTCATCAAACGATCAGGGTTCCCACACATTTTTACCAATTCATTTCCAAAACCTTTCCAGAATATTTAATCCAATTTCCAGGACTATATAACAATAATTCAGCTCAATAACAGGTCGCTTACTCCTATGTGCAATGCCCAAAGACAGGTAGTGTAGTGTTTTCAGGCTGTGACCCCCGAAATAATCATATTTTAACTGGGGACCCCCCCACCCTGAAAAGCACTAAGAGTTGAGGAACTTTGTATAACACGGTTCTATTGTGAAAATAGCATATAGATCGTCTATTTTCACAATTTCTGCCTCTAATATTTGACAATTTGGCCAATGTTTAATTTGTCAATTCAGAGGTATTAAGAAAAATAACCAAAGACAATGCATAGCTATTTTTTCCAGGACCTTCCAGGACCCTTGATCAATTCCAAAATTTTTCCAGTAGCCTACTGGAAAAATATTTCTCTAATTTCAAAATATTTCCAGGAATTTCATGACCGTGGGAACCCTGAACGATAAAGTCGACTTCAACTCAACGTTTTACTGAGTCGAGTCGACTTGCAAAAATCACAAGTCGTTAATGCCCTATGAGGTACATACCTTCAGGGGGTCCTTCACTATAATGAGGTACTGGGGGGTCCTTCACTATACTGAGGTACTGGGGGTCCTTCATAAAGAGGTACATACAGGGGGTCCTTCACTATACTGAGGTACTGGGGGTCCTTCATAAAGAGGTACATACAGGGGGTCCTTCACTATACTGAGGTACTGGGGGTCCTTCATAAAGAGGTACATACAGGGGGTCCTTCATGGTACATACCTTGCTAAGGAATGACTGTGATGAGGGTGCGTAGTAGTAGTACCCAGACTGGGGGTCCTTCACGGGCACGGCCGTGCGCACGTAGAGCGGTGCGGGGGCCTTGGCGGGGGCGGGGCCTTTGAGCGCCGCGGCAGCGGGCGCGGGGGGCGGGGCCTTCTTGACGGGCACAGCGGGCAGCACCAGGGGCAGGTAGGGGCTCTTACCCTGCAGCAGAGCGGCGTACAGGCAGTAGGCATCCTTGGTAGGGTCGCAGGTCTTCACGGGGGGAGGGGTGGGAGGAGGGGGAGGGGGGGAGGGGGGTGGGGCGGCTGGTGGCCGACGCCACGCAGTTGGGGTCCGCCGAGTCGGCGCAGGACTTGTAGATATCCCCTAGGTGGCGCAGGTAGGCCTTGTAGGAGCGACGGCCCTCCGCACGGTTCTTGTTCTGGAGGTAGGCTAAGTAGATCTTATCTAACTCCTGAACCTGTGGAGAGGAAAGTAACTAATTACATTATGAACAGAGTAAAGTAACTAATTACATTATGAACAGAGTAAAGTAACTAATTACATTATGAAAAATAACTAAAAATAATTCAAGAAGCAAAAATAGCCGATCTACAAGCTCAAAACGCATCGCAGCGCGATGCGTTTTGAGCTTGTAGATCTGCTATTTTTGCTTCTTTTGTATGAGATACTAGAATGACAAAGTAGGACGTAGCAATATGCAATGTGGCCCTCTGGAGTGAAGGTGGAAATATAGTGGCCCTCTGGAGTGAAGGTGGAAATATAGTGGCCCTCTGGAGTGAAGGTGGAAATATAGTGGCCCTCTGGAGTGAAGGTGGAAATATAGTGGCCCTCGCCATCATCAAAGTTGCCCACCCCTGCCCTAGACCCCCTGTGCCCAGTTGTCCCTACAGTGCCCGCTGGGCAGTGCCCAGTGCCCACCTCTCCTGTATCCTCTCTCAGAGGGAGGTGTTGTCCCTACAGTGCCCAGCGGGCAGTGCCCAGTTCCCAGTGCCCACCTATCCTGTATCCTCTCCCCCACAGGGAGGTGGAGGTGGAGTTTCCTCTCCCAGTAGGGTGGAGGAACAGAGGAGGTGTTTTTAACAAGCAGTCGTTTTAAAGAGCCTGACGTTGAAAGGTTTCAGATTTAAAACCTTCATTACAGGATGAAAGCTGGATGAGATGAAGGAAAGACCCCTGGAGGTTGGAGTGTGCGTGTGTGTGTGTGTGTGTGTGTGTGTGTGTGTGTGTGTGTGTGTGTGAGCGTGTGTGTGTGCGTGTGTGGTGTGCGTGCGTGTGTGTGTGTGCGTCCACTCACCGCCTCCAGGTTCCCGTTGTCAGTGAAGTACTTGTACCAGTTCCAGAAGTCAGAGTTCTGTTGGTACCAGCTGATGTTCCTACGGTGTCGCACCAGACGACGGTGAGCCGCCGCCGCTGCAGACTGCTGCTGGAGCCTCTCTCCTACTGACAGGGAGACAGGGAGGGAGACAGACAGAGAGACAGAGAGATAGAGAGCTTTATGGATGCTCTGCAGTGGTGTGTTCTAGACCTTTTTTGAGGACATACTATAATCTATGATCCGCGGCTATTCGTTTGGCCAGGGCAGACGCCAGTGCATAATGCCTATCAGATACGCTACTCTGAAAGTTTCACGAGGGCAGACGCTTTTCATATTTTTATTTCCGACAGCAGACGCCGTATACGTGCGTTACAGATAGAACACAGCACTGATGCTCTCCCCTACTGAGCAGTGAGGACAACAGGGTCAGGAATTTCAGGGAGGCCATGAAGGCCATGGCCGTCGTTGCCCCTCAGTTTGGCCTTGTGCCCCTCAAACCAATGACATGACCTGAGACCACAGTGGCCTTTATGCCCCTCAAACCAATGGCATGACCTGAGACCACAGTGGCCTTAATGCCCCTCAAACCAATGACATGACCTGAGACCACAGTGGCCTTAATGCCCCTCAAACCAATGGCATGACCTGAGACCACAGTGGCCTTAATGCCCCTCAAACCAATGACATGACCTGAGGCCACAGTGGCCTTAATGCCCCTCAAACCAATGACATGACCTGAGACCACAGTGGCCTTAATGCCCCTCAAACCAATGGCATGACCTGAGACCACAGTGGCCTTAATGCCCCTCAAACCAATGGCATGACCTGAGACCACAGTGGCCTTAATGCCCCTCAAACCAAAATCATCCTTGACCCTTAAATTCAATTAATTATTTCAATGGACCAAAATCTTGTTTTATTTGGTGGCCTTCCTGCCCTGGCATTTGTCCTTTATTAATATATATATATATATATCCATATCCATATATGGACTTAATATTAACGTTTTCGGGGAAGGTAGGGAGTAAGTCCGCGTAAAGCAGGCTTTTTTTGGGCCAGTTAGGGTCTGGGATTGATGACATCAGAAATCTCCATATATGGGCATAAAAGGGATTTTGTTTCTGGGAATGACCATATATGGACTTTTTATTTTATTTTATCCTTTATTATTAATAATATGTATCCATATGCATACAATATATTTTATGCCCATACATGGAGATCCCTATCTGAACCAGCCACACAGATATGGGCCATGTCTTGGCCATCTGTCCAGTGATATATATCAATGACATCAGGGATCTTCATATATAGGCATAAAAGGGATTCTGGGGAATACCATATATGGACTAGAGTAGAATAGTTACCATCTCCTTTGAGCTTCTGGTCGATGGGGCCAGCAGACAGTAGATCTGAAAGACCACACAGAAGAGGGATCACACACACACAACAACAACAACAACAACAGATCTGACAGACCACAGTTAGGGCCCAGTTAAGGCCCAGTTAGGGCCCAGTTAAGGCCAGGCCTTAATTTTCAGGCCTGTTGAGAACTCTACTTTGATTGGCTCCCACAAAGTTTGTCAAGGGAGTTGTGATTGAACAAATTCAGAGGTGATAGTAGACACCTTTATGAACACATTTGTGAAGAAAGCTATTGATTTAGATTTAGTTCCCAGATTGGTCTAACACTCGGCTAACTTTACCTTACTACAAGTACATCATGTGAGCAGGGTAACAGAGGTCATTGCCTCTATGGCCTGCGGGGGGTGCTATACTAACAGTGCTTTGTAGATTTTATAGGTGAGCCTGTGATGTTGAACCCATGCAGCGCTGTGCGTGTGTGTGTGTGTGTGCGTGTGTGCATGTGTGCGCGTGCGCGCGTGCGTGCGTGCGTGTGTGTGTGTTGCTGCTACAGTAAAAAGCACAGCTTCAGTTTGTTGCTGCTTCAGCTCTTTCATCTCCGCAGGGAGGAGGTGTTAATGTTTTACAGAACGGGGGGGGGGGGGGGGGGGGGGGGGGGGTCAGGATGGTGAGCTAGTGTTTGCCAACCACTCTGTGCCCCTTAAGCTAGATGCAGAATAGATATTACAAGACCCAAATCTAGAAGAGTGAGCATTTTTTAAATCAAATCTATGCTTCTGGGGGGCCAGGGGGAGTGTGTGTGTGTGTGTGTGGGGGGGGGGGAGTGGGGGGACTGAGTTACCAAGGCGGAGGAGAGGGGCCTTAATTATGTTATACTTTAGCTATTGTAAAATAGCAGATTTCGCAGATTTTTTTTTTATTCGCTGTATGAGCTCACAGCGAGCTTGTAGATCTGCTATTTTTGAAAAGTCGTGAAAAATATTTGAAATATTCAAAGAATTTACAAAAATTGCAGATCTACAAGCTTGTATATCTGCTATTTTTCAATAGTTAAAGCACAAAATAATGTGTTAAAACAAAAATAATAAGCACAAAATAATGTGTTCCCCCTATGAAGAACATTCATGGGGGGCCCGCAGTGAATCCTTGAACCCAGAGCCCAGAATGTGGTGCCACGCCCCTGCTGGGGGGTCCCTGCGCAACATATTTTGAGATGGGGGTCTGCGGCCACATACACATCATATTGGGGGTCCTTGACCTGACAAGGTTTCCCACTAATATAGCAACATTATGTTTTTTTTTTTTTTTTTAATAAAAAACTGTTAGTAATTAGAATACATTTCTAGAATCGGCCAGGGGTTCTCAAACTTTGTCAAGTCAAGGACCCCCAGAATGATAATATGTATTTGGCCACGGACCCCCATCTCAAAACATGTTGTTTTCCAGGGACCCCCAGAAGCAAAGATTTCAGTAAAAAATGCTCATTTGGGTCTTGGAATATCTATTCTGCATCTAGCTTAGGGGCACAGCGTCGTCATTTGGCACATGTCAAGAACATGTTCAATATTTTAAATGTTTATATTAATACGATATCGAGAGAAGGGGGGGGGGGGGGCATATATTATATATTATACACAGCCATATATTATTCCTGATAAAAGTCATGTTTGTGCTGAATGAATTACATTCACCCATTCACACACACACACGCACACACACACACACACACACACACACACGCACACACGCACACACACACACACACACACACGCACACACACACACACACACACACACACACGCACACACGCACACACACACACACGCACACACACACACACACACACACTAGGGCATTCACCGAATATTCGAATATTCGAATATCAAAGTCACTATTCAACGTTGTTCACCAAAGTCGAATATTCGCTTATTATAATTCTTTCATTATTTTGTCTTTAAAAAATATATAGTTTATAAAGCTTGGCTAGATAGGAAGTCATAAGAATGAGTTGTCAATGCCCCTGGTGGATGAATGTGTTAATGCTCTATACCAGGGGTTCTCAAACCTTTTTAGGCCGTGAACCCCCAAAATAAACATATTTGAACTGGGGACCCCCTACCCTGACAAGCACTTGGAATTGTAGGTGTTACATTTAATGTGATAAATATTGTGAAAATAGCAGATCTACATGCCTACAACGCCTTGCGTTGTTCAACTCTTGCTTACTTAATATTTGACAGTTTGGCCAGTCCTGTCGAATATATTATTCTAATACTTTGAGGTTGAATTATTCAAATACTAAAAATCACTATTCGGGAATGCCCTAACACTCACGCACGCACACACAATAACAATAAGTAGAGACACCAGAGCCAGCCTGTCCGTCAATGACCCCTAACAGTGGTTCATAGACATCAAAGAAACACCACTAATCATTTCTTTCCCGTAACTCGGCAGAAAAGTGGCGGAAAATACGCAGACTTGGCACCAAGGGGGGGGGGGGGGGTGAAGGGGGGGGGGGGGGGGGGGGGGGGGTCTAGAACGATGCTGTCTCATCGTATTTCCGCCGTATCGTTTTTTTATGAGCTTGTAAAAAAGAAAAGAAGGGGAGCTAACATCTGGTAACATCTGCAAACAGCAGCTCTTTAACAGGAGGGGGAGGGGCTGTGGGGGGGGGGGGGGGGGTGCTGACAGGTAGTAATCTGTTACAGGAGCAGCGGCTGATGAAAAGAACCCCCCCCCCCCCCCCCCCCTCTCTCTCTCTCTCTCCCTCTATCTCTCTCTCACTTTATACTTTATACTTGAGAACAATGTTTGCTTGTGGACGGTTTTTCAGAGACTCGTGACAGTAATCATTAGCTCTGGTTCTGTAAATGATATCATAATTGGGATGTTTGGTATGGGTCTGGTGCTAGCAGATCATGACGTACATTTAGGAAAAACACAAAACGTTAAGAGTATGGAGGAGGTAGGTTTCTGCCCGACAACAACCATTCACAAAGAACAGAGATTAATGTAAAGAGTTAAGCTTACAGTAAACATAACTTACACAATGTATTTTGCATCATATGATGCAAAATGCATCACTGATGATGCAAAACGTCCATATTCTGAAAATAGCAGATCTACAAGCTCACAACGCCTTGCAATGCGAGGCGTTGTCAGCTTGTAGACCTGCTATTTTCGGCAAAGAGGGACCCCTTAGTTGAGAGAGAGATGAAGCAGGGACCCCCACAACCTGTTCATAGATTCCACATAGTTTCATTGTTTGACGGCACAATCATCAGTGTATTTTGGATTCATGACAATTTGTGTTTTCAGATATTTAACCACTTGAACCGTCAATACTTAATAAACTTGACCTTTCACTCTGTACTTAGTCTGCTCTTTTTCCCCCTCTACACCAAACCTCTTAGCTGAAAATAGCTGATCTACAAGCTCACAGCGCCTCGTAGCGCGAGGCGTTGTGAGCTTGTAGATCGGCTATTTTCGGCTAAAGTTCTCAGAATATGGACGCTAGGGGTCAAGTGGTTAATATGAGAAAGGGGTGGAAAATCAAGTTTCTATCACACAAAGATTTGGAGGACCCCCTGTAGTAACTCTGAAGACCCCCTGTTGAATACCCCTGGTATATTACAGTAAATGGTAAATAAAATTGTAAATGGTGAATTTATATAGCGCTTTTATCCAAAGCGCTTTACATAGATTGTGCATTACATTCACCCATTCACACACACATTCATTACATTCACCCATTCACACACACATTCATTACATTCACCCATTCACACACACATTCATTACATTCACCCATTCACACACACATTCATTACATTCACCCATTCACGCACACATTCATACACCGGTGGCGGAGGAAACATGCGCAGCACCAACCTGGGAGCAATTAGGGGTTCAGAGTCTTGCCCAAGGACTCTTCCACACTCAGAAGGAGCCCGGATTCGAACTGGGAACCCTTTGTGCACTAATGACGGTTTCTCTACCCCTGAGCTATGCCGCCCCACAAACAGTGTGTTCTACTCACCAGACAGCAGCGCTACAGCCAACAGTGACGTGATGAAGACACAGGAGAAAGATGATGTCCTCCTTTCAGCCATGATGTCTCCTCTCCTCTCTCTCTCTCTCTCTGCTAGCTGACTGAAAACACATTAAAAACACAACACACGTTGGAAGTATAGGTTAACCAAGTATAGCCCTAACCCAAGTATAGGTTAAAATCGTGACAACACAAGAACATGTTAAAACACAATTCACATAATTAGAAATGTTAAAGGAGTAGTTCACCCCCAAAATGACTTTTTTTATATTGATTAGTCACGCCATGGAGACTAGAGTTCAATAATATTTTTAGTTTTTTGTCGCATTCCTAAGATAATAATGTGATAACAATAAATTTACCCCCATTTGTTCCAGATGGGGACCCGTTTCGAAACGGGTCCCCATCCGGAACCAATGGGGGTAAATTTACTCGAATCAAATTTCTGTCTTAGGAATGTGACAATAAACTAAAAATATTATTGAACTCTACTCTCCATGGCATAACTAATCAATAGAAAAAAAGTCATTTTGGGGGTGAACTACTCCTTTAATGTCTTGGTTGAAAGCCAAGGAATAAACATTTGTTTTAAAGCAGTTAAACTACTTGTATTTGATCAATTATTCACCTCATGAAAAACTCAGAATTCAGGACATTTTTGTACGTTTTTGTCTCATCCATGAGCCAATCATGTGATGACAGGCAGAGTCTCCTATTGGCCGATGTCCTGGCCAATAAGAGCTGGAACGCACTGTTACTTTAACCATTGTTTTATGCTTCAAAAATATCAGATGTACAAGCTCACATGCAGCGTGGCACCGAGTGCCGTAGATCTGCTATTTTTGAGAAGTCCTTCTTCTAAATCAGTGGCTCTCAAACTTTTTCATGTCAAGGACCCCCCAAATTACATGTGTTTGGCCGCGGACCCCCATCTCAAAATATGTTGTTCCAGGGACCCCCCAGAAGCAGAAATTTGAGATACAAAAGTTTGCTATGAAAGATATACAGTATTCAGAGTTGCAAATATTTTCTTTTTTTCCCCCTCGAAAATAGCAGATCTACGAGGTCACAGCGCGGCACTTGGTGCTTGTATATCTGCTATTTTTTTTAATAGTTAAAGTTTTAAATTATGAATGGGTTAATGGGGCGTGTAATACACCAACCAACCAGCAGTCTAACACACAATGCAATTTAAATACATTTACATATGCACATGTAGTCAACTCTGCCTTAATGCTGCATATGGGTCACAACATATAAATGACCTATAAATTAATGTCACTCATTAAATTGCTGTACTTTTCAATAAGCTTGCAGCCAGGAAAGTCTTTTTTGCTTCTATCAGTAACTCTTCTCCCCAAAAAGGTTACCGGACATGTACATATATTTTGTTCTTTTTTTTAAGTCTGTTGTGAACACTAGAAATGAGGAGCTTGCAGGTGACCCATCATTATGTTGTCTACAACAGGGTTTCTCAAAGTGCGGTCCGTGGTACCCTAGGGTGCCATGCCACAAGTCCAGGGTGTCTATATCACAGAATACTATGATAATATTTATAATTGATCAATATCACTTCAGTTTACCCACTTATACTTTAGTACAACAGACCTGAGTTAAACTGTACTTGGTTGATCTTTTCCAGCCAATACATTACACCAAGTCTCTTCACCAAAAAACAGCAGATCTACAAGCTCACAACGCGTCACAGCGTGACGCGTTGTGAGCTTGTAGATCTGCTATTTTTTGGAGGTCAATGTTCCCCTCCCGAACAGGGATGCTGGGGTTCAAGTGGTTAAACGTCAAGTATAAAGTTATGTTCAATCTGTTCTAAAAAAATAGAAACAAAGTTTTCCTCTGTGGCATAAACTGAATCTTAGATTTACATATTTAGCAACCATTAATATGACAAAAGTATTATTATGTTAAGTATAAAGTAAAGTGTAATTCAGGAGTGTTGTGGTTATTTCCAGGGGTGACCCGAGACCAAACATGTTGAACCTCTAATCTACAAAGAAAAGCACAGGTGTTTCATTTCATCCTCAACCTGAACTTGAAAGTTGGAAAGCACCTGAAAGTACTGAAACTATTCCAATGTACCTGAATTTACCTGAAACTATCTTATACTGAAAGCACCTGAAAGATTACTGAAACCTTTCAAGGTTCACCTGATTTGTCATCATTTTGCATCAGGCGTGACGACACCGTTTTGACTAGAGAGATGCTTTTACAATGACCATCTCAACATGATCTTTATGATCTACTGGTAGAGAGATTACTATCTACCTTCAGGACAGCCCCTGATTTACATGCTCACACATGAAGCTCTGATCAATACTGTACAATGAAATAACTAACAATAAACAAAACATAAACCTAGGGTGCAGTGAATTAAAACTGAGCAGCATATAAAATAAAGAAAGAACTGTAGCAATCCATGTGTTTATCAAGACAAGATAACATGACCAGTGGTTACTAACGTCTGACTTTTTTATGCAAAACATCTAGTCTTCAATAAATAAATAAAAGAAAATCCATTGGATTTATAATTCGTTTGTTGGAGAAGAATAAGGATTTACTTTTCGGGGCAAGTGGTCATGACCTTTGGGCAAGTAGGACGTGACCTTAACTTGCCCGATGGGCAAGTACCTCTGAGCCCTTCGAGTCCCCAAACCCTGATGTCTGTGTAAGGACACAGCAAGGCAGAATTGACCAGTCATTTATTAAAGGAGTAGTTCACCCCCAAAATGACTTTTTTCTATTGATGAATGCATTACTCCCCATCCAGAATCAATGGGGGTACAATTTATTATAATATTTATGTTGTCTTAAGCATGCAAGAAAAGCAACAGATTATATTGGAGACGTATAACTCAAGTCTCCATGGTGTGAGTAATCAATAGAAAAAAGAATGTTGGGTGAACTACTCCTTTAGTTTGACTCTCTTACTGTTCAGTCACTGTGCCTTATGACTGTCACCATTATGACATTTTACATGACATTAATTGTCACTCAAATAATTGCGATTAACGATTTAATTGTGTTTTTTTGTCGTTGATAATTACATTTCTGTTTGGCTTGTAGGCTTTGAAGTTGCACATGGCAGATATGACACATAACCTAAATATACAAAGACATTACTGACATGTTTGACAACTTTATACTTAAAAAAGAACATTGATACTAGTGGAAATAGCCGATCTACAAGCTCACAACTTTGGCCTACTTTGCGGACGTGTGTGTGTGTGTGGGGTTTCTCTCTTACCTTCAATGTCCTGTCCGTGTGTCCCTCTGCAGGTTTTTAACGTGACGTCTGCTCCAACCTCGGCTCAGCTGGGACGTCCCAGCACTGCAATATATACCTGTGGGTGTGTGTAGGGGTGTGTGTAGGTGTGTGTGTTTAGGTGTGTGTGTGTGTACGTGCACACCCTCCTGTCTCCCCCACAGCCTTTCTGACAGACTGCTCTGAGGGAGGGTCACAGGAGCTTTTAAACTGACCCCCCCCCCCCAACCCACACACACACACACACACACACGCACACACACACACACACTGTACACACACACACACACACACACACACACACACACACACACACACACACACACACACACACACACACACACACACACACACACACACACACACACACACACACACACACACACACACAATGCTGCACTGTAGATGTACTCTGTTACAAGTATAAGTCCAGAATTCAAAATGTACTAATAAAAGTAAAAGTACAAAATGTTTGAAAATAGCTGATCTACAAGCTCACAACGGGTCGCGATGCGACACGTTGTGAGCTTGTAGATCGGCTATTTTCAAATAAGCCAATGTATAAAACAGGGCTAAAGTGATTAATGTATGTTTTATAATATTATAATGCTTATCTGCAAAGTAACTAGTAACAATAGTTTTCAAATAATTGTAGTGGAGTAAAAGTACAATATTTGCCTCTAAGATGTAGTGGAGTAGAAGTAAAAGTATTGAAAATTGGAAATACTCAAGTAAAGTAAAAGTACCTCAAAATTGTACTTAAGTATAGTACTCAAGTAAAAGTACTTAGTTACTTTACACCACTGACATTAGTGCTCATTAACCCAATTTAGGGGGGGGGGGGGGGGGGGGGGGTCGAGGATGTCACCTGATTGGGTGTGAAAACCATCCGGAGAGAGCCTGTAGCCAATCAGAAGCCACTGGCGTTAATTAAAGACAGGAAGAGAGGGAAGGTGAGAGGAGGTGAAGACGTGGAGAAAGGTTGGAAGTCTTTCCTCAAGCCTTATTAGACACAAATGGAGAAGTATAGTCAATACATACCAGTAAGACTCCCTAATCGGGAGATAAGCGACCGTCAGGTCGCAGCGTGATTTTAGGCCAACATGTGTAGGAGCAGCTCAGTGTCCAAAAATATGTGTGAAAAAATCGGCCTGAAGGTGGCGCTATATGGGAGAGATCCATGGTTATGAGATGAGTGTAGACATACTGTGTACCGATTTGCGTGATTTTAGGGCAAAATTTGTAGGAGCAGTGTCCAAAAATGTGTTTGAAAAAATCGGCGTGAAGGTGGCGCTAAATGGGACAGATCCATGTTGATGACATGAGTGTAGAGCAAGTGTGTACCGATTTGCGTGACTTTAGGGTAAAAATTGAAGGAGCAGTGTCCAAAAATGTGTTTTGCAAGAATCGGCCTCATGGTGGCGCTAGAAGAGGGCCATGTGAGAATTGATGGGTACCGGTTGTGGTTTGGCAGGCAAGGAGTGTGTGTCCAAAATTTGGCATGGATCGGGGCAACGGTTGCGGAGATATGAGCAGGGCAAAAGTGTGACGTGTGACAGACTGACTGACTGACAGACAGACTGACTGACGGACAGCTGGTCGAGGTTTTGATAGTAAGTATAGTCAATACAATATAAATGTAGTACAGTACAAGTACAGTTAAACACCCTGCCTAAAAGGAACATCTGCTCACTTCTCGCTTGTCTATGCGAGAAGGAAGAAAACACTGCTGGATCCGGTTTGCCGGTTTAACCCTAACCTCATAAACACTAGGCCTATAACCTTAACCTTAAAGGAGTAGTTCACCCCCCAAATGACTTTTATTCTATTGATTACTCACACCATGGAGACTTGTTTTTTTTTTTATCACATTCCTTGGACAATAATTTGATTTCAATAAATGTATCCCCATTGATTCCAAATGCATTTGGGTCCCCATCCGGAATCAATGGGGGCAAATTTTTGCTATAATACATTTTTTGTCTTATGAATGCGTCAAAATACAAAAAATTAAATAGCGTCTCCATAGCATGAGTAATCAATAGAAGGGGAAAAAAAGTCATTTTGGGGGTGAACTACTCCTTTAACCTCAAAGAAATGATGCTTAAATCTAACCTCAAAACCCTGTCTGTCTCTAACATACAGATGGAACCAAATGAACCCTACGGGGTCCATTTGGTTCCATTAGTACACTACACTCTTATGGGGATCCTTGAAAATAAAACGTTTGATAAGCACTAACTAGTGGACTCATGTAGTAAATAGTGGTATTTACACACGTTCTTAAGAAAACTTTGAGACTTGTCGTTCTGTAATTGGGTCTCATTTACTGCCATCCCCCAAGGAACCCGAAAAAACGCAGCTGTTCCTCTCCGCCAGGCCCGAGCAACCCGAAGATTTAATATGCTTTCATCAAAAAAATGATCGCCGATCTGCCATGTTTGTTTTCTACCGAGAGTCCGTACAGCCATTGGACGTATGGATTAACACGAGTGCTGTTGTTTTCGAGAGGTGATCACGGCATGATAGAAGAACGTTCGCGGTCCGCAAACCGTTGTGCGCGGAGGACACGCGCGCGCCCACGTTAAAAGGTAAGGACATCATGGCAGGCAACCCCTCAAAGTCGAATCAATGTTTTTAAATGGCAGGGAATGAGCAAAATAAGAACATGTACATGTTCCATTGACAAGTCGAAGTATTTGCCACGGACAACAACAGACATATTGACGAGCGCTGCCGATGGCAGAGGAAACCATGCTTGGCACCAACCTTTTTTTCTTAAACTATACACCCATCCCAAGAATAGGCCGCTCGAATGACTTTGTCTGTGCTATTGTGTTTCTGTTATGTTTCCAATGGGACTACAGTTCATTAGAATGACTCTGTCTGAGCTAGTGTGTTTCTGTTATGTTTCCAATGGGACTACAGTTCATTATAATGACTCTGTCTGTGCTAGTGTGTTTCTGTTATGTTTCCAATGGGACTACAGCTCATTATAATGACTCTGTCTGTGCTAGTGTGTTTCTGTTATGTTTCCAATGGGACTACAGTTCATTATAATGACTCTGTCTGTGCTAGTGTGTTTCTGTTATGTTTCCAATGGGACTACAGTTCATTATAATGACCCTGTCTGTGCTAGTGTGTTTCTGTTATGTTTCCAATGGGACTACAGTTCAGTGCAGCAGTGGCTACTTCCGATACTCGCCGTTCGGGAGCTGTAATTCCAGACTCTATATAGCATTCAGAGATTGTGGAATAGTTGTCTGGCTACGCGAGACTAGGGGTTCAGAGTCTTGCTCAAGGACTCTTCCACACTGACTCTGGGGAGCCCATCGTGGGCTAAAGAGAAGAGAGGGATTACAGGAGAAAACAGAAGGAACAAATAATGGAGGAGAGACAGAGAGAAGGAGCCACGTACACTGTTCTGACCACACCATGCACGTACACACACACACACTAAACCACACCATGCACGTACACACACACACACTAAACCACACCATGCACGCACACACACACACACACACACACACCAAACCACAACATGCACGCACGCACACACACACACACACACACATACACCAAACCACAACATGCACGCACACACACACACACACATACACCAAACCACAACATGCACGCACACACACACACACACATACACCAAACCACACCATGCACGCACGCACACACACACACACACTAAACCACACCATGCACGCACACACACACACACACACACATACTAAACCACACCATGCACGCACACACACACACACACACACACACACACACACACTAAACCACACCATGCACGCACACACACACGCACACACACACACACACACTAAACCACACACACACACACACACACACACACACACACACACACACACACAGAACAGCTGGTATTCCATAATGTACAGTTTCCCCCTCATGTTGTTAAAGTGTGTTTGGACCTGCACTGCCAGCCCGGTAACACACGTGCACACGCACATATATATACACACATACACACATATACACTCTCACACACACACACACACGCACGTACACACGCGTGCACACGCGCACACACAGGCCTAGGGTACTGCTGCCGTAGTGAGAAAAATGTGTGAAAATAAGACCCCAAAAAATGACTAACAAAAAGCGACTATACTGTCGGTCACATGAC
Organism: Nannobrachium achirus; assembly: GCF_963921795.1. Lineage (NCBI taxonomy): Eukaryota > Metazoa > Chordata > Actinopteri > Myctophiformes > Myctophidae > Nannobrachium > Nannobrachium achirus. The sequence continues at coordinate 1,761,593 of NC_137828.1, forward strand.
CACATTCAACCAATAGCCATCATCTGATATTTGACAACAGCAGATCTGCTGTTTTCAAGGGGGAAAAAAAGTAACATTAAAGTAACAAGTAAATATTTTAACAACACAAAATAAACCCCAATAAGCAACCAGACTTTAAAGCTATACTGTGTAAGTTGCTCACCTAGAGGTCAGTAGCTCTATAGCAAACCGCGGTCGCGTCCGCGTCTTTCAGCCGCTTTTCGCCGCGGACCGGGCCTCACACCCCCGCGTCTGCCTCCACCTCGCCGAGATCTATCTTTAGAGGGGTCCCTGGTTCCTGTGCGTTCAGGCATTCCGGAGAAATGGACTCCTTCACCGAGTAAATGCTGTTGTTATGTTGAGGCAAGCTACACGGGCGCCTACAAATATGGCCGCCGTATTGTGATAGCGACCCCACTTCAAGATGCGCTGTGATTGGCCGGCAGTGTATAACCCTCGCTGTGATTGGCCGGTAGTGTATGATGACGCAATTTTGCCGCGAAATTCTCCCCCCCTCACGGCTCATAGAAAACATATAAAGAGAAGGCTTCAGAAGCTGAAAATAACGGAGTGGGTGTTCTAAAACTTTAGCGATTTAACAGTTTTAAGATTTGTTTTATAAAAAAAGTTACATGGTATAACTTTAATTCAGACCTGGAACCACAGCTGTCAATCAAGAAAGCCCTGTTGGTGTAGTTAGTTGTTGCCATGTACAGTGCAGAGCAACATACTCTTTTTGTCATTTCTTTAAACTAGTCCTTACCCGTTCAAAGATATGAGCTCCGAAAAGATGTGCAGTGTATGAGGGATGGAAAGTAACTTTCTGGTGCTTGCATGATAATATGTAGGAGCATCAATGTAAGAAATACCCGTTTAGTTTAAAGGCTACAGAGATACTGTGTACCGATCTACATGACAACATCTGAAAGAGGGCCAGCCAACACACACACACACACACACACACACACACACACACACACACACACACACACACGCACACACACGCACACACAGAGCTGGTTAAACATGTTGCCCCATGCTAGATGCAGAATAGATATGCCTCATGCTAGATGCAGAATAGATAGTAGTTACACCATAAAAATGCTAATATACAGCATATGATTTGTGAAAGTGACAAACGGGCTTCACAGTTATATCAGGTGTGTTCATATGCTAATGGTGATGCGATTTCAGATCAATTGCTCCAGCCACTGAGGAGAAACGCTGTGACAGACACTCAGACAGACAGACACTCAGACAGACATTCGCAAAATTATAGTATAGATATTTAACGTCTTAGAAGGCATTTTTAGAATGGACCTCAGGTCTAAATGGGTAAAAAAAAAACTGCCAAATTAACCTATAACCCAAAACTAACCAATATTTACAAGTGACTTTACAGAAAAAAAGGCCAAAGTGGCTTATAATATGCAGACATGGCAACACTGGGGGTCATATTGTGGGTCCATCCTATAGGATATTCCAGCCCGTGGTTACACCCACATTTAAGGAGGAAATGATGTTTAAAAAAAAAAAAAAAAAAGTGTAAAAGTGTAGAGTCTGGAACTACAGTACAGCTCCTGAACAGCGAGTAATGGAAGCTGGCATTACCGTTCAAGAAAATATATTTTAAAATGTAATTTCTGCTAAGCAGCAAGCTGAACATGCTTAGATGATTTTTATTTATATTAGGATAAATGTGTGCGATGTTAAAAACCCCTAGGGGGTCCTCAGAGTTACTACAGGGGGTCCTCCAAATCATTGAGTGATAGAAGCTTTTGTTTCTCTTTTTTTTATATTAACCACTTGAACCCTAGCGTCCTTATTCTGAGAACTGTAGCCAAAAATAGCAGATCTACAAGCTCACAACGCCCAGCTATTTTCGGCCAAGAGGTTTGGTGTAGAGGGGAAAAAGAGCAGACTAAGTACAGAGTGAAAGGTCAAGTTTATTAAGTATTGACGGTTCAAGTGGTTAAATATCTGAAAACACAAATTGACACGAATCCAAAATACAAATGATGACACTATATGGAATCTATGAACAGGTTGTGGGGGTCCCTGCTTAATCTCTCTCTCAACTAAGGGGTCCTTGGCCTGAAAACGTTGAAGACCCCTGGCATAAAGTATAGTGTATTATTGAGCAACATGTTTTTGCATAAACAGACCTCAATACGTTGATGATGGCTGACACCGTACATACAGTACACCTAGCCATAAATCATAACTCTTTTAGAGTGCTTTTATTTTGAAGAAGTTTTCTCTTGAGTTATGATTTATGGCTACAGTACACCAGTCCTTCCCAAACCGTTCAAATGGGCATTTATTTCTTTGCATAGAAGGCCTGTGTATTAAATGTAAGCCATTTACCATGAGAGGGAGTGGGTTGTTCGCCACAAACCTGAAACAGTGGTAAATCAGCCAACAACCCACGACCCTCGAATGGTAAATTGCTTTTCTACCACTTCTACCATATAAATGAAAGAAAACACAGTTGTAACTTGCAAGGTTATTTAGTTACAATCAACTGCAACACAACAGTGGGCGGGGTCCATGAGCCAACTCAAGGTTGCTTACCACTGTTTTAAGCCAATCAGAATCCAGTATCTGAACAAATGGCAAAAAAGAAATCTGAAGTTTTAAATCTATGGTTTGATCTGACATTTGGCCAACAAGTCAAAAAGTTTGGAAATTGGGTTTATGCTATAACTTACTGCAATAGAATGAAGTTTTATGACTATAGTACATTTTTACCACAACAAGTGGTAGAAACTAATAATGAACACCTCTCTAAACTGTAATCATCTATCAGTCTTTGACACTTTTAGGACTGTAATTATGCTGCTGCTAAATATTTTCTTAGTAGAAGTGACTGCTCTTCCTCAGCCAGCCTGGTAAGACAGGAGGAGTCTGGTTTACTAGGCTGGAACTCACTGGTTCACCTGAAGACTAAACACACAATACTTTTACAGTGTTGAACACTTCAGAAGGCTGACATTTCTCTAATCCAGGGGTTTTCAAAGTGGGTGACGGGGCACCCTGGGGAGCCGTGACGGCAGTCCAGGGGTGACGGGGCACCCTGGGGAGCCGTGACGGCAGTCCAGGGGAGCCGCGAGATCATTTGATAATATTTGGAATTTATTTGGACACTTGAACAAATATTTAGTATCATTATAAACTTGAAGTACAAAGTTCTTTTCAATCAGTTCTAACCAAAATGGCTATTATCTCAACGTTTTCCTTGCAACATAATCACTAAAATATCATCACTGTCGGGCAGAAATCTCTGTCGCACAAAACTAGTGAAAACAGCCGATCTACAAGCACACAACGCCTCGCGATGCGAGGCGTTGTGTGCTTGTAGATCGGCTGTTTTCACTAGTTTAGTACATTTTATAGATGATAAATACAAAACGAACGGTTTTGGACATACAAGGTTTCCACCCGACAACGACGATATGCTATAAATATAAGGTGCTGGGAGTGAAAATTATAATGTAGGGGTGCCTCAGATTAAAACAATATTTATGAGAATACAAACAGTTTGGGAACCCCTGCACTAGTTTACTGGGCCAGGATCAGCAGAACTCACTGGTTTACCTGAAGACTAAACACACAATACTTTTACAGTGTTGTAAACTTGACCCTGGGCTTCAAAACACTTCAGAAGGCTGACATTCCCCTAAGTGTTTCCAGAGATCTTGTGTAATATAGACGGGTATGCGCCCGTATAAAGTGAACGGCAAATATTATCCCTATGGCTTGCATGTGCAAATAAAAACAAACGTAATACTCCCTATGGTTAATATGAGCATCAAATCAATATTTCAAATGTGTTTGTGTTTTGTTTTTTTTGCACATGCATGCCATAAAAATGACACATGACATTTATGACATCATCAACTTGCGACAGGCATTTCCCCTATTGAGTGGAAGATTAGCTATGTCTAGAAGAAATAAAATAATTGAGGTGTTTTTAATTTTACATTGTAGTTATAGAGGACAATTATAATGTATTATAAAGGCATGTTTGTCGTATTAGCCAGGGATCACTTTAATAAAATGACCTCTGGAAGGTGCAAGTGGGACACATGTAGGGGTGGGTGATAATTATCGTTGAGACGATGCAATGTCTCCACGATATGCCTTTTCAGAGGTATCGTATTTATCGTGATACAATTGAGGGAGCCTTGTAAAAAATCCTGTTTAATCGTTAATACAGAGATTCATTGCAGAATTCAATTTAAACCTGCATTTTGGTCTAAATCAGTAGTTCTCAAACTTTAAAATGTCAAGGTCTCCACTTAACTCTGACAGTATACACATGAAACCAAATGGACCCCGTAAGGGTCCATTTGGTTTCATTTGTATACTGTCAGAGTTACATTTAGTCCTCCCAAAAAGAATTATACAAATGAAACCAAATCCATTTGGTTTCATTTGTATACTGTCAGAGTTACATACTTGTAAAGTTCAATTTAGACCTCCCAAAAGGAACCCAGAGAGTCTAGTTTTTGTCAAGTAACTTGAAAAATAACCATAAAAACCAACGTGAAAAAGAATCGTGATAAAATCGTGTATCGTGATACAGCTTGGGAAAATATCGTGATATTGTATGTTTCCATATCGCCCAGCCCTAGATACATGCCAGCGATTAAACAATTATTTTAACGCCAGTGTAATGTGTTCATTTCCCCTGCTATAGAGTAGACGATAGTCTCCCTCTCTCCTCTCGTGTCCCAGTCAGACCAGACGTTCATCTCCTCATGTTAACAGCGCATCTCGTGTGTAATTAGGTTTTGGTTTAACAGGTGTTCTCTCTCTCTCTCGCTCGCCCCCCGCACCTCCAAAACCCTACAATCCATGGACCAGGCGGATTCCAACACGACCCGGCGCCACCAAACCATACTTATTTTATTTAACTGATAATTTACTGAGAGGCTGGAATGTATGGGATGTCAACGACACCTGGTCGAGTTCATCACCACTCTACACTCTGTTTTGAGTTTTTTTAACAAAAAGCTTTATTTCTGCAAAGTGGGAGGGGGGGGGGGGGGGGGGGGGGGGCTATACAGAAATTGGAGGTATCGTTTCAAGAAGCTCGTTTTCACACTTGGGATTGGACACGCACAGTCGCACACGCATATGCACGTGCACTACACACACACACACACACATATACACACATACTATCTTCAGAGTAGGGTTGGGATTCTTTAAAGGATTTTTTTTTTTTTTTACAATTCTGGTTCCTCATCCGATTCCAAAAACCAAATGGACCCTTGCGGGTCTGTAACTCTGACAGGGTACAAATGGAACCAAATGGACCCTTACGGGTCTGTAACTCTGAGAGGGTACAAATGGAACCAAATGGACCCTTAAGCCCCTATCAGAGTCTGTGGTGAAGAGCCTACCACCGCAAATCTATAATCCACTTAAAGTGAGAAAACAAGTGGAGGCCATCACAGTCCTATCACTGTGACTGACTGGTCTAGATCGACCAATCAGTGAACGGGGTGGTGGGCCGATCTGTCTGATAGTAAAAACAGAGAGATGTGTCGGGGTTCGCGGTGGAAAGCTCTTCACCGCGAGTAATGACGCAATGCTGTAGTTTTATGACTTGAAAAGACTACACCGCGGTGGATAGCTTATCACCGCGGTGCCTACTATAATAGGGGCCTTACAGGTCTAACTCTGAGAGGGTACAAATGGAACCAAATGGACCCTTAAAGGAGTAGTTCACCCCCAAAATAACTCCAAAGCATGAGTAATCAATAGAAAAACAGTTATTTTGGGGGTGAACTACTCCTTACAGGGTCCATTTGGTTCCATTTGTACCCTCTCAGAGTTAAGGGTCCATTTGGTTCCATGTGTACCCTCTCAGAGTTAAGGTGGTCTTAGACATTGAAAGGTTTGATTATAACCATCACACAGGAAGTCCAAACATCACCAGCTCTCCACAGTGTAGATTAAAAAACCCGGCTCTGGAATGGGTTCCACTAAACGAGACGATGCGATGGAATCCATTCCTGGTTTGTGGGATCCGGTTCCTGGGCTTCAGGTGACGTCATCATCTTCATCACTGCAGGTCATCGTCATCAAACAGGTCCTCGAAGTCTGCAGACAGACAGACAGACCATTATTTTAGGCTTTATTGAAAAATAGCAGATCTACAAGTTCACAGCGCGGCACCGAGTGCTGCACTGTGAGCTTGAAGATCTGCTATTTTTTGAAAAATCGTGAACATTTGTGCAAGGCTTTGAATATTTTTGACCCGATTCTATAAGTGTCTTCTAAATCCTTCTACTAATATCAGTGGTTCTCACACTTTTTTTCATGTCAAGGACCCCCAAAATGACATGTATTTGGCCGTGGACCCCCATCTCAATATATGTTGTTCCAGGGACCCTCAGAAGCAAATATTTGAGTTACAAATGTTCACTTTTAAAGGTGATACACCATGCATTTAAAAAGTATTTATGTCATATTGTTTATGTCCCAAAAACGTTTTTCAAAAGGTTTGAGGCTAAATTACCACTCCTGAATAGAGAGCCTCTCTCATTTTTGAATGGCTCTCAGAGCATTTTCAGCTGCAGTACCACCTTTGGCCTGAACTGTGCCACCCCCCCCTAAAATCTTTTTTCAATTTTTTTTTGAAAAATAAAATATATATATATATATATTTTGTTTGAAAAAAAAAAATATATATATATATATATATATATATTTTGTTTGAAAAAAAAATCTTCAAAAACGGCCGATGATGACGTCACAATCGGCAGCAAATCTGGATAGCCTGTTTTGAGAACCCGTGGGATACTTTTAACCTTCGCCTTCTCAAAACCAGAGAAAGACACAACGGTCAGAAATGGGACTTTGTGAGGATAGAAGGTGCTAGGAAAAGTGAAATTTCATGGTGTATCACCTTTAAAAAGATATATCAAAAATAGCAGATCTACAAGCTCGCAGCGCGGCACTCCAATTCTGCCAATTCATGCTTCATTCTTCTGAATTTATGTTGTATTCTATTGCTAGTCTGGCCAATCCAAATACTCATATCCTGAAATTATAACTGCTGTTTAGTTTGGAGATCTGTGGGTGCGTTTATATGCACAGATGTATTCCACTTATATTCGGAATGACTGCTCATTCAGAATAGAAATGCTCATATAAACGTTTAGGAATGGCCATTCCGGTCTGACCCGAATGAATTTTCATTCTGGTCTGAAGAGGTGGTTTATGCCGTTTCAATCGGGATACATTTGTCATATAAACGCTCCATTCGGAATGAACTGCTGTCTGGAATAAATGAATGCTACACATGAATGCCCCCCCCCCCCCCCCCCTCTCCGGCCTGAAGTAGGCCTACTTTGCGCATGCCCAAAGTTCTATTCCGAATGAATCCTTTGGTCATGTAAACGACAGTGGAATGAGGGATACTTGTATTCAGGTCCCATGTAAACGTTTGGGTATGAAGCTCTATTCGGAATAAGTTCATTCTGAATGCCATTCTGAATGTGCATATAAACGCACCCACTTAGACAGGCAGACAGACAGAGAACAGGGTTCAGAGCAGGTTCCCAGCTGTTGCTACATTCTCATGTAATTACTGTACACTGCAGTCTGCAGCCTGTCCTTCCACTGGGCCGACCTGCTGGTTCTACGGATGGCCTGGGTAACCGGCGTGATCCTTTTTGCCAACGAACCTAAACGGTGGGGGCGCGGTGGGGGCTATTATTGTATACATAGGGGATGCAAGGGAAAGGATGAATGCACACAGACACACTCTGACCAGCATTAGGATTTTCTTTTCTTTTTCATGAATCCAAGTTTGGTTTACGTGTTTACATGGTTTATTGTGACCTACAGTCAAACAATTAATCTGCACGCTACGCTACAGGCCATCATCATACATCATTGATCAACACATTACATCTATACATAAATGTTTTCAGCAAAGACTCCATGTAATCCATAAGTTAAGATATAACTATCTGTTGCCCCCCATCTTCTGTTATTACTGTACCAAAGCATTATTTAACCTGTTCTGTTGTATTGCTCAGCATGTTTCTTAACCATACTGTCCATGACTAACAGAAACAAACTTTACAGTATTACCCGTATCGCTTCCAAGATCATCAGACTTCCCACACCCACACTGTCTGATATGAACACATCACACACTTAGCACTGTCAATATTAATGACACTGATCATCCTCTGTATCGCTACTTCCACCTCTTGCCATCGGGGCGTAGATACAGAACCTTGACGTGGCACAAGGTACGGTTTAGTAGGAGTTTTGTCCCCTCAGCCATCGCTGCACTAAACAATCTGCTAAGCAAGCGCCCCCCTCCCCCCGTCGCTAGGATGGTTTTCTGTGAATAGTGGGGACCTGATAATCTGTCCTGTGATGTTTAGTGTTATATGGTTATATGGTGTTGTTTTTGTGTTGAACAGACTGTGAAGACAAATTTCCCTTCGGGGACAATAAAGATTATTATTATTATTACTATTATTATCAGGGGCAGGGCAACCTTCGGCATGGTGCCAGCATTGATAGATAGGTAGATACCTTTATTATCCCAAGGGGGAAATTCAGTTGTCCAGTAGAAGCACAGCAGTATACAGTTATTTACAAAGTTACAGAGACGTAAGAAAAGATAGATAAGAGGAAAAAAAATAAAAAAAAGACAAGAGCAGTACAGTACCAATAAAGAGAAGGTGCATCAATAGAGGGGGCGAATAATATATAAGTATATATACATAAAGTGTCTTACAAAAGAGACCATAGCAGTCAGTGTTAGTTAGTGCAAACAAGTATCTCACTGTCATTGTTAAATAAAGCAAAAATACTCAGAAACTACCGACTCAACCTAGTAGTGCAATGTCAAAAATCAGTGCGAAAAAAGAAGAAACTAGGAAGCGTGTCACCGCAAGACGCACATGAGCACTCTTCCTGGAAGGTCCTTAGAGGCCAAAGTCAATACAGCAATAGTTCCTTAGAGGTCAAAGTCAATACAGCAATAGTTCCTTAGAGGTCAAAGTCAATACAGCAATAGTTCCTTAGAGGTCAAAGTCAATACAGCAATAGTTCCTTAAAGGTCAAAGTCAATACAGCAATAGTTCCTTAGAGGTCAAAGTCAATACAGCAATAGTTCCTTAGAGGTCAAAGTCAATACAGCAATAGTTCCTTAGAGGTCAAAGTCAATACAGCAATAGTTCCTTAGAGGTCAAAGTCAATACAGCAATAGGTCCTTAGAGGTCAAAGTCAATACAGCAATAGTTCCTTAGAGGTCAAAGTCAATACAGCAATAGTTCCTTAGAGGTCAAAGTCAATACAGCAATAGGTCCTTAGAGGTCAAAGTCAATACAGCAATAGTTCCTTAGAGGTCAAAGTCAATACAGCAATAGTTCCTTAAAGGTCAAAGTCAATACAGCAATAGTTC